>NC_082600.1:33657775-34013608 GCF_030936135.1 Gavia stellata
CAATTTGTTGACAAGAAATATTGTAAAATTAATATAAACTACAGAAACACTTTCAAAGTTGAAAGTAATGAATAAACTCCTGAAACAAATATTGTCATATTTCACAAACAGGTACATACTGTTCCAGCTTCTTGTACAAAAGTACATATAATTGCTCTCTTTCGACTTATTTAATAAGTTATTAGGAGATACTCCACACAGTTGAATCAATTTCCAGCATGGGTCTCAATTTACCTAATTTTCTTTTTCTAAGAGCTGACTATTCCATTCAATCTATCCATTGAGACTTTTCTATAGTAAATGGAGAGAGTCCAGTACCTCCAGGGGACAATTCATCTTAATAAATGTAAATATCTGGGGCAGATGAAACAATTCTTTCACTGGCGGAGCTTCCTGTGTGCTTGAATCACTGTAATATTCAGCTTGAAATTTTTCCCAATTGTTGTGACATTTTGATCTGAAAGAAAAATGTCCAAATAGTGTGGACCAATGCCATAATGTCACTTCCTTATTTATTTTCCTTTGTCTGCTGGGTCTAGATCTTGGTATTTCACAAAACTTATTCTAAGGGCATGTTCCATGTCACAAGACTTCAGATCTGCAATTAAGAGAGCCAGCCTACGTTTATAGGGTATGAGTCTCCTGAGCTTTGAAAATGTTTTTTTGACAGATCAGACACTTGATGAAATGTTCCTTTCAGAACCACACCACCAAGCTGAAGTCCATAGGTGAACGGATTTTTCTAGGAGCAAAGAAGAGTTCCATGAAAACTACTTATATTCACATAACCTTTTCTCTTCAAGTAGTGTCCTAAGAATGTTACTAAAAAGACAATTAATGTGAAAAATGAATGTTTTATACAGTAAGAAGTGAAAGCCTTTTTGAATATCAGCCTCATTAAATTCTCATTATTTGCAGATGAAGTGGTTTGAATTATCCTTGTAATTTTTTTCTGCTTTTCTGTTTCTTCCATTACTCCTATCAGCAACATTTTTGTCATTTTAAGTGCCCGAATTTATATTGAGTATTTAATTATCTTGACAGCTGATAAGAAAATATGTTAAATAGGAAGTAGGTTGAATTATTTGAATAATTTCCTGAATTGCAACAGGAAAAGCATTAAAGTTAAACAAAACCCTCTAAATGAAACTAGGGAAGTAGAATTCCAAAGAGAGAAATTTATTGGTTTTCAAATCAGTCACAACAGAATTAAAGTCTAATCCAAAGCCACTGAAATCAATAGGAGCATTTCTACTCAGCTGGCCTTGGATCAAGCTCCCGATACAGAAAGCAAGAAATCGAAGCTCCTTTATATGTACTCATTGCACATGCAAAAATAAAGGAGCACCATCCTGTACTCAAATGAAGACAAAGAATCTTGATCTTGAATAAACTACTGTAAGTTCTGTTCACGTAAAATCCCCCTAAATCTAATTAAAAAGTTTGAAAACTTCATTTTCATGTTTTTCCTCCTAACAGTTCATAAAACAATTTTCTTAAAATACTTTTAATCCATTGTCCACTAACAACAGAACCATTAGTCATTAAATTCAGACTCTCCCTTATTCAAGTACCTTTAATGTGTGTATTGTGTAGTACTAAAAATCAAGAAAGCCACTGAGTTACCACAGTAAAACAAGGTTATACTCCACATATGGAAAATACATGTCTGAAATATTAGAAAATAAATATAATTAAAAAATTTAGTTTGGTGAACAATTAATGCAATCCATGATTGCAATATGGAAACAAAGAAAGCACAAGAGTCTGAGGGCCAGGGCCAGTTTAGCACAGGACACTGATGCAATGTTTTGGTACTCAAGGTGGCATCTGTGCATCTGACAGAAATAACATCTTCTTTCACACTGCGTTTTACTGTATTAACATTTCCACAGATTCCTAAGGTTAAATGTTGAGTCTGTAGGCAGTCTTAACAACAAATGTTGTCTCCCTTCCTTAGTGTTATGTACCTTATGCTCCTAAAAATACAAGCCAAAATTCTTCACTAAGCCAAAATTCTTCAAAGACTTAATTTTTGGTGACTATTATATCACTTCTAATAGGTTCAATTCTAAAAATTCTCCTGAAATTTTTAAAATTCGTTATTGCTCCAGTGATAAGCCAATTAAACCTCATTGTATTGTATTCCAGACTACTGGAGGCTCGCCAACGTGATGCCCATCTACAAGAAGGGCCGGAAGGAGGATCCGGGGAACTACAGGCCTGTCAGCTTGACCTCGGTGCGAGGGAAGATTATGGAGAGGTTCATCTTGAGGGCGCTCACAGGGCACGTGCAGGACAACCAAGGGATCAGGCCCAGCCAGCACGGGTTCATGAAGGGCAGGTCCTGCTTGACCAACCTGATCTCCTTCTATGACCAGGTGACCTGCCTAGTGGGTGAGGGAAAGGCTGTCGATGTTGTCTACCTGGACTTTAGTAAAGCCTTCAACACTGTCTCCCACTGTATTATCCTGGAGAAGCTGGCGATTCATGGCTTAGACAGGTGAGTAAAAAACTGGCTGGACGGTCGAGTCCAGAGACTCGTGGTGAATGGAGTGAAATCCAGTTGGTGGCCAGTCACAAGCGGAGTTCTCCAGGGCTCAGTTTTGGGACTGGTCTTGTTTAATATCTTTATCGATGATCTGGATGAGGGGATTGAGTGCACCCTCAGCAAGTTTGCCGATGACACCAAGTTGGGTGGGAGTGTTGATCTGCTCGAGGGTCGGAAGGCTCTGCAGAGGCACCTGGACAGGCTGGATGGATGGGCCAAGGCCAACCGTATGAGGTTCAACAAGGCCAAGTGCCGGGTCCTGCACTTGAGTCACAACAACCCCATGCAACGCTACAGGCTTGGGGACGAGTGGCTGGAAAGCTGCCCCGCAGAAAAGGACCTGGGAGTGTTGGTCAACAGCCGGCTGAAGATGAGCCAGCAGTGTGCCCAGGTGGCCAAGAAGGCCAACAGCATCCTGGCCTGTATCAGAAACAGTGTAGCCAGGGAGTAGGGAAGTGATCGTGCCCCTGTACTCAGCGATGGTGAGGCCACACCTCAAATCCTGTGTTCAGTTTTGGGCCCCTCACTACAAGAAGGACATTGAGGTGCTGGAGTGTGTCCAGAGAAGGGCAACGAAGCTGGTGAGGGGTCTGGAGCACAAGTCTGATGAGGAGCGGCTGAGGGAACTGGGGTTATTCTACCTGGAGAAGAGGAGGCTGAGGGGAGACCTCATCGCTCTCTACTCTACAGTTACCTGAAAGAGAGAGGTGAGTGCTGGTCTCTTCTCCCAAGTGACTAGTGACAGGACTAGAGGAAATGGCCTCAAGTTGCCCCAGGGGAGATTCAGACTGGATATTAGGAAAATTTCTTCACTGAGAGAGTGGTGAAGCATTGGAACAGGCTGCCCAGGGAGGTGGTTGAGTCACCATCCCTGGAGGTGTTCAAGGAACGTGTGGACGTGGCATTGGGGGACATGGTTTAGTGGGCATGGTGGTGTTGGGTTGATTGTTGGACTTGATGATCTTACAGGTCTTTTCCAACCTTAGTGATTCTGTGAAAAATCACAGGAAGAGAACACTGGGTAGGAAAGAATTAATTGCTTGAGCTTTTCATTTCCTTTTTCCTTCCAGAACCCATTTTATCTTCCAAGCCCACAAAAGCTATGATGCACAGTCATAAATAACACTTCCTCACATGATTCAGAGGGGCACTATATGATGTTCACAAATTTAACCTCAGCGTGGTGGGACTAAATTCCCCAGTTTCCCTCTTTGTTCTGTGAAAGTAGACGAGTGCATTTTAAGCATTTCAAGATAGCATTTTAAGACATGCCTAGGCCAATGATCCTAGGCCTATCTCTGTGTCAAAAACGCTCCAAAGAAATTTCCTCTTGATGAACACGGATTCATACATAGCGACTCCCACTCTTCTTCTTCCTCTCTCAGTTTAGAAAAAAAAGGAGAGGGTGTGCTACAGATTGCAGGGGGAATTTTCAAGGCAGTAAGTGTATAGAGCTCTGTCACAAAAGTCTTCTACTGGACTAGAGACTGATGGCACATTTTAAAGCTGATGGGTCAGTTTTTAAGTCAAGTTAATTCATTCCGTTACAGAATAATATATGTGTGACCATAAATTTTCTTCTTCCAGATACTTGAGTGATGAAACTTCATTGAAATGCATGTGAAAAAAATATTCTAAATTTTGCAGCAAAGCAAATTAAAGAACATACAGTCAGATCAAAGGCATTTTGCAATTCTAAAAATTATTGTGAAACACTTTCTAGCTGTATCCTCCAGGAATCACATCTCAAAGATGCAGATGGAAAATCTTCAGAAGTGGAAATAATATATTATAGAAAAAGAAGTTTCTGTGGTTAAGAATTAGTATTTTACGTTAACAGCAGTTGTCGTATAAAGCTTTAGCCTTTCACTCTCTGAATCTTAGCTACCTGTTCCCCGACTGATCACTAACCCTACCTGGAATATTGTATGAGGTAAAGGCCATAGATTTTAAGAGGATGTTTGAAAATTGGAGAGTTGAGGAACTGAAGAAAATTGCTTTATACCTAGACAAACTTTTTCCAAAGGATGAATAAGGTTTCATTCATCAGAAAAGTTTACAGGTAACTTAATTACAGGGAGAATATGCACAAATAGTTAGCAGTTCTTCACTTAAAGACGTAAGCAGGAGATATAACTGGGAACAGAATCTAGCTGAGTACAAATTAGAAGGAAGAAACTGAGTGGTGGGAGGAGGAGAACTTAACAGTACACTTACAGAGCTAGGTATGAAATGACAGATTCTCGGTCTCATAATAGATTTGGATAAAAACTGGAGAATTTTAGGAAGTACTGTCTGAACAAAATGCAATTAAGAGAGGTCTATTCTAGGCAAAATAGGTGAAATGAAGTTGCTTGTGTTATACAAATGAGATTATACAATTAAGTGGTATTTTCTTTCTTATCCCTGTGACTTAATTAAATAAACCTTTATTTTGATAATTTATTTGACAAACTATTGCAATGACATTGAGAATTATAGCTGTGGAGAATAACTGAGCAGCAAAATAATAAATTCCTCTTTGCAAATTCCTGGCACTACAAAAACAATGGAAATGTATGGATAAAAAATAGATAAGATATACTGTGCTTATATATCCACATAAATGTTTTCTAAATCAAGTGTGTGTCCAGACCTTTGTCAGTTCTTTAAATACAGACATTATGGATGTAGCATTCTGTACTTCTTTTTAAAGGTTGTTATGGGCTAGCATGTACAGGCCTGCTTGGAGATGGCTTAATCTGCAGATCACAAGCCATACAAGCTTTAATATCTCCTTTGGAAATATTTGCATTTATAAATCATTCTTGAAGAAATTCAGTTAGGTTTTGGAGTCAGATAGACTTTTGGAGTCAGTCAGACTTTTGGAGTCATTTAATTAGACTTTGGAGTTAGACATCGGACAAACCTATTTACAGAGTGCTGTAATTAACATATTTGTGACACAGGTGATTTAAATTGCTCCCTATAATATTTAAGGACTATCTCTCCTGTTCATCATATTAACAAAAGTGGATGTTACAAAGTGCAGAATAACAGTCAAGTTTAAAATCCAACCAATATTTATTTTATATTGTATTTTCTAAAAATACATTGTTTCAGTAGCATGAAAACATGCTGATTAAAACATTTCAATTGTATCTGAACATGCCAAAATCACAGCTAACATCAAATGCTGTAGTTGGCCTTCTTGGCCCCCTGGACACATTGCTGGCTCATATTCAGCCGGCTGTTGACCAACACTCCCAGGTCCTTTTCTGTGGGGGAGCTTTCCAGCCACTCGTCCCCAAGCCTGTAGCGTTGCATGGGGTTGTTGTGGCCAAGGTGCAGGACCCGGCACTTGGCCTTGTTGAACCTCATACAATTGGCCTTGGCCCATCCATCCAGCCTGTCCAGATCCCTCTGCAGAGCCTTCCGACCCTCGAGCAGATCAACACTCCCACCCAACTTGGTGTCATCGGCAAACTTGCTGAGGGTGCACTCAATCCCCTCATCCAGATCATCGATAAAGATATTAAACAAGACTGGTCCCAAAACTGAGCCCTGGGGGACTCCGCTTGTGACTGGCCACCAACTGGATTTCACTCCATTCACTACAACCCTCTGGGCTCGACCGTCCAGCCAGTTTTTTACCCAGCAAAGAGTGCACCTGTCTAAGCCACGAGTCGCTAGCTTCTCCAGCAGAATACAGTGGGAGACAGTGTTGAAGGCTTTACTAAAGTCCAGGTAGACAATGTCAACAGCCTTTCCCTCATCTACTAGGCGGGTCACCTGGTCATAGAAGGAGATCAGTTTGGTCAAGCAGGACCTGCCCTTCATGAACCCGTGCTGGCTGGGCCTGATCCCTTGGTTGTCCTGCACGTGCCCTGTGAGCGCCCTCAGGATGAACCTCTCCATAATCTTAGCCGGCACCAAGGTCAGGCTGACAGGCCTGTAGTTCCCCGGATCCTCCTTCCGGCCCTTCTTGTAGATGGGCATCACGTTGGCAAGCCTCCAGTCGTCTGGGACCTCCCCCGTTAACCAGGACTGTTGATGGAGAGTGGCTTTGCAAGCTGCTCCGCCAGCTCCCTCAGCACCCTTGGGTGGATGCCATCAGGCCCCATAGACTTGTGAGTATCCAGGTGGCATAGCAGGTCGTTAACTGCTTCCTCCTGCATCATGGGGAGCCTATTTTGCTCTCCATCCTTGTCTTCCAGCTCAGGGAGCTGAATACCATGAGGATACCTGGTGTGGCTATTAAAGACTGAGGCAAAGAAGGCATTAAGTACCTCAGCCTTCTCCTCACCCTTGGTGACAATGTTCCCCCTCGCGTCCAGTAAAGGATGGAAATTCTCCTTGGCTCTCTCTTTGTTGTTAATGTATTTGTAAAAACATTTTTTTTTATCCCTTACGACCGTGGCCCGTTTGGGCTCTAGCTGGGCTTTTGCCTTTCTAATTTTCTCTCTGCATGACCTAACGAGGTCCTTGTACTCTTCTTCAGCTGCCTGCCCCTTCTTCCAAAGGTGATAAATTCTCTTTTTTTTCCCCTGAGTCCCAGCAAAAGCTCCTTGTTCAGCCTGGCCGGTCGTCTTTCCCGCCGGCTCTTCTTATTGCCCATGGGGACTGCCTGCTCCTGCACCTTCAAGATTTCCTTCTTGAAGAAGGCCCAGCCTCCCTGGCCCCCTTTGCCCTTCAAGACCGTCTCCCAAGGGACCCTCTCGACCAGTGTCCTCAACAGGCCAAAGTCTGCCCTCTGGAAGTCCATGGTAGCAGTTTTGCTGACCCCCCTCCTTACTTGGCCAAGAACTGAGATTTCTGTCATTTCATGGGCATGGTGCTGTGTGGTTTGGGTGGGTTGTTTTGGTGTGGGTTGTGGTGTGTTTTGTGGTTTGTGAGTGGTTTTTGGGGTTTTTTTGGGTGGGTTTTTTTGTGGTTGGTTTTGTTTTTTTTTTTTTAAGGTTGGACTTGATGATCTTACAGGTCTTTTCCAACCTTAGTGATTCTGTGATTCTGTGATTCTATGGTCGCTAAGCCCAAGACGGCCTCCGACCTTCACTTCTCCCACCAGACCCTCTCTGTTCGTAAACACCATGTCAAGCAGGGCACCTCCCCTGGTAGGCTCCCTTACCAGCTGTGTCAGGAAGTTATCTTCCACACACTCCAGGAACCTCCGGGACTGTTTCCTCTCTGCTGTGTTATATTTCCAGCATACATCTGGTAAGTTGAAGTCACCCACAAGAACAAGGGCTTGCGACTGTGAGACTTCTGCCAGTTGCTTGTAGAACGCTTCATCGGCCTCTTCATCCTGGTTGGGTGGTCTATAACAGACACCCAGCAGGATATCTGCCTTGTTTGCCCTCCCCCTCATCCTTACCATAACCATTCAACCTTGTCATCACAATCGTTGAGCTCTATATAATCAAAGCAGTCCCTAACATACAGAGCCAACCCACCGCCTCTCCTTCCTTGTCTATCCCTCCTGAAGAGCTTATAGCCATCAATTGCAGCACTCCCGTCATGTGAGTCATCCCACCATGTTTCTGTGATGGTGACTACGTCATAGCTGTCCTGCTGCACAACGGCTTACAGTTCCTCCTGTTTGCTACCCATGCTGCGTGCATTGGAGTAGAGGCACTTCAGCTGGGCTATCGATTTCGCCCCCAACATCGGCACGCCACCCCGCTCATCTCTCGATAGCCTGGTTTCATCCCCCTTCCCTCTTCAAATCTAGTTTAAAGCCCTCTCAATGAGGCTTGCCAACTCATGAGCGAGGATCCTTTTCCCCCTTGTCGATAGTTGAACCCCATCTGCAGCCAGCAGGCCTGGTGCTGTGTAGATCGCCTCTTAGTCAAAAAACCCAAAATTCCTCCGATGGCACCAGCCGCTGAGCCACGTGTTAACCAGGTGTGTTTTCCTGTTCCTTTCAGTGTTCCTCCCTGCCACTGAAGGGATTGAGGAAAACACTACCTGTTTTCCCGATCCTTCAACCAGTCTCCCCAGTGCTTTAAAGTCCTTCTTGATCCCTTTTAGTCTTCTTTGCACAACCTCATCGCTGCCAACCTGCAAAACCAACAATGGATAATAATCAGTGGGCCGTACCAGACCAGGGAGTTCCCTAGTGACCTCTCTCACCCGGGCCCCAGGGAGGCAGCAGACTTCCCTGTGGGTTGGGTCTGGTCGGCATACTGGGCCCTCTGTTCCCCTCAGAAGGGAATTGCCAATGACAATTACTGTCCTTTTTGTCTTAGTAGAGGTGGTTGTGATGCGTGGGGCAGACTGTCTCGCCCTAGGCAACCCCCTGGATGGACTTTCATCCATCTCCTCATTATCCTGGCCCTCAGGTTCCAGAGCCCCATATCTGTTGTGCAGGGGCAGCTGGGAAGGTGAGGGAGGCCGGGAGGGTATACGCCTGCTGCCCCGAGCAGGGACCTGTTTCCATTCACCTTCACCTCTTTGGTCCCCTCCTCCTGCCCGGCAGCAAGAGGCTAAGGGGTCCTCTGCTTCTCTTGGAGCCTCCATCCTCTGCCTTTGCCTCAGGGACAGTAGGACATGGCTCCACCAGTCTCTCTCTCTCTCACCTTCCCTGACACTCCTCAGCCTCTCCACTTCCTCTTTCAGCTCTGCCCCCAGGCTGAGCAGATTGTCCACCTGGTCGCACCGCACACAGGCGTTGTCTCCCCTGGCCTCCGGCGCGAGCGACAGGCTCAGGCACTCCCGGCAGCCAGAGACCTGCACAGCTGCGTGCTTGAGTGGGAGCTCCGTCTGCGTCGCCACATTCCTTCTGGCGATGGCTTTCAGCTGAGTGGAGACCATAGCTGGGCCTCTTCTGGGAGGGCGATGACCACTCATTGAGAGAGTCTCTAGAGCCAGAAAGGAGGACTGCGCCCTGACCTCATGCCTGCCCTGCTGCCCTGCGCAAACTGCCGCGCAAACTGCCGCGCCGCGCCACGTCCTGTTTGCACGCCCTGTTCGCCACACTCCAGGTTGCTCGCGCTCCCTGGGGCTGCTCTTGTACGCGAGGCGCTGAGGCCGCTGCCGCTCTCATCCCCGTCCACACTGAGTCAGAGCTGCCACTCATCAGGAGCTCGCTCTGCCGGCTGGGGGGGGGGGGTGGTGGTGAGCGGGCTGGGGCACCCTCTCTCTCCCTATCCTTTCGCCTTCGCGGTTTGCCGCCCTAGGAAGGGTCCCCCGTCATGATCCTCCACTCTGGAGCCCTTCGCCTCGGTGGCTTTGCCGAAATGGCGGGCACATTGGGTTTTAAACTGCCGCCGTGATGATGAGGCCACACCTCGAATCCTGTGTTCAGTTTTGGGCCCCTCACTACAAGAAGGACATTGAGGTGCTGGAGCGCGTCCAGAGAAGGGCGATGAAGCTGGTGAGGGGTCTGGAGCACACGTCTGATGAGGAGCGGCTGAGGGAGCTGGGGTTGTTCAGTCTGGAGAAGAGGAGGCTGAGGGGAGACCTCATCGCTTTCTACAATTACCTGAAAGGGGGTTGCAGAGAGGTGGGTGCTGGTCTCTTCTCCCAGGTGATGAGTGACAGGACAAGAGGAAATGGCCTCAAGTTGTGCCAGGGGAGGATTAGGCTGGATATTAGGAAAAATTTCTTTACTGAGAGAGTGGTGAAGCTTTGGAACAGACTGCCCAGGGAAGTGGTGGAGTCACCCTCCCTGGAGGTATTCAAGGAACGTGTGGACATGGCATTGTGGGACATGGCTTAATGGGCATGGTGGTGGTTTTTGTTGTTTTTTTTGTTGTTGTTGATGGTTGGACTTGATGATCTTACAGGTCTTTTCCAACCTTAGTGATTCTGTGATTCTGTGATTCTGAACTACCAAGACAAACTGAAATTTGTGACACTTCTTTTACCAGAGAGGAGAACATGGCTAGAATAAATTCATTTGTGGTAATCCATCACTCTATACACAGATTAAAACAGATGAGCAGCTGTATTTAAGACAAGGAAGTTGATGCTCTTTGATTAGAATTGTTTTTTTCTCTATGGGCCTAATACGAATATTATGCTTTAGTCCTAGGTAAGGAAAGAGTTTTACTCTTTTGTAACCTCTAACAGAATCTAAAAAACATGTTCTAACACTTAGCCATTCTAACAAGGTCTTCTAAAGTACTGAACTGTGGATTCAGAAAAATATGTTGGCTAAAAAGGAGATGACATAGAAAATGTAGTCATTTTCAGTTTAAGGTGCTAATGAAATGTGTCTTATTTACGCAGCTATAGCTGAATCCTGAAAGGTGTGACACAAACCAGTATCTTTCATTGTCTCACACAGTAATTCTGGCACCACTCACAGTGTTACAGAATCACTGATCAGTTGGAAGGGACCTCTAGAGATCGTCTTGTCCACCCCCATACTGATAGTATCAACTAGAGCAGGTTGCCCAGGTCTGGGTCTAGTCAGGCGTTGAGTACCTCCATGCATGGAGACTTCACAAACTCTCTGGACAACCTGTTCTAGTGCTTGACCACCCAGACCATAAAGAAAGGTTTTTCTTATGTTTAAATGGGATATACTGTATTTCAGTTTGTGCCCGCTACCCCTTGTCCTTTCCTTGGGCACCACAGAACCAGGCTTTTATACACATTAATAAGATTTCTCCGAAGCCTGAATAAGCAATACCTTATTCACATGAATAAAAAGACAAAACTTTCTAAGGAGTCAAACTGGGGGCAGAGGGAGCGATACCTGTAGCAAATGCAACAGAATATATCTAAAGGAAAATTCTGGTGAGATGAATGGGGACAGATCTAAATCACAGTTCAAAACTACAGATCTAAAATAGAATAGGATAAAACCAGAATAATTTTGTATTAAATATTTACTTTTATTAGCAGCTCATTCTCTTCTTTATATGTCAGCTAACAGCAATGATGCTTTGATCCTACGGAATGTGTGCAAAATCCATTTTATTTCTGACTTCATGTTTATTGTGCACTTGCTGTTAGGTTATAAGATTAACAATATGTTATTATTGATGCATTTTTATTTTATTTTAGCTGTAAGTGTGATATCACACACTAATAGTTTTTGAAATCTACGGAAATATGCCAAGATTAAAGATATGCATGTTAAATCATTGTAGTGCCTAAGGATAGTAGACATTTAAGATGGGAAACTTTTTTGAGAGTCTGACAGGCAGATTTCAGTTTTTCCCATCCCATCACTCAAATTCACATTATGTAGAAGTCAAGTGTTGGAGGAGCTTGAGGATATGGCAACATTGATTTACTTGCCCCTTGCCTCTCATGCCCAGGATGGCCATGAGTATAGCATTTGTTGTGACTTCCACCTTGATTTGACCTTGCTGTTAGACAGCAGGATTGTCAATATGTTCCTAAATAATCTGACTGAAGCTTTGGAAGTGTTATCCAAATCTGTGTTAGGGAAGTGGAACTGCTGGTGCAGAGGGAAGGTCACCAAACACTACAACATCCTGTATAAAGCAAGGTAGGAGTGAATATGCCTGTGTCAACAAATTATTTTCTCCCTTCTTGGCTGCAGTGGAACTTGTGTGCTCCTGGATTCTCCCCAGGTTTTTCAGAGAAGCCCACAGACTGGAGGATTTAGAATCAACAGCATGCCCACTTAACAACAGCACCAAAAAAAAGGAGCCAATTTTTCAGAAACATTAGGATACAGGAATGAGAAATTGAGAGATTTGGCAGTGGTGATTATGCTTTCAATGTGGCAGTCTCTTAACTGATATCCACGTTTAGCATAGCTTTTGACCTTTATTCATAAAATTGAAATAAAATATTTTCCCTGTGCCTTAGTACAAGTACTAAGAATACTTTTCTAACACCATGTTTTTGTAAGGTTAAATATCAGACTGTCTCTATTCTATACTTCATATATGGTATAAATTTATCTACGATGCTTTCAATAAAAATTATTTTAATCAGAGATTTATATCTATAAATAAACAGCATAACTATCATAAGTATGTAATTACACGTTTCCATGGAGCAGTGTAATGTTGAGTGGATGGAATTATATAGCTTTTCAAATTCTGCAAGCATAACAGAGTGAAACCTTAAAGTTACTGTGTCTGGACACGATTCAACATACCTTTTTTTTTCTACACCGAACTTCAAGCCTGTTTCTAAATAAATACTTTTTAATGTCAGTTCAATAGGGAAAGGTGAGAAAAGTCCCAAATTAGGAAAAAAAAATATTAACAGAGTGTTTAATCTGTCTGTTGAAAGAATGGCTGGACAGCACACCTCATGGAGTTGTAATCAGCCATTCTCTCTTTTTTTTTTTTTTTTTAATTGCTATTGTCTCATTATTCACTTGAAATTTGAACTCATCTTGTTGAAAGTCTCTTCCTGAACTTGGATTAGATTTTGAAGCAACTCAGAGATGGGCTTATGTGTCTGAATCACACCAGCCTGTAGTACTGGCTACGTTTTTCTTTGCTCTCATTTTAACCCAAAATATGATTTACAATTTTCTTGCTAAACAAGAGAAATCAGAGAACTCTAACAGCTGTAGCTTTTATGTCATATTCCTATAACATCTACAGTACAGAGGAATAGTGCAAATATACCAAGGATTTATAACTCTGTGTACAGTATTTGAACAGAACTTGATTAGATGGGATTAGGACTGCATGCTTTCAAACTGATATGGTCCAGCTGCAAGGACAAGGAGCAGTTCCTGGCTTCTGCTGTGATTCTTGTTGTCTGCAGCTAACAGTTTGGCCTTCTGCTGCTGTGCTGTATCTCAATCCATGCTGGAACTTCACTTGGTGTTGTAAGCATACTTCACTTCCTTTAGCGACCTCCTGTAAGAGAGTTTTTACCAAAGACTTCTTTTAAAAGCAAAATCATAAAATCCAATTTGGCTATTCTAGCCTCAACTTGCCAATATGCTCTAAAATTTTTTAAAAATGCAGAAGCTTCGGGTTTTTTGTGTTGACGTTCTCTATCATGCTGTACGTACCTACTCGCATCATTCTACAAACCTCTTTAGATATTTTAAGCAATTCTGTTGTACTGCAAGGTTTGCTGAACTGTTTTCCTTAAGCTAGATTATGTATTTGCCACGTTTCAGTTTTCCTATATAGATTATAATGAGATATTATACCATTTTGCGACCTGTTAATCAATTTCATTGTTTCATTTATTTAGAAAGCTTTAATACACATAAGGTCCTCTTATCATAAGGGTCCTCTCTGCCCAACTTTCCAGCCTGTCCAGGTCATGCTGAATGGCAGCGCAGCCTGCCGGTGTGTCTGCCACTCCTCCCAGTTTTGTGTCATCAGCAAACTTGCTGAGGGCACACTCTATCCCTTCATCCATGTCATTGATGAATATATTGAACAGGACTGGACCCAATACTGACCCCTGGGGAACACCACTTGTTACAGACCTCCAAATAGACTCTGCCACTAATCACAACCCTCTGAGCTCTGTCTGTCAGCCCGTTTTCAATCTACTCCACTGTCTGTTCATCTAACCCACACTTCCTAAACTTGTCTATGAGGATGATGTCGGAGACGGTGTCGAAAGCCTTGCTGAAATCAAGGTAGACAACATCTGCCCTCCCTTCATCTATCCATCCAGTCACGCCATCGTAGAAGGCTATCAGATTGGTCAGACATGACTTCCCCTTGGTGAATCCATGCTGACTACTTCTGATAACCTTCTTTTCCTCCAGATGCTTTGAGATGATGCCCAGAATGAGCTGTTCCATCATCTTTCCAGGGATGGAGGTGAGGCTGACTGGCCTGTAATTTCCTGGGTCTTCCTTCTTGCCCTTTTTGAAGATTGGAGTGACATTGGCTTTCCTCCAGTCCTCAAGCATTTCGCCTGTTCTTCAGGACCTTTCAAAGATGATGGAGAGTGGCCCAATAATGACTTCTGTGAGCTCCCTCAGCACTCGCGGGTGCATCTCATCAGGATCCGTGGACTTGCGGGTATCCAGTTTACTTAATTGGTCTCTAACTTGATCCTCCTCAACCAAGGGAAAGTCTTCCTTCTTCCAGACTTTCTCTGGAATCATCAAATTAATTATCAATCATCTACGGTATATGTTTGTTTTAAAGTAAGGTGATAATTCTGTAGATTGTGTTTGAGAAAAATTACAGCATTTGATTTAACAAGGGTGGGCACTGTCATGAAGAACAAAATGCTCTTGTATGTGGGCAGGAAATGAACCAGATTAAAAAAAAATGTTATGATTCTTGGTGATTCATATCCTTCTTTATAACAAGAAATAAATAAGCAGAAGATAGTATAAAATGATCAACAGACAAATAAAAATAAAAACCTTGATAAATACCCCTACCCTTGTTTGCTTCACCTCAAGCTTGTGATGACTAAGTATTTGTACTTTTTTCACTTCTCCATAAACTTGTTATGATCTAAAACGCATCATTTCCATATTTCTGAACACATGGTCTCAAAACACTACGCTAGCCTCTGAAAATCATCAATTTGAGACAGCAATTTTTCATTTACAAATCTGTACCAAATAATGGAGGCACAAATGTGTACTTTTAAATTTATTGTTGCTTTTCAAGTGAGCCCAAGGTTTTGATATTTAGTCCAGGGGTCACACTGATACTCAGACAACTCAAAGCCTTTTCTTAATTTGATATGTTACAGGAGTCCCTAGAGTAAATTACAACTTTATGTTCTGTCTGCCCACTTGCATTTATAATTGCTGTTTGTGGTTTTAGTGCATATTTGTTTCAGCCGTTGTCTATTGTCATATAAAGCATACAGTTAAGTAGCTTTATGGACGCTGATGTCTCAAATAAAAATACAGATGTAGTGTCCCATGCCAACTAAAAAGCAGTAAAGTGTTTTTTAAGTTCTAAAATCTAAAATTACATACATGGCTTATAGAAAACATTTTAAATATGCACCACTTGTCATGGATCCATATGACATTTTCTATTAAAGATGCCACTTCCATTATTTTTTATTTTAACTGAGTGGTGATCTTCAGTTCAAGTACCCTGTCTCTGATTATAATGGATGGTTTTACTTTAAATGATAATTTGCTCCTGTCATACAGAAATCTACTAGTGTTCCATTCTATTGAAATAATTTATTAACATCAAGAATATTGAATGAAGACACAGTGGGTATGGGAATCCTAGTTTTTTTATTCTAGTTTAAATTCTTTTTTCAGTTATTCGGAAGTGTTGCTAGCTATGCTGGAGAATAGTTTGCTGCTCAAAGCTTCCAGACAAAAGACATAAGAAACTATTTTGTATCTATGTGAATGTTTCACTACGGCTTCTCTCAGATTTATTTTATTTTGGATTGCTATTGACTTCTTAGAAATGAAAATTATATGTTCCAAATTATTAACAAACTGAGCACTCCTCAGACAATAAAACTACCTAAAAGTCAGCAAAGATTTACAGTGCAATGGTTTTATAAACAATTTTCTATGTGTTATGCTAGACAAACCATACTGTACAAGTTCATTGGTGTCATATTACAGTTCTCCTACTGGAAGTACATTCTGCGTAAGTCCAGCCTCCTGCTCAATCTCCTCCTCAGATGTATTGGCAGGCTGCTATCTGGTCCCTCCCAAGCCACCTCTTTTCCAGCTAAGCAAGCCCAGTTCCCTCAGCCTCTCCTCACAGGGCAAGTGCTCCAGACCCCAGTCATCTTGGTGATCCTCTGGAGTTTACCAGTGCTTTTCCCTGTAAACTGTACCCAAGTTCTCTTGTAAACTCAGACCCAAACTGCACACAGTACCCAAGCGTGGGCTAAGGATTGCCATGTATAGGGGGATAATAACTTTTCCCAACCTGCTGGCTCTGCTCCAGTGAATACAGCCTCAGATGCTGATGGCCTTCTCTGCTGCCAGGGAACACTGTTGGCTCATGTTCAGGTCACTGCCTTCCTGAGGGCCCCAAGGTCTTTGCCACAGAGCTGCACCCCAGATAGTCAGTCCCCTGCCTGCATGGTTTCAAGGGGACCTTTCTTCCCAGATGCAGGACTCTGCATTTGCCCTTGTTAAATTTCATAAAATTCCTGACAGGCCATTTCTCCAGCCTCTTGAGGTCCCTCTGAACAGCAGCCCTGCCCTGGCTCCCCCCAAGTCTGGTGTCACTTGCAAACTTAATGAGTGCAACTTAATGACACTCCAAATATTGATGGATTCAAATTTAATCCAAAAAAGAGGTTTCATTCCTTTTAAATAGGGTGGGGTTTTTATATGTGAGCAAACCATATTGTGCATTATGGATGCACTGGCCCATCCTAAGGATGTTCCATAAGCTGTGCTCCCAGCAGTTACATGTTCTTTTGTTCATGTTGCTTCTTCAAATGATGTTATGGGACTATAAAAGCTACAAATATAATTTGGTTCTGTGGCATTTCCACACAGAAGTGGAGCCATCAGTTCTTAAACTAAACTCTTCTTGAAAAGTTTTCTACTAATCAAGAACAGCCAAGTACAAAGAAAAGTTATTGATAGTTTTATTTAAGAACTGAAGAATTCAGCAGAATCCAGGTTCTTCAGGAGAACTGCTCATACAGGAATCCGCTCCAGAACAGTCATGGGAGCCTATAAAGAACTTTGGTGTTCTGCTTTTTCAAAGAAATATTATTTCATACTTCTTTCCAAATTCTGCAAAATAGCAAACTTGAAAAATGAGAAGACTGAATATAACAAATTCAGAACAATATTTAGAGTTAATTTCTATGCTGCCCTTGCTGAATTGTGCAAGGAAAATAAGTGTGACTTTAAATACCATTTATATTAATGTAAATTAGAAGTAACTCCACAGAAATCTAGTTATGACAATGTTCAGAAAGTAAGTGTTCAAGAGTCTAATTCCTCGCAGATATAAATTATTGTAGCTGATGGGTTATGCTTAGAATTCAGTGTAAAACAGAACTAAGGACTGTACCTAATAATGTTCAGCAATAATAACAAACAGAAAAACTCTTTGTAATTATTAAAATGTAGAAATATTTTATATGTATCAAACCTATCACATTGATTTCAATGGAGAGAAAGAAATGTAATAAATGATCTTGAAGGGAAATCATACCAAATGACAAATTGGCAGATCTCAGTATCAAGTTACACAACAGAGGAGGAAAAAAATCTCATTATGCAGCCACTGTTATACAAAAAATATTTCTTGTCTCTGAATATATCTACATGAAAAATCATTATGTACACAGTTCCCTGCAGAAATAAGAACTTGAGAAAAGTAAAAAAACACTACAAATAAAAGATTTGTCCTTCAGCAGCCAATTTGAAAATTCCAGGAGGACTGAACTGAGTTTAAATAATAAATCAATGAAACTTCTCCACATTTTTAAAGGAAAAAAATAGTTTTTTCTGTAGGCAAGCTCTGGTATCATAGTCAATTTTTTAAATTAATCTTCAGTTTTTAGCAGGGGTGGAAGGAGGGAGAAACTGATGACATTATTTTTAAAAAAAGGGAACTTTCTACTGCTCTGTAAAAATCAGGAAATAAAGATCATCTGTATTCACTACATGCCATATTTTTCATTCTCTTCTCTTAACCTGGGCTCATTTTTTATCATGAATAAAAGAAAACATAACAATTACTGCAGAACATCTGCTCTCAGGAATTAGGAAAGACACCAGATGGAGGAATCTTGAATCCTTAAAAGATTTTTGACTGAGACACCAAATACAATCAAACAGAAGTTTTAAATTCAGTCATCCTCATTCTTTCCCAGTTCCTAATACCCTCTTCAGTTTACAGGTTTGTATTACCCTAACCAATCTTCCAATGTCTCCCATTTTTTCACCAACAAACAAAAACATTGTTTTCTTCCTTTTTTTTTGTAACAAATTTTATAGCTGAAACCAATCCAATGTCACAGTAAAGTTCCAGCTGGGTAGAGCCCAACAACCCAGTTGGGGTGTTTTCAAAGTATCCTTTCATTGTGTTTTTTGTTTCTGTAATCCCTGGACCATAACTCCAGGGATTTTAACTATCAGAGAAATATGTGTGATTGATTAAAAAATATTTATTTCTCTGGTACATGTCCGACCTCATCCTAAATCAGGATCTGCTGACATTTCATGTATAATGCCATATCCATCAACCAGCGGATAGTTTTGAGACAGGGGCAAGGTATGACAGCATTGTGTTACCTTAAGCTGGGGTGATGGGCAAAATGGATCTTTAATTATGTGTGTTCCATTCTTAATCTTTTACACATAACTAGTTTGTACCTTTTTCCACGCAGAACTCCTTGAGGAAAAAAATATCTTGAAATTAAAAACCAGATTGAATACTGAGTTTTGTTACTCTTGGTGGGAAAACTACTCTTAGAATTTTGAGTACAAAAGGAAATGTCAGCTAATTCCACCTAAAACAAATTGACTCTTTAACATCAGCCTGTAGAAAACAGAGGAAATCTCCCTAAGGTTGGAATCTGTTGCAGTACTGTGGTCAGTATAAATAAATATATTATTCCCCAGATTCATTTGCTGCAGATTACTGATTTATGGCATCAAAACACTTTTTAAGGTTGATATGAACTATATTAGAAGAAAGGTATGAACTGAGAGTAGTTCTGCAAAGTTCCTCCCATAATCTTTGCCATAGGAATTCTCTTGAGAAAAGGAAAATAAATAAATCACCCAGAAAGTAAACACTGGGTAATGTATAATACCAAATGACGCTATCATCTGGCAAGTACATGAGGGGCCAAACTTCTGATTCCTCCGCTGCCTGAGTTTGACAATGAATGCAGTCATGTTGTATTTTTCCCAACAGAGGTAAACTAGTTGACCTAAACCCAATCAGGGTAATTCCTACGCCAACCACTTTGCATTATGGGGACAGCATTAACCATTGCAACTAGGGAAATGAAGGGAAATTCTCTTTGTTTTAGGCAACTCTCAACTAGCTCATAGCCCCTTTAATCATATTTCAAGTTAAAGTTTACATTCTTTACTGCAATGCAGTGTAGAGATAGATACCACTGTCTCTGAAAATGTGCCAGCCTGAGTGTTGGAGCAGTTTAGTTGCTGCACACTCCAGAAGCATTTAACTGACTCTTCTGAAAAGCGAAATGGCTCATCCAAAGCTTCACCCCACTGCAGTTATACTGTTCCTGCCACTTAGAGCCGTTCATTCAGTATCAATTTCTAAATTTCTCCTATGGATCTCTGTGTTCAGCAGAGACACACTCTGCCCAGACTTACAGTGGTTCTGGAGCTTCCTGAAAATCTACTCACTGATATTTCACAATATACTCATTAACAGTAAGAATATGTAAGAATGAGAAATAATCTGCCTTATATACTTTACATAAGATTGGGGGGGGGAGGGAAGTAAGAGAGAAAAAAGCCTTAAAAAACACATAGAATGCACTAATACAAAAAAAAACCCTCTACAGTTTAAAGCAAATTTTTAACTGACTTCTAGAATTTTCTTGGTTTTAATTTTTAATTTCTACATCCTATGCATTATCAGGTGTTCAAGAAATGTAGGTGTTCAAGGAACGTGTGGACATGGCATTGTGGGACATGGTTTAGTGGGCATGGTGGTGTTGTGTTGATGGTTGGACTTGATGATCTTACAGGTCTTTTCCAACCTTCGTGATTCTGTGATTCTGTGATCACTCGGGACCTTTTCCCCCTTCTTGAAGCACAGATACATAATTCATCTGCTATGTATATTACCCTTTAATATCAAGCACACTTACCTAAGCAAGTGACAAAGTGGAGTGAAGCAATGACACCTTATCTTCTCCTAATGGAATGGAGATTGCTTGGAGTATCCTCATTACTTTGCCTATCCTGTTTCCACATCAGAACACATTCACTTAAATTCTCAATAGATAAGATCCTGGATTCTGTTCGTTTTATCAAAAAGAGGTTTCAGTGTTAGGTGAGAAACCATAGATGCTACATGGTTTAATTTCACTAGCTATAGCAATATTTAAAAAAGAAGCATTTATTAAGCACACCATCAATACAAGCATTTTCTGGCCGTGGTCCAGTTCAGCAGGCTTTGGTTGTCTCAATAGAAGACATTGTCAAATTAAAACAGAATTAAGTATTCAAAGCTTTTAATTTTAACACATTATGGTGCCTTATAACCTCACAGTCCTATTATTTCTTCATTATTATCCCATTTTTTATTGCGACATGACAATTCATTGTATCTCACAGTAGCGATCTAAATTCCTATGTAAAAATTAGTATATTTGAGTTATTGTGAGAGTTCAGCCCACTCCTCAGATACATGAGACTACATTGCCACTTGCCTTTTTTAATCTGCTACTGCATTTGAAGTCATATGCATAAGATATGCAGTGCAGTGTGCTTGTACCTTCAAAGCCAAGAGCAGGTTCTCAGACTATGCCAGTATTTCAAACAGGTTATCGGGAGCTCATTTAGGCAAGACTGGACAGGAGTGGAAAACATGGGATCTTAAGCTCTTTCTCCTTCCTTTCATCTCACTTTCTCTATTCATTTGCAATAATTGAAAAGATTATGTTTTTATTTTAGAAATGATTAAAATTGTTAGAATATTTTGCAACACACAAAAACTGGTTGCCTCACTACTTCCCTTTATAAAGAAGGTGCTGCTGACTCACTCATATCACATATTAAGTTCAGATTAACTGCAAATAGGCCTTATTTTATGCTGAATGCTGAAATGGTACATCAGGTCCTAGCAGCTGGCAGACAGCTATGTGATTTTCTTTTTCTTTGCTTAGGACTGCAAGTAGAAGTGGATGAAGTTACTAATTCATACACAAAAATGAAAATCACTGTTTTCAAAGAGACACTGAATCATATCTATGATATTGTACAATGGTAGAGAAAAAAACCAAACTCACTCAGCAGCAAGAGGCAGGAATATTATTTATACCAAATAACAGATGTTAGTCCTATGGTTTAGTACTTTCCTGAAAGATACTGAAGTGCCATATTGATAAGTGTAAAAAAAAAAAAGAATCAGAATAGAAAATCCATGTAGAAACTCATACTTTATTGGCTTGTAAAGAAAGTCCTTTTCTAGGCCCACCTTTCACACTATAATATGGCTTCATCATGGAGGATTGAACTCTAACGTCAGGTTCTCTTTCTTATCAGTATTCCCGGATGATATATTCAGGAAGGAATAGTGTAAGTTAATTGTAGTCCTGGAAGAGTCAAAGAGTGGTAGTAGTCAGCTCTAATATTGATATCAATAATTTGAAATGAGATTAAATTATTCACTCTACTTCTCTATCAGAGCTAGATAAAGACACTCTGAAAACTATTATAGAGGCACCAGTCCCATTTCCAGTGTACTGACTCAAGTAACTGGAAAGTCATTACAAAGAGCATATTGTCCTTCCTGTCCCCTCAGTTAGCTCAGACTTGTTGAAGGATAAACTTGTTCCGAATACTGAGTGGAAATTTTGGTAAGTGGTATCAATATCTTGTTAGATTCACACATTGGTGAAAGTGAAAATGTGTTGGTCATCTTCAGTTATTTGGCAGGCCACATCTTGCTATTAATATGTTTAGTAATAAACATATTTTAAATTCACAGGAAAAGATGGATGAGTTTAAGACATTGTCATAGGATGATTGTAGCTTATTGTTAAAAAACCATACAGGCAGAGAGATGCCAAACACTTAATGAAAGTAAATGCTGAGGCACACTGAGAAACATTGCTCCTAAGAAAGTGTTCTACTGCTGGCATTTCATTTCTGTTGTATCAAATGATGCATGTAGATTTAATAATTTTCTCTAATGAATCTTGGTTCAGGAGAAATAAATTGCTTAATGTAATAGTGTTAAAAAGCAGCATTCAGTTTGGTTAAGAGAGCAATCTTCTATTGTCCAATCAATCAGAGAATAACCTCATAAGAAAGGATAAGTCATTGCTGATCAGAGGATTACTGTTACCAGTAAGTAAAATGCAGTTTCTGTGTAAATTAAAAACTGGTTTAGATTTCATTTTTACCCACAGATCTCATTGCACATGGTGCTCCTATGCTGAAATTTCATTCCTGCACCAGTGCTTCATAGATTCTGACTGACTTGTAGGCCCTTCACATGTGTAGTTGTCCCATGTATATATATGACTCCAGACCACACAAGAAGTCATGTTCAATCAATCAGTCATTAAAACTATGCTAAACTCAAAATGTCAGCTCTAAAGCTTTTTGAATTTACAGTTCTTATTCCTATTTTTTTATATTCAATATCTAATTTAAACTAATTTTTAAAATAATTACATATAAATTTCTGCAGAAAGTAAAAAGTTAAATATTTATATGTAAGCTAGGTTCTGAAATATGAAATCAAACCAACCTGGGGCAATCACATTCTGCTAGTTGGTTGATTGGTTGTTGGATTTTACTTGATTTAAAAATTACATAAATGACACTTCAGTGTCTGGGAGAATAATACATCCATTCAAAAAAAATAAAACATGACACACAGAACATGGAACAAAAGGACATTCACTTTCAAAAGAGTCACTAAATTGTTTACATTTTATATAGTTTAGAGTAAACCTGGATTTTTTTTTTTTGGTCTAAACATGTTTTAATCTTGGCTTTGATAACACTTCATTATGTGTATTCTTCTTCTATCGCTCTACCAACAGATAGCTGTTGAGATGGATGAAATGAGCACAGCCCAGAAGGAAACTTGGTTTTGGTATTGACAATTACTTATTGGAAAAGCAGGCCCCTGGTTCTGATACAGATGAAAAGATCATTACTGAAAGGGAAAGGGGAAGGAAAAATTTCCTGCATATTTTCTGTTGAAAGTTTGATAGCATGATGACTATGGTCATTTTCACTCTTCAACGTGCAAGTGGCTAGAGTCTGAGCCAAGACTAAAAGTTGCATTTTGATAGTGAAAGGGCAGGGATGAATTGGAAATAGAAAAACTATGTCTGTTTGCATCAGGTATTTAAATGAGAGTAGAAAATCACAAAATAAAAATCACTAAGCTCCAGCACATACCTTGTTTTCAGACTGATCTTTTGCTTGGAATAAGGCTTTATCGCTGCTGCTAGAGCTGAATCAACCCTTCAAAGACCTCAGTGAACTAACAGAAAAATCTTTTAATTCATTCTAGAATACTGTAGGAACTTCCTTTGGATTTTTTGGAAGACTGTAGGCAATCACACTTTCCCTAAAGAGGAGCTGACCTGTAGATCCCTATAGCATTTTACACCTGCTGACAGAATGAGAAATCAGAGAATTCTAATATGCTTTTCTTACAGATATGAAAGGCAGTTTGTCTGGCTCAGGGAGGTTGTTCTCTGCCTTCTAAGCAATGTCAGACCTTGGTGGAATGAAGACGTGGGTAGGAGCAAAGGAACTCTGCCTTCATCACTCTGCCATTAAGAGCACAGAGATGTCATTACAGCTAGGAAACCAAGACAATGATTTGGCCTAAAGGACAGGGGAGAGGCTAGAGAGGAAAAGGCCTACAGGACTCCTCATTTCTTTCCCCATTTTATATCAATACTGTCATTATGCCTTTTTCCTACTTTTCTTAACAAACCCCTTTCTTCCTACGCTTCCTCAGTGTCCCTCTGCTGCAGCTGCAAGCCTTCACACCATCACCCAAACTCTGCACATAATCTAGTCACCTTGTAACAACGTCATCTGTGCTTCAACCATTGCCTCACATTTCTCCCAAGAGGGTAGCTCTGTTCCCCAGCTCTTGAAGCCCTTTAAAGACACCATGGGGTAAGACCTCATGGACGAAGAGTAGGTTTTCCTCACAGCATTTCTCAGTTCTTCGGAGAGCCTGTGAAAAATAATTCATGAAGCTGCACAAAACTTAAGCTACAACTAAACATTAATACCTAAAACACACAAAATTGTACAGGTAGTAACAACAACTGGCAGTAACAGTAGCATACAAATATCTTAGGTCATTAATGTGATGAGCAAAAATTATACAAACTGCAAATAACAACTGAATATTCCATTACAGTATCTGTACACATACAAATAAAAATATAACAATTTCCATTCTTTCTTCCTTTGAGTCTTTCTTTTTATCCTCATTTCTTTCTTTCTTTCTTTCTTTCTAGAGACTTCTGAAAGTAGCAAGATTTTATGACTGCACCTGAGCTTTGCACAGTACAATATCATAAATCAATTTCTGTGTTCTCTCCATCATAGACAGCAGGGGGTTTCATTGCATTTACAACTTGCAGCAGTGATTATTATGGTGAAAGGAAAAAAGGACAGAAGAAAAATATTACATCTGTGACTAGAGCAGGTCTAACAATGGATACCTCATCATTTATTTAATGCACTTTGCAATACCTTTCAAAATATAATCTGATATATATCTTTGCAATTTTTCACTGAGATCTCAATGTTTGAGAACTGTTGGAGAACTAACAAACACTTCAGCTTCTGGAGAAGTTGTGGAACAAACTCAACCCAGCAAAATAATTCTAGCCAAATATGTCTGACACCTGGGAGTGAAAAAGGAAGCAAATATGATAGCGACAGAATTCACTGCAGGAAGCAACAGTAACAGTGATACTGGCTAGAGCCAGAGGTGTTTTACTGTAATTGCTGCTAGATGATCTATCATATACTCTTTTTCTATAACAGAGCCTTGGGTAAAGCCGGGCTACCAGCTGGCTGGCTTTAACACCTGAATGCCAAAAAGTGCAATTTTAGAAGTGACATTGCTGATCTATTTGCAGAACACATCACCCGCGACTGGCAACATTGCATGGGAGTGGGATCCATTAGAAGAAGCAGCTTCAGAACAGACATAAGGAGCCTTTCTTTCTGCTCACTGGCCTCTTTTCATCTTCTCTTCTTATGTTTCAGTAGGTATTTTTCCCACTTGTAGGCTTTACGCTATGGCAGTGGTGCTGAATGCTGATGAGTCTCTGCTTAATGCAACTTCAGGCAATGCGGTACTCCTGATAGCAGCCTAAGCTTTCTGCAGTCAGAGTGTTCACCACAGCTTTTAAAGAACCTCCAATTAGCAAGCATCTAGACATAAAAGATAATGGAAGAAAATACTTAATAAGGACTTCAAAATAGACCTGATGAGGGTAACAAGGCAAAAATACTAACACAGTGTGATCATTCATATATTTGAGGCATATGTAGAGTCTGAAAACTATATCTAAGGTTAATGTTTATCTTCCTTCACTTCAATTACAAAATTCGTTTGAATATTTCTAATCTTACCATTCTTCTCTCTAAACAATTGTGCTTCATCTATCCTGTGTTTAGGTGGAACCTGTACAGTAAGTCTGTATATTTTAGATTGAAGAATACAAATTGAATTACCTATTTATCTAGCAGTCCCAAAGCAAATTGTGTGTTCCAATGCTGTATAGCTCTAAAAACAATTATAGCACCACGCAGACCTTGACAAGCACAAGTGATATTTCAATTATAGATGGGCAGAGCCTGCTGAAGTAAAAATCAAACCTGCTTGAAAAGTCATTTATTAAATATAGATCATATTGGCAGGAACAACATTTTGGAAGTTCTTTCTTAAACATTTATAAATATTGATTACTGCAGACAGTACATTTTCAAAACACAGAATTGATTCTTTACACTATAAACAATATGGAACCAAGATGCAAATCACCTCTGAAATCTTTCAAATTGAAATGCACCAAAGCATCCAAGTATTTTCACATTGTAATACAAATACAGAGCTAAATTTTGAAGCTCACATTCAAGCATCTTGAGAATGAAATGTATCTCTTCATAAGTAAAGAGGTTTTTAGGGACAAGTGTTGTTAATCTTACAAAGAAACGAAGTTTAGCCGTTATAAGACAAAATGAACACAGACCAGAAGGTGACATACACTGTATGATGTACATTGCTTTCTAAATTATATTTAGAAATAAATGAAGACTAAAAATGGGGCTGTTCAAGTAGTGTTTCCAAATAAACTTGAACTATAAACTTTCATCTGGATTCAGGTCCAGACTTCCCTAAAGTCAAAATGGAAAAAAATCCTTGTTCAGTGGCATGTACAGGTACAATTTTCAAGAAGATTCAGAATTTCAGATTTTTCACCTCCAGTGGCCTCCATGTAATTGTAGACCTACATGAAGACCCCCAGATGATGCCATTACAGCAGGTAAATCTTCTTTTGATTGAATAGGTCAAAGCCATACGCTTCTTGCAGAGACTGCAATCAACTTTCATTCCCATCTATTTTAGTATGAAGTAATGCAGACGAGGAATAATGTAGCGTTCAGAGTTTTGTGCCTCAGCCACACTTGTCCTCTCTGACAATCAGAACAGTGCTGGGATTCAGAAAAATTGTTAAAACTAATCTGGGATTACAAAACTAATTTCAATTGGATTAAAGGAAGATTTAGAAATTAGATCTCAAAGGAAATTTATTTCTTTAGCCCTGATTGTGTGAAGACTTGTACATATGCTGATCTTTACTTGTGCAAATAAACCAGCTGTAGTCAACAGAATAATTCACAAAAATGGTATTTTAAACACATGCATCACAGTTGTCAGGACAGAAACCTCTGTAAAATAGTGCCAAACAATTCACTTGTTACATAGTTATTACTGCAGGGAAAAAGACATTCTATTCAACTGAATAGATTATTTATGAAAAATGAGATGATGGATAGCTGAGTATTCTGCCTGAATCTATTCCATGGAATAAATCTCACTTGACTTGTTAATATGGTGACAGCTATGAATCTCATTATTTTAATTTCTGACTTCTGGACACAAGTTTTATCGCAGTGACTGCCATAAGAAATATTTAAAAAAAAAAAAAATCAGAAACCCCTACCTTGAAGCAAACTTACAGCAGTCCTATCGGTTCTTGGTAGAGTTGCTCTCAATAGCTACTGTGGGTTTAGAGCACCTCTTTGTGGTATATTAGTGAGATGTTACTTATGAAAAGAAAACATCATAGGAAAATGTATTTCTTATATAATTGCAAATAGCAACCTAAAAAACCCAAATAAATAAAAAAGAAAAATTTCTACAAAAGTATTAGCATTAATTGTTAAATAAGTGATGGATGAATAGTAATGTGCAGAAAACAGGGACAGCTCTACCATCCTTGCTGTGTTCTTTTTCTGCAGTTTCTGTTGGCACTCTGTAGAGTGTATCCTAGCTCATGAAAACTGATGTACAACATGTATTTAGTACCTATTTTAAGTATACAATAATTGCATTTTCATTTTAGAAATAATACTAATGATAAAGGATATTATTGGGTCAAAAATACTTATTGCAACTATCTCAAAAGCTATGGCAAATTACATCTGCTATGATCAGGATGAAACTTTATCTAAATATTGTTGCATTAAAACTTTCCTAAATGCAACTAGGTACTTAAGTATGGTAACATAAAAGTTACATTTACCTAAGTTCATTTCTATCACCAATTCACTTCTTCACTGACTAAATTGTCTGCACCCTCTTCATTCACAGAGAAAGGCAAAGGCAAGTAAGTATGATGCTGAGAAGAGGGAGTACACACCTTGCTTTCTCACAGGCATCATGAATTTCCCAGGGCTTCGCAGCTGACTTTGCAGGTCAGACTCAAGGCAGCATAATTGTAGGATTCAGAGGGAAGATGTTAAGGTAGAGATGCTTGTTTGGAGAATACCTCGAGTTCTATTTAGTTATGCTGTATAAAAGCAGCAGTTCTTAATGAATCAGTGACACATATGAAAAGTTCTTTTATGGAAATAAGTATGGGAATCAAATGGAGTTCAGGTGAGCTTGTATAACTGATATTTCAAGAGTGTGATTTTTCAAGGGAGGAATTTCCCAAACTGAATCACTTTCAAATGTTTCCTTTAAAATAAAGATAGATTATCTTAGGAAAATAAAAATCTATTTTACAGTCTTAGTGTTTTAATGTGGAAACTAAACTAATTCAGGTAATAGGAAGGAAAAAAGGCTACAGTTTAATCACAGTGTATAAGCCATCACACCTATAGCCAAACTATAGAATCAGTATGAAATATCTCCCTAGTACTGCATTCAGAGAATTGTCACTGGCCATTTCTTTGGCAAGACAAAATTTGGAAGGAGGATCAGCCTGTTTAGAGTTATACATCCATCAAGTACAGGTTTTGCCATAAAAATAGCTTCTAATATAAAAACCACTAAAAAAGTATTTTTGGACACAGGAACTCTCTGTCCTTGCCCTGGTAGTACCCAGGGGGGACTTCCTTCTTCATATATGCTAGCGAATAAATCAGTCCTCAGAAGCAGGACTTTTATGTGTCATGAAACATTCCCACTGGAAATTCATGTACATTTTAATATAAATGAGCATTTATCATTTATAAAGCTTAAAACCCCCATAATTGTCCCCTAAGCAGCATTTATGTATAATGCTTTTGTTAGTCTGTCAAGCCAATCTTAAGAATTTTTTTCCTATTATTGCGGAGGCCACTCTTGCAAGGATTATAACATATGAAAAATATGGAAAGATAAGAGATTTTGGTATTTACTTTAAAGCTTAAGTCAGCTTTCCTGCTCTTTGAAGCATAAACATCTTTTTGAATTGTATCCAAATAGCCAGACATGTTGTGTGAAAAATGTCTTACTATGCAAAGGTCTGTGAGATGACCATGGAATTCAAAGGGTATTCTGTCCGTTGGGAACTTTTAGAAAGAAAAGGAATCTTACTTCAGCTTAGTGTGGTTGTTTGAAATTGGTCTGTAAGCCTTTTGGTAATTTTACTGAAAGTCATTTTATTTAGAAACAATGCTGTGGTTATATATTTTTAGCCTGACTAGCAAACTGAAGCTGCTGAAGAGTAGTCTGCTACAGTGAGAGATAAGGCAGTGGGCTAGATCCTGAACTTTCTGTCATACAGACCAGATCATTATCTTGTTTCCTGGCCAGTGTCGGTAACTTTAAGAAGCAGAAAACTTAAGCAATTATCTTCACTATGCCAAGGACCACTATTTTCTGTGCTACATTAAATCCTCCAGCAATGTAGGATATGGATGTTAAATGCAACCATTACTAAAGATATCTTTGAAATACTGGATGCAGTCTTTACTGTAGATGTAGCTGAATGTTGCATAATAACATTCAATAACAATTTCAGATGTGTTAGAAAGAGGAGAAAGTAATCATAACAAATTGGTTCACTGATTTGTTTCGGTTCTTTTTCCATTCAGGAATTATATGTGATTTGACTGCAATTTTCTAGAATTTATCATTATCTGTGGAATAGGGTTTGTGAATTATTCTTGAGCTGTAACTCATTCACAAGCAATTAGTTGGAAGAATTATACATTTAAATTCCTTGGTTAAAGATGTGTCTGCTCCCTATGTGGGTGAGCACAACTGCTAAAATTCAAGTAGTGTCAAGAGAATCCCAAACGGCCCCCAGACCAGTTGTACAGAAAGACATAGAGCAGAAGACATACATTTGACTCTGAAGTGTGTATGCATGCATACAAGTGCTGTTTGAAAGTCTGTAAGCTTTTTGCAATACATATATAAAACTTGCTGTTTCAATGATTCTTGCTAGTAAAATGATTTCTAGAAAGAAAAAAGAAAACAGAAAGAAATGCAAGTGCATGGAAAAAAATTGTTCTGAAGAATAAAATGACTATTTCTTCTCAGTATTTTTCCAAGCTGACAGTCCAAAACATTCAGTATCTGCTGCCCGGTAACACTAAATCCAATAAGCTTGAGGTTTGCACTGTCAACAGAGGTCTTTTCAGATTGATTCAAAATTAATCAAGAAACCACACAACATGGAAAACCATATAAAACTGTCTATTCCATGTCTTCACCAGTGAATAACTGTTCACTGGAGTACCTGAAATAATGGCCAAGAAAGGTGATACCGCTAGCTTCATCTATGACATGCCAGAAAAAAAAATCTTTATTATTTTAGGAGTGGTATATGCGAACCTGATCCATTCAGCATTACCTTGCCATCTTTGAAGGCAACATTAAGTCAAATGGGACTGCACAATGTTATGCTGACAATTCTTTCAGAAAAGGTGAGACATGACAGAAAAGAGAAACACAGGTACCCAGTGTCAACAGAGCTAGGGCAACAACGTCTTATGCATTAACTTGGAGGCAGAAGACAAAGTTCTCTGGCAGTCATCATCCAAGCTATATTACACTCTTATGAGCAGTAATATAAAAGTCTAAGGAGAAGTAAAAGCACTAGCTCCCATAAAAGGGAGAAGTTTCAGTGAACTCTTTAACCTTGGTTCAGATGTCTGCACTCTGCCTGGGCGAAACAAATCCTCAAAACAGAGAGCAAAACAACCGTTCTCAAAATTGTGGCCAAATTCCAAATGCCATTGCAATGACTTTAGTATTGGGTCTAGAGAGAATGTGTCTTTGCAGAAGATAAGTTTTCAGGGTTATTCACTCTCTTTTGTATAGTGCCTTCAGCAGTCCATAGAACTGCAATTAATGTGAGCAGATAGGCACAGAAACATTTACTTTGAAAAAAAAAAAAAATGCAGCTGTATAGGATTCTAGCTCCAGGCAGGTTTTGGCACCCTTACTCACTCCTGTTGAGTAGCACCAGTCCATTTTTAAAACTACAGAAGCATCTTCATTTTTATGCTCCTTCTTTTTCCTTACTATTTGTGCAATTGAGAATCACATTCCCATCTGTGTGCTACAGAGCTAACTTAGCATCATTGTGATGCTGTCTTTACCTTTTGATTGCTCTAACAGAGATTATGAGTGAATTATTCATATGACCTTTCCATTATGTCTGTTAAAATTCTTTGCTAATTACAAATTCATTGTCAAGACTTTTATGACAATATTGTTCAACATGGAAAGCTAAAGGTATTTATGGTTCAGCTGATGATTTTGAACGCTAACAGTTGGTAGGAGCAGAGTCATGGGGATTTGATTGCTACCCTCATTAAGAAATGATTGGTGCCAATGTCTACTGGAAAACTAACTTTGCTAATACTGGGGCAGCAGTTAGGAGGTTTCGTTTGGATTGTTATTCACTGGTAAGATAAACACAGAAGCTAATCAGAATTGCTTCCATAATGAATTAAATTTGCCTCAGTTAGACGTGGCTTGGCATTCAGGTGGTTCTCAAAACCGTCATGTTTATACCCTGATAATTCCGGTTAGCTCTCGACCAAGAAAGGTTATCTTCTGTGCATGAAGGATAAAAAGGGTCAAAGGGAAGAACAGTAACACAACAATAACAAATCTCAGCTGGTCTCAGAAACCCTAACTGTCTCTGTAAACAATGCCTCTCACACAAAGAGGGGACATGAATATATGTTATTCTGCAGCCTGGTTTTGCCAGATGCTTGTTACATATCCCATCAGTTGTACTAAGGCTGTTAATACAAACACAGCCTCACAGGATGGAAAAGGATGATTAAGTCCTTGCATGCTAACAGCTTTCCATAGGGAAAGCTGTCATCAACTTTTTCATTATTCTACAGAACTGCTGGCTGTTCCCAGTGAGACCCAGCACCCTCTTTGGCCCTCACCATTCTGATTCATGACATTTGACAATATAAGAAAGCTCATATTTTTGGAGGTTTCATTGCTCCTATTAAGATCTGCACAGTTGGATAAAACAACAATTGCCTTTATAGGGGAAAGCTTAAAACAATTGTGACCCATTTCTACAATAAAAAAAGCAGATACATACACAATACATGACACCTCCTGAAAAATTACATAGGTGAGACAATTATATCAAATATATAGTTATTCGTTGATACATTCCCAAGGCATGTGAAGAAGGAGGAAGTTTCTCAAACACCACCAGTTGTTCTTAAAACTTCTAAGGAAAAAAACGTCTTGATTTCTTTAATTTCTCTGAGAATACCACTAAACTTTATATAATGTTGATAGCTCAGTAGGTACATTTTTGTCCATTTGAAATCAATTTCAGTTTGGTAGACCCAAATATTTTATATCAGTAAGGCAATATTGAAGTATAATCTTTTGCTTATTTGAAGGAATATGCTCTATATTCATAACCTCAAACTGGTATTTTAAAGTCCTATCTAATGGACTGATTGACAATGACACATTTTTGGCACTGTGTAATTACATTCTGAGAAAAATACTGGCTTTTCCAATATAGGCTTTTTCTTTATTGCCTGAGAACTTTAATTTTCACTTTAGACAAGTCTCTATTTATGGTATGCATGTGCCTGTCTGCTGCCTGTTTGTGGAGGGAAATAACAAATTTTTGAATATTCTGAAACTGCTTAGGGAGCCATACGTTGCTTTGTCTGCATATTATTTTAGTTTCTGTAAAAGAAGTAATTACAAGTACATTTCTAGATCTAAATATCTAAAAATAAATGCATAGTTTTAATTTTGCAACTCAAGAAAAAATTTCAACTAAAAATCAATGTTGTTCATTTTTGTAAGTAAGGACAGCTCATAAAAAACACTGCTAATGTTTAAGTAGTAATTTTAATTAACAGCAAATTGCCAAGAGGGATTGTACAGGTGTGTGTCTGTTGAAAGGTTGCTTTATCTACACTGCACTCTTAATTTTGGGGAAGAATAAAAGTCCTTTAAAATTATACTTCAAATGAGATTTTGTATGAAAATGCATAGCCACTTTCTTTTGAATGCTCTTCATCTAAGGTTTTTTGGGGAGGGAAAAGTAATCGTACACCCGTGTTTGCATTTTGTTATCAGAATTCAAAACCTTTTTCTTGTATTTTTTGTAATTAAGTATAATGAGTTATGATATGTTTACATTAATATGTAGTGTGCTTTGGGAGGCCCTTACTATGCACCATACAGTTATTTTGAATAGTCTTTCATGTGTATGTTTTTTTCCTATGGTTGAGATCTTTGACTGTTTTGGGGAATCTAGCAATTTTGCAGATGTGAGGCTAGTTGATTGAGCAGCCTTTAATGACTTTGGTTAGTTTTAGTTGTATCAATGTATGCTTATTTATTTATTTATTAAATCACTAATTGGAAAATATGAATTACTTGTATTATTTAGCCAATATTAAGCTGCCAGATAAATCACAAACCCTTCTGTGAGTGCACAAACACTTCTCCCTCATCATTTCTCTCTACATGCCTTTGCTATTCCCCTCAAGGTCATGATAATCTCCACTTACATCCCTTGCTGTATTTATTCTGGTTCAGATGGCCACTCCACTGCACTTGTTCTGATTCTTTGAGCAGCAAGGTAGCTGCAACCGTAATCAGTGTATTTTTTTGTCTGGTTGCTGCCTGCAGCCTTGTTTATCGCCTGTTTTTCTCTCCCACTCCGCCCCTGTCCCTTCTCCCCAGCACACCCCCTTGCATGCTTGTACTCATTCCTGACAGGGTTTTGTCCTTATAAAAGGCAAGTTTCCATAAGGTTAATTGCAAGGTTAAAACTGAGGCAATAGAAAAGCCCTCATAGCAGTAAAGAGCAAGAATTATTATTCTTTCAGCATCCATGAAAATCATACTCAGAGGCCCACTGCTTTCCCCTGTAGGCACTAGATGGCAGCATCTATCAGCATGGCATTGCATCAGGAACAGACGTGTTAGGAGCAGAAGTGCAGCAAGACTTTCAGAGAAGATTTTAATTGAGAAGCAAAAATCTTCATTATGGATTAACTCCATTTCCACTAAAGTTAGTTCCAGAACTCTCATTGTCTTTATAGAGAAAGCCTAAGCCCCAACTCTGAATATCCAGCCCACTCCCCCACTAAGGCAATCACATCTATAATGCTATTGCACTTTAAAACTAGATAGGTACTCCTTTTATTCCATGACTGCGCGTGGAAGAAAGGTTGTTCCATACTGTCTCTTGTATATAATGAACTTGTAGATGAAAAATGCACTTAAATGCCTTTTTATTGCTAACTGAATGAAAATTAATGTTACAATGAACCAAGTGCCCCAAGAACAAGGAACAGTAAGACACAAAGATGAACATGGACAATAAATAGAAGTGAAATGGTCTAAGGATGAGTTATCTGTCTGGTCAGATTCTTTTCTGCACCATTCCAGTGCTGCTCTTATTTTGAACAGACAATAAACAGTGGTTGAAGTTGATCTATTGCACCAAAGACACTTACTTGATTTCCTTTGCTGCAAGACAACTATGCCTGCTTGTGCTCATATTCAGAAATGAAAATCAGTTCCCACAGGGGAAGACTGCAGGAAGGCGGCTAGCAGGTGATTCTGTTATATCATGTAGAATCATACAGTGAAGTGACATGTATCATTTCATACAAGAGAAAATGCTCATATCAGACATAAGAATCATAGAATAATTTAGGTTGGAAGGCGTCTCTGGAGGTCATCGAGGCCAACTCTTTGTTGAAAGCAGAACTGACTTTGATATGAGATCGGTTTGATTAGAGCCTTGTAAAGACAAGTTTTGAAAATCTTCAGGAATAGTTATTCCACCGTCTCTTTGAGAACAAAAAAGAGGACAGATGAAGATAAGAAATAGAAAATGAGGGAAATGTATCTCAGACGGGCAAGCTGCAAGCCTTACCGACAGCAGGTGCATGTGTGCATGCATATTTCTGCACAGACACACCTGCCTATGGAGCTGACGGGGGTAGAGGGGAGTCTCTACAGTCATCAAACATCATTGTCTCTCTGGAGGAGTCTCTCCAGAGGAGTCTCTCCTGAAAGAAAAGTTGCAACAGGGTACGTCTCTCCCCTTGCACACTGAGAAAAAGCACGTGTCTTCTATCTCTCCCTTCCTGTAGAAGAAATCGTGTTTCATGAAAACAAAATTCTGCTTGTTGAAGAACTTGAAAACAAATCTCAGCGTTTTTCCATACTAGAATCATAGAATTGTAGAATAGTTTGGGTTGGAAGGGACCTTTAAAGGTCATCTAGTCCAACCCCTCTGCAATGAGCAGGGACATCTTCAACAAGATCAGGTTGCTGAGAGCTCCCTCCATCCTGACCTTGAATGTTTCCAGGGATGGGGCATCTACCACCTCGCTGGGCAACCTGTTCCAGTGCTTCACCACCCTCATTGTAAAAAATTTCTTCCTTGTATCTAGTCTAAATCTACCCTCTTGTAGTTTAAAACCATTACCCCTTGTCCTATTGCAACAGGCCCCACTAACACGTCTGTCCCTGTCTGTCTTATAAACCCCCTTTAAGTATTGAAAGGCCGCAATAAGGTCTTCCCAGAGCTTTCTCTTCTCCATGTTGAACAACCCCAACTCCCTCAGCCTTTCCTCATAGGAGAGGTGTTCCATCCCTCTGATCATTTTTGTGGCCCTCCTCTGGACCCGCTCCAACAGGTCTATGTCTTCCCTGTACTGAGGACTCCAGAGCTGGACGCAGTACTCCAGGTGGGGTCTCACCAGAGAGGAGTACAGAGGCAGAATCACCCCCCCCCAACCTCCTGGCCACACTTGATGCAGCCCAGGATACAGTTGGCTTTCTGGGCTGCGCACGCACGTTGTCGGCTCATGTCCAGCTTTTCATCCACCAGTACTCCCAAGTTCTCCACAGGACTGCTCCCAGTCCCTTCATCCCCCAGCCTGTATTGACAGCAGCGGTGGCCCTGACCCAGATGCAGGACCTTGCATTTGGCCTTGTTGAAGCTCATGATGTTCACATGGGCCTGCTTCTCAAGCTTATGCAGGTCCCTCTGGATGGCATTCTGTCCCTCAAGTGTGTCATTTGTCTCCCTCCACTGGATTTTCCTCTGAAAAAGATCAATCCCAAGACCTTTACCTATTAGTAGTGGTCAACCTTTCTGTGCTACAAAGCTCTAACATAGCCACACTCCTTACCTTCTCTGTTCCTTTCTTCCTCTGATCTGTGAGCAACTATGCTAAACAGATCTTCAATACATTAGAGTACTCAAAGTGTTAATTCTTTTTCAGCCGCCAAATACTGAAGTTGGATGAGAACTTCTGGACCTAAGTAGGTAACTAAGATGGGTCAATAAATGAAAGGGAACTACACTCATTTGAAAAAACAAATACAAATATTGCTGAATAATCAGCAAGCTGAAAAAAAAGAGATAAAAAGGTAAGTCTCTGCTGTGTAAGTCACAGTCTGGGGTCTGTCCTTTTGTTTGTTACTGCCTGATATTGGAATGGGTAACAGCTCTCTGAAATGTTAAATGCAAGATAAACTACATTTTTAGTGCTTGAAAATGCGTATGTTTAGTTTCGCAATGGGGACATTGCTTGCTTCTTGATAAGTTCTAAAACTTTCACCAACTATTGAGAAAAGAGCTCATATCTCCAATTCAAATATTTTAGCTTCAAAAAAAGTGAGTACCGTGAGCCCACTGTACTTAGCAGAAATATTCTAATTGAATTGAAGCAGTCAGCTGATAAAATAAAACATAATAAAGCTTGGTTGGTACAAATCGGCTCAACTTACAGATTTAACTATAGCCAAGCAAGTATGCATTAAAAACATTGTAAAGTAAAAGTTTCTGTCCATTAACTACTTAAATGTCATTGTAAATGGAGACCTATTCATTAATACAGTGAAATGAAATGGAAATCTGATATTTTTCAGGAACAATTTTATTAATGACAGTTTCTGACAGTTTGCTTTACTGCTATAGCATGCACAAACTCTTCCAACCTCACAAGCACAGTAGATCCCCAGTTTCAATTCCAAAACATATTTGTTTCATCTAAAGCATAGTTTAAAAGCAGGTAAGTATTAAGATGTTATAGCAGATATGGGAATGAAAGGAAAGAATTTGCCAGAGAATGCAAGGTATTTGATTTTTCTTCTTTAAATTACATAAAGCATTTAGAAGAGGAATCAGTAGGGTGAAGTCAAGTGGCTCTGAGAAGGAATAGAAAAAGTACTGAAAGAAATTTGATATTTTTTACTGAATAAGAATTGCATGTGTGTGTTTTTATTGAGAGATAACAGGATCATTTCAATGAACTGACAGAGCTTTGTAGATAGGATTGGGATTCAGACAGAGGAATGTGAGTTTCAAATGGATATGAATTATTTCGGCAAAGCCACCGAGGCGAAGGGCTCCGCAGCGGAGGATCGCGACGGGGGACCCTTCGTAAAGCAGGAAACGGCGAAGGCAAATGCGCAGGGAGAGAGAGGGCGCCCCCCCCGCCCCCCCAGCCCCCCCAGCCGGCAGAGCGAGCTCCTGACGAGCGGTAGCTCTGACTCAGTGTGGGCGGGGACGAGAGCGGCGGCGGCCTCAGCGCCTCGCGTACAAGAGCAGCTCCCAGGGCGCGGCGCGCCAGTTGGCGCAGGCAGAGTGTGCAGGGCAGGCGTGCGGCAGGGCGCAGTCCTCCCTCCTGGCTCTAGGGGCTCTCTCGACGGGTGGTCATCGCCCTCCCAGAAGAGGCCCAGCTATGGTCTCCACTCAGCTGAAAGCCATCGCCAGAAGGAATGTGGCGACGCAGACGGAGCTCCCACTCAAGCACGCAGCTGTGCAGGTCTCTGGCTGCCGGGAGTGCCTGAGCCTGTCGCTCGCGCCGGAGGCCAGGGGAGACAACGCCTGTGTGCGGTGCGACCAGGTGGACAATCTGCTCAGCCTGGGGGCAGAGCTGAAAGAGGAAGTGGAGAGGCTGAGGAGTGTCAGGGAAGGTGAGAGAGAGAGAGACTGGTGGAGCCATGTCCTACTGTCCCTGAGGCAAAGGCAGAGGATGGAGGCTCCAAGAGAAGCAGAGGACCCCTTAGCCTCTTGCTGCCGGGCAGGAGGAGGGGACCAAAGAGGTGAAGGTGAATGGAAACAGGTCCCTGCTCGGGGCAGCAGGCGTATACCCTCCCGGCCTCCCTCACCTTCCCAGCTGCCCCTGCACAACAGATATGGGGCTCTGGAACCTGAGGGCCAGGATAATGAGGAGATGGATGAAAGTCCATCCAGGGGGTTGCCTAGGGCGAGACAGTCTGCCCCACGCATCACAACCACCTCTACGAAGACAAAAAGGACAGTAATTGTCATTGGCAATTCCCTTCTGAGGGGAACAGAGGGCCCAATATGCCGACCAGACCCAACCCACAGGGAAGTCTGCTGCCTCCCTGGGGCCCGGGTGAGAGAGGTCACTAGGGAACTGCCTGGTCTGGTACGGCCCACTGATTATTATCCATTGTTGGTTTTGCAGGTTGGCAGCGATGAGGTTGTGCAAAGAAGACTAAAAGGGATCAAGAAGGACTTTAAAGCACTGGGGAGACTGGTTGAGGGATCGGGAAAACAGGTAGTGTTTTCCTCAATCCCTTCAGTGGCAGGGAGGAACACTGAAAGGAACAGGAAAACACACCTGGTTAACACGTGGCTCAGCGGCTGGTGCCATCGGAGGAATTTTGGGGTTTTTAACCATGGGGCGGTTTACATGGCTCCGGGCCTGCTGGCAGCAGATAGAGTTCAATGATCCCCAAGGGGGAAAAGGATTCTCACTAATGAGTTGGTGGGCCACATCGAGAGGGCTTTAAACTAGATTCAAAGGGGGAAGAGGATGAAACCAGGCTCCCTAGAGATGAGCCTCGGGGTGGCGTGCTGATGTCGGAGGCGAAATCGATAGCCCAGCTGAAGTGCCTCTACTCCAATGCACGCAGCATGGGCAGCAAACAGGAGGACCTGTAAACCATTGTGCAGCAGGACAGCTGTGGCGTAGTCACCATCACAGAAACATGGTGGGATGACTCACATGACTGGAGTGCTGCGATGCAGGGCTATAAGCTCTTCAGAAGGGATAGGCAAGGGAAGAGAGGCAGTGGGGTGGCTCTGTATGTTAGGGAGTCTTTTGATTGTATAGAGCTCAATGATTGTGATGACAAGGTTGAATGGTTATGGTAAGGATGAGGGGGAAGGCAAACAAGGCAGATATCCTGCTGGGTGTCTGTTATAGACCACCCAACCAGGATGAAGAGGCCGATGAAGTGTTCTACAAGCAACTGGCAGAAGTCTCACAGTCGCAAGCCCTTGTTCTTGTGGGGGACTTCAACTTACTGGACGTCTGCTGGAAATATAGCAGAGAGGAAACAGTCCCGGAGGTTCCTGGAGTGTGTGGAAGATAGATAACTTCCTGACAGGTAAGGGAGCCTACCAGGGGAAGTGCCCTGCTTGACATGCTGTTTACGAACAGAGAGGGTCTGGTGGGAGAAGTGATGGTTGGAGGCCGTCTTGGGCTTAGTGACCATGAAATGACAGAATTCTCAATTCTTGGCCAAGTAAGGAGGGGGGTCAGCAAAACCACTACGATGGACTTCCAGAGGGCAGACTTTGCCCTGTTGAGGACACTGGTCAAGAGGGTCCCTTTGGAGACAGTCCTGAAGGGCAAAGGGGTCCAGGAAGACTGGACGTTCTTCAAGAAGGAAATCTTAAAGGCACAAGAGCAGGCAGTCCCCATGTGCAATAAGAAGAGCCGGCGGGGAAGATGACCAGCCTGGCTGAATGGGGAGCTTTTGCTGGGACTCAGGAAAAAAAGGAGAATTTATCACCTTTGGAAGAAACGGCAGGCAGGTGAAGAAGAGTACAAGGATCTCGTTAGGTCATGCAGAGAGGGAATTAGGAAGGCAAAAGCCCAGCTAGAGCTCAATCTGGCCACGGTCGTAAGGGATAAAAAAAATGTTTTTACAAGTACATTAACAACAAAAAGAGAGCCAAGGAGAATCTCCATCCTTTACTGGATGCGAGGTGGAATATTCTCACCAAGGGTGAGGAGAAGGCTGAGGTACTTAATGCCTTCTTTGCCTCAGTCTTTAATAGCCACACCAGGTATCCTCAGGGTATTCAGCTCCCTGAGCTGGAAGACAAGGATGGAGAGCAAAATAGGCTCCCCATGATGCAGGAGGAAGCAGTTAATGACCTGCTATGCCACCTGGACACTCACAAGTCTGTGGGACCTGATGGCATCCGCCCAAGGGGGCTGAGGGAGCTGGTGGAGGAGCTTGCCAAGCCACTCTCCATCATTTCTCAACAGTCCTGGTTAACAGGGGACGTCCCAGATGACTGGAGGCTTGCCAACATGACGCCCATCTACAAGAAGGGCCAGAAGGAGGATCTGGGGAACTACAGGCCTGTCAGCTTGACCTTGGTGCCGGGGAAGATTATGGAGAGGTTCATCCTGAGGGCGCTCACAGGCCACGTGCAGGACAACCAAGGATCAGGCCCAGCCAGCATGGGTTCATGAAGGGCAGGTCCTGCTTGACCAACCTGATCTCCTTCTATGACCAGGTGACCCGCCTAGTGGGTGAGGGAAAGGCTGTTGACATTGTCTACCTGGACTTTAGTAAAGCCTTCAACACTGTCTCCCACTGTATTCTCCTGGAGAAACTGGCGGCTCGTGGCTTAGACAGGTGCACTCTTCGCTGGGTAAAAAACTGGCTGGATGGCCGAGCCCAGAGAGTTGTGGTGAATGGAGCGAAATCCAGTTGGTGGCCGGTCACAAGCAGAGTCCCCCAGGGCTCAGTTTTGGGGCCGGTCTTGTTTAATGTATTTTTTGATGATCTAGATGAGGGGATTGAGTGCTCCCTCAGCAAGTTTGCAGGTGACACGAAGTTGACCTGCTGGAGGGTCGGAAGGCTCTGCAGAGGCACCTGGACAGGCTGGATGGATGGGCCAAGGCCAACCGTATGAGGTTCAACAAGGCCAAGTGCCAGGTCCTGCACTTGAGTCACAACAACCCCATGCAACGCTACAGGCTTGGGGACGAGTGGCTCGAAAGCTGCCTGGTGGAAAAGGACCTGGGAGTGTTGATTGACAGCTGGCTGAATATGAGCCAGCAGTGTGCCCAGGTGGCCAAGAAGGCCAAGGGCATCCTGGCCTGTATCAGAAACAGTGGGGCCAGCAGGAGTAGGGAGGCGATCGTGCCCCTGTACTCGGTGCTGGTGAGGCCACACCTCAAACCCTGTGTTCAGTTTTGGGCCCTCACTACAAGAAGGACATTGAGGTGCTCAAGCCTGTCCAGAGAAGGGCGACAGAGCTGGTGAAGGGTCTAGAGCACAAGTCTTACGGGGAATGGCTGAGGGAACTGGGGTTGTTCAATCTGGAGAAGAGGAGGCTGAGGGCAGACCTTATTGCTCTCTACAATCACCTGAAAGGAGGTTGCAGAGAGGTTGGTATTGGTCTCTTCTCCCAAGTGACTAGCGACAGATCAAGAGGAAATGGCCTCAATTTGTGCCAAGGGAGGTTTAGGCTGGATATTAGGAAAATTATCTTTACTGAGAGAGTGGTGAGACACTGGAATAGGCTACCCAAGGAAGTGGTGGAGTCATCATCCCTGGAGGCGTTCAAGGAACGTGTAGACGAGGCGTTGTGGGACATGGTTTAATGGGCATGGTGGTGTTAGTTGATGGTTGGATTTGATGATCTTGCAGGTCTTTTCCAACCTTAGTGATTCTGTGATTCTGTGCATTGTGGAGAAGTTAAAAACCTGATGAGCCTGAAAGAGCAGCTTCTGGAGTTTGTTTTTTAAAGGTACACAAGGGTAGTCTACAGGTGCAAACACTTTACAGAATAAGGCAGGACTGTGACAACTGCTGAATACTACTACTGAGCTAAAATAATAACAAGGAAAGTGTTGAATTTCATCAGAAAGTAGAAGTGGTCATGAGCCCCTGGGGCTCTGCAAGAGTAACCTGAGCCTTACAAGACTTTGCAGAGTAACACAGAGAACAGAAGAGTATTTGAGGTATGGAAAAGCTTATGAAGTCTGAAATGAAAACCCACTCTGCTAGTCCTGAGCATGTTCACTGTGAGCCAGGTCCTTTTGGAAACCCAGGGATGGTATAACTAAGGGCGTGCAGCACTGATGGGAGTGCAGGACACTCTTTCCAAGCAACCTCTCTGACCAGAGCAACTTTCTGACTGCTCACAATTCATACTGAAGGCAAAATTTAGTAAATGACCGTTATCTTTCAGTGGCTCTATCCTTCCTCAGTCAAAATATCCAGTGAGCCTATAGGCAATTGAGATATAGATTTCAAAGCTTTAGATGTTTTGTTAGTAATTTGATCCACAGTATAAGTGAGAAAAAAAATCTATCTATAGAAATTCTACAGTGTCTGAAGGTGGCTGAAGTAAAATGTTGAGTTGTTCCTTAATTCTGCAGGCAGAAATATGTTCAAGAGAAATGTTTTTGAAAACTGGAAGGTAAGTAGTTCCTCAAGTGAAAAGTATAGAAACTGCTGTGTATGAAAAAGTTTTCTCTTTTGTCTTCATAAAATTTAGGCTACATCAGATCACGCTTCTAAGTTAAACTAATTCAAAAATTCATAAAATTCCAACACCTAGCATTCCTAGATGTATTATACTGCATACTAGAATGCTCTCCCATATCCTTGCTTTCACTTGAGTACCCTCATTAAATCAGCATCAGAAATGTCCAAAAGTTAATTGATAGGGAAACAAGTATTTCAGTAACTGAGATTTCAAGGAGATTAAAAATGTCAGCTAATAATTTTACTTTGTCTCATGCCCAGTGACATACATTACATCAGCAGTATTGCATAGCAACAGTATGCTTTTGTGTACAGAGCAATCTAGGTCCTTTATGGTAACTTTTTGAGACAGTCAATCTGCTGCCTGTATTTTCCCTCTCAAAGCATACTATAATCCCTTGGTGTCTGTATCTAATTTATGAGAAGGAGACAGCCATTCTGTCAGCACCCCTGTAGTGAGATAAAATAAATGAGCTCTGCTGTTCCGGACATACTTTTTACTAAGATGGTTATTTAACAGCATACAGCAGATAAAATACGAAGAAAAGAACAGGGTCAAACCAAAGGTTCTTCTTGTCCTACATTTGTTTTCAGTAGTGTCCAGTAACAGATGCTTAGGGAAAAACTCTATAGGAAACCAGGAATGTATAGATCTTCCTTTTCTGTGGTATACCCTCCCAGCCTCTTGTAAACAGCACTGTAGATGTTCCCTAACCTCGAGGTCAAATTTGGACCATCTCTTTTCATAGACACTGATCGAGTACGGATTCCATTTCAAAATAAGGAAATAAGCCCATTTTCAAACTCAGCAATACTTCTGAGTTCATCCACTAGCAATGAGTTTCATATTTTAATAGTGTAAACTATTACTAATATGTGAAAAATCCATGTATTCTGTTCAGTAGGATGATCCCTACTTCTTGTAAAGCAAGAGATAGGTAATAACTTTTTTTACTTACTTTCTCTGTGCCATTCTTAAGATATACCAGTGTAATACATTGCACTGCAGAAGGCCATGTCTTCATTACGGGAGAAAATGACAAGCAGTCTGCATGTGCTACAAAAGATACTCAGTTACTTATTGTAAATAGTGTAACCTACATTATAGCATGTCTCATAGCAATAGGATAGGAGGTAATTCACATCCCCATCCCTGACGTTGGCTGGATTGTCATTCAAAGCAATTTTCCCATCTGGAAACCAGTCCATTGAGAAGTGATTGGTTCACAATTCAACTGCTCAGGATCCTAGCATAGAAAATACTATGGTAGCATTTCCTTGGATGCCTTTCAAGATGCTTACCAAGAGGAGAAATTGCACCATATTTGAAGACTGCTAGGTAAACAAGGTATATTTTTCCCTAAAATTTTCAAATTCACCTTGTTTGTAAATGAAACTTTTAGCATTCTTTCTTATTTTTACATCCCATTTATTTTTATATACAATTTATTTTTATGATTCAGGGCTTTATTTATTTTTTTAAATAACTCAGTAGCTCTGCCAAAAAACAAAATGCCAAGGAATATAACAGATTTGTTTGGCTGTATTTACTGTTTGGGGAAAACAGAACTGCAGGCAAGAGACCAGAAAGCAACAATTTTGGGTAAACTGCAGTGGCTGATAACAGCTTTGAGATACTGAATAATCAAAACGCATAATCATATGAGTAGCTGTCAGAATACAATGAAAGTAAACATCATACCTTCAGATATACACAAATTATCCATCTATGTGGAAGATTTTGGAGTAGTTCTGTAACAGTGCTGTCATGTAAGGTAACTCCAAACAATAGTAGTGTGCAGGAGTACTTGAAATAATTGGTTTACAGTTATAATTTTTAGTTATGCAACATTATACCTATTCCTTTTATTTGTCTAGTATCCTCTGGAGTGAATCCCTGTTCCTTTCTTGGAAACAGTATCATGGCTCTTCCAAATCTTTTAGGTGTAACTAATCTAAAACAAAAATAGTACATTACTGTCTTCAGGCCCATATAGATATTTAGGAGTGGGGGGGTTCACTGTTAACACTACATGCAAAGTTTCTTTCAAAAATTTGGAGGATGGAAAGAGAACAAAAATCATTGATATAGCTGTAGCCTCAGTTTGGATTAATTACTGCACACTTAAGATGTAATATTTCTGAAAACTTAGAAAATCTGAGAGGGACTAAAAACAGGTCTAGCGTTACAAATGAATTTGATTTGTAGAAGACAATTAAGTGAAAGAAGAACAGAAATGAAACAAGAAATTATTTTTTTTAAGACTATATCTTTGGAGTTTCTGGGGTTTTTTGTTTTTACTTAGTTTCACTTGGTTCAATAGTAAAACAGCACCACCATTGCAGACGTGACAAAAGGAATGGGTTTGGCTGGTTGGAATCACTTTCACCTCTCTGCATGGCAAATGTTTGAAAACATTTTTTTTCTTTGTGGAGAAATTCAGTGAGAATGATACAAGTGGTTTTCATCTCAGTTGTCAATGAAAAATATAGACCTTGTCTGATAAACATTCAGCCAAAAAGGATTTTTACTGGAAAATGCTGTAGTTCAGTGTTGTATTTCTCCAGTTCTTGTCAGTAAGAACCTTCCATGTCACACAGTGTTGTGCAGTGTCTCCACCTCTGTGATGGAGGTTGTGAATCCTAGGAGTCCTTGACAATAAAGAAAAGGATGGGCCACAGAGAAAAATGCAGTCATAAGACCACTATGGGCCTACAGCAATACTTTCCAAATATGCTAGGGCTTGGACAGTTTGGGTTTTCTAGCAAACCCAAAATTTTCCACAGAAAAAGAGCTAAATTAAAAACAGTCAAAATTTCAGTCTTCTTCAGAAATATAACTTCAGCTGAAAAATGGGAAGTAGCTGTAAAGTAGGTGCAAAAAATCATGTGTAACCAAAAAGAACATAGAGGAGAGTTATAGTCTAGGATCATTGTGTGAATCTCAGTGGGTTCTTATGTAGGGTGACTGAGAGCTTTGTTAAACACCTGAAAGCTTGCTTTTTCCTGGTTGGTGGGGGGGAGGGGGGTTGTGTTTTTTTAAAATCTGGATTTTTCTTTTATTTCTTTCCTCTCAATGTTTGTTTTCAGTCAGTCTCTTCTAAGTTCAAAATACAGCCATTTACAGTTATACTGTGTTTCCTACTATAATTATCTTAAAATCATCAAATCTATCATGTCATTGAAGAACAGAGGGAACAATCATTCTTTTAAAATTTTGTTGTGGGATAGACACCAAATGTAAAGCTCAACGTCCTCATTTTGTTTACATGAGACACTGTCTCTAGCCAGCAAACTGTTACAGGCCAAACATGCACTTATTATCTTTTTTACTCCAAAATCTGTCAATATTTATCAGTGATATGATATCAGAATCATTTTCATACTGATTCAAGTTTAAAGGTGAATGGAAAAAATACACCAGTATGTTATATAGAAAGCTCACCATGGAGATTTGCAGAAAGACCTTGCAATGCTGAGTGTATGGATGATAAAATGGCAGATGGAGTTCAATTTATATGAATGTGTTATGCATGGGAAAAAACAACCTAATTGTATAAGCACAAAGATGAACTCTGAACAAGCTATTGCCAGTCAGGTAAGAGACCTTAGAATTATTATGGCTCTAAAAGATTCTCAGTGACAAGTCAAAAAGGCAATCTGAATGTTAAGAAGGCTAGTAGAAAACAAAGCAGAAAATCTAGCTATAGACTAACTGTGTAAGTTAATAACGTGCCTATCAAGAACTATTAAATGTAAAGACACAATCGCTGTCTCAGTAAAGCATTGAACTGCAGATCAAGAGATGGTTTTGGTAGCCCTGTTCTCACAGTTCTTTCCTACCTATTTCTTATCAGCCAGTTGTAGACTTAGAAGAACTTTTTCCCTGACCATGACTGTCCTTAAGTTCTAAATCACAGCCTTACAATCAGCTTTGTATGGATGGACTAGTGTGTCCCATAACATTAGTTAGGTTCTGCATAACATTTGCCTTGCAAAATAGAGCAGCTGCGATCCAGCAAATGGCTAGATGGGCAAAAGCAGTTGTCTTTCACAGCTGAAGTCATAACTCTCAAAGCACATATTGGCAATGCTATCATTCAGACAACCCAAATGCACCCGTGTTCTTGATGATTCACAGAATTTAAAAAAAAATAATTTGTATTTATTCTTTAAGCTTTCTTCAGTAAAATGTTCTTACGTGAAGTAAAAGCAGATTAAACAAAAAAATGTATTTCTTGTATGCTTAAGCAGAATATGTCTATTCTCTCTCACAGTAAGGGGTTTTTATACTATATCGCAATTGTTTCTTAATCCTAAAATGTTTACTTACAAAAATAAATTGTGGATTTCCTACATTTAGATGAGGAGTAATACTTAAAAGTTAGGTTTTTAATTATTTAAATACATAAAAATATGTCCAATTACCTGCTCAGCTTCGCTTACAGGGTTTTGTGGGGGTTTTGTTTATTTTCTGTGTAATTTCTTAGGACAAATCCAGCAACGGTTTAGCAGCTTTACTCTTTGCCCACTAGAGGGACTTTGCGGGAGCCTTTCTGCAATATTGGATGAATGATATAAGCAGTGCCTGATAAGTTCTTCTGGATGTGGTTTTCTCCTTCCAGGTTGTAGCTATGGAAATACAATTTAAAAATGTAGAAATACACATAACAGCTGAATAAAAAGGAAAAAATTAATCAATGGCTGTGCTTCCTAAGAGCTAGTCTTTCCAAAACAAAGAAGTCAGGCCTACACACATTTATAGACACTATTTAACTCTGCAATTTCATGTACCTCACTTAATAATGCTAGGGATTTGCCTAAGTATTTTTTCTAGTATTGGGCTGGAAAAAAGAAAAAGAAAAAAGAGTTGAAAATCAACAGGGAAAAGAGATTTGTGATACTTTGGAAATCTTATTCTATGTACAACAGAATGTGTAGGTCATTGCTAATATGTGATCGGCATGCATGTTTATGGAAGGGGAGTATATTCATGTGTGTACGTGTATCAAATTATCCATGTTTCACTCTAAACAGAGATGTTCTTTGACACACAATATGCCTGCAAACTGAAAATAAAACAGAAATTCTTATGATGTTATTGCTCTATCACCTATCACATAATGCTTACCAGTCCTATCTTGTGGTCTTTATTGGGCTACATTTTCTTTTCTTCTCTGCTTATGAAATGTCTCCTGCAGTTCAGTGAGGTTTTTGCATGAGTATGTCTCAGAGGAACTTTTTTCATTGTGCAATGTATAGGTCTGTTGAAGTAAGATTCTGTATCTATAATGGTAGTAATAGAATTAGAATAATAAGACATTATAAGTTAAGTATGGAAAATAGAGATTATTAGGTGAATGCTAAGTTTGGTAAGAAACTCAGCCAAGAGAAATCAGATAGATAATAATATAAAAGAAAGAATCAGTCACAGGGAAGTTATTTGTTTCAAAACAGATCTTAATACCTTCCTAAATTTGAGCAAAGTATCAGTTTGATTTGTGATAGTTTAGAGCTGGAGACAAGAGGACAAAAATATACAGTGCGAACTGAAACACACAGCTATGTACTTGGGGATTAATAACAAAAGACCTTCTATAACCTTGAAACTTAGCAGAACCACTGTAAAGAAGAAAAATCTGACTGCACCAGCTGATCTCAGAATGGCTGTGAGCTGTCAATATGCAACCAGCATTACAAAGGCAAATATAATTTGCCAATAATCTCAGTCATATTATTTACAAAAGAACACTAATACATTGTATAGGCCGAGGCCAATTGGATGAAGTTCAACAAGGCCAAGTGCTGAGTCCTGTACTTGGGTCACAACAACCCCAGGCAACGCTACAGGCTTGGGGACGAGTGGCTGGAAAGCTCCCCCGCAGAAAAGGACCTGGGGGTGATGGTTGACAGCCGGCTGAAGATGAGGCAGCAGTGTGCCCAGGTGGCCAAGAAGGCCAACGGCATCCTGGCCTGTATCAGAAATAGTGTGGCCAGCAGGAGCAGGGAGGTGATCGTGCCTCTGTACTCGGCTCTGGTGAGGCCTCACGTTGAATACTGTGTTCAGTTTTGGGCCCCTCACTACAAGAAAGACGTTGAGGTGCTGGAGCGTGTCCAGAGAAGGGCAACGAAGCTGGTGAGGGGTCTGGAGCACAAGTCTTATGAGGAGCGGCTGAGGGAACTGGGGTTGTTCAGTCTGGAGAAGAGGAGGCTGAGGGGAGACCTTATCGCTCTCTACAACTACCTGAAAGAAGGTTGCAGAGAGGTTGGTGTTGGTCTCTTCTCCCAAGTGACAAGCGACAGGACAAGAGGAAATGGCCTCATGTTGCACCAGGGGAGGTTTAGGCTGGATATTAGGAAAAAGTTCTTTACTGAGAGAGTGGTGAAACACTGGAACAGGCTGCCCAGGGAGGTTTCTTCACTCAATCACCATTATACTGGTAAAAGCTTTCCAGTTTTCATTTATTCCACCTCTTGTTCCTTTAAAATCTTAGATCGGGGTTTGTGGAAGAATGGTGACATTGACACTGTTTTCTTTAATATTATCATTTTTCAATTACTCTGATTTAGTTAAAAGAAATGACTGCCTGGAATTCGGGCCATTATTACAACCCAAAATTCAGGATTTCAAGATCTGCACAAAAACAGTGTTTCTAAAAGCTTTGAGAAAGCTACTTACTACTAACTAATTTTAACTAAATGCCATTTAATAACCAATAATAATCCTTAGTTTACTTCATTCTCGGTGAATCATATTCATTCTTGACATATCCTTAGTGAAATAATTATATTAAGACAAATCTGAACTGTCAAGCTCTCAGAATTTTACACTGTCTAAACCAACTTCTTTAATAAGTAAAAAGTGTTGCGAGCAAGTCAGAGGGACAAAGCCAGTGCCTTCAACTTCTGTCAAGATTCGGTAATTCACACACCGATTTGGGAATTCAAATGCTACTTGCTTGTTGGAGAATGCTGCTCATCTCTGCTGCCAAGGCAAGGTAGGATCCCCTCTGACATCTGTTTTCACTGATTCTTCCTCGCTTTGCAATGGGAAGTCTTCTAGGATTCTTGAAAACATAACGATTAATTTTTTATGCTTTATCATGTTTCAGGCAGGAGCGTAGAAAACCTTTCAAGCTCGAATTTCTTTCTTCTGATCAGTATCTGTATTCTCTGATTTCAGACAGTGCCATGTTTCATTTGAAGATTATGATAATAATCAAGTTTTTCAGGCATTGATCTTGGCTTTCACATACGAGTTGGTTAAACATTGGAACAGGCTGCCCAGAGAGGTGGTGGAGTCACCATCAATGGAGGTGTTCAAGAATTGTGTAGATGTGGCACTTTGCAATATGGTTTAGGGGGCATGGTGGTGTTTGGTTAATGGCTGGACTTGATGATCATAAAGGTCTTTTCCAACCTTAATGATTCTGTGAGTTCTGTGAGTGTTGGAGTCACCCTCCCTGGAGGTATTCAAGGAGCATGTGGACGTGGCATTGTGGGATGTGGCTTGATGGGCATGGTGTTGTGTGGTGTGGGTGGTTTTTGTGTGTGGGTGTTGTTTTTGTTGTTTTTTTGGTGGGGTTTTTTCTTGTTTTTTTAATGGTTGGACTTGATGATCTTCCAGGTCTTTTCCAACCTTAGTGATCCTGTGATTCTGTGTGATTCTGCATATAAGGCTCCAGTGATATTAAATTTGGTATACAATGCATAATTCTGATTGCTGATATTTAGAATAGATTGATTGAACCTGAAAGAAACACAAAGAAGAGACCTCTGTAACAATCACTAAAATGACCTTATCCTACAAAAAGAGGCTAAAAAAGTTGTTCAGCTCACAAATTACTGAATAGGGGTGTATTTCTGTAAATACAAAAAGGAGAAAACATTCAGAGTAGAACTATTTAAGTCCATATATTTAACACAGAACCATCTGTTGGACTCCCTTTTATATTATGCTTCTTTATGAAATGTTCATTGCAGTTCAGCTGACTTTTGCAAGACTACATCTCAAAGAAATATGGCTAATTATGCAATGCAATCAATTAAGATTGGTCTCCTCCCACAATAAACTGTTAGTGTGGTACTTGCAGTTTACATTCTTTCATTGTAAAATACGAGGTCCAGAACACTGTTCTTCAGTGTCTGAAATCCCTACTGCCTCATTATATCAGATGACTGTCAGACAGAGCACCACAATCTGTATTTCCAAATACTAATCCAACTGAGAGTGAACTTTTAAAAGGTCCTTACACTCTCTTAAATTGCTATGTCCTTGTTGGAATGAGCTGGCAATGGGATTTTTCTGCTTTGCTGATTTGGGCCAGCCAAACTGCAGTAGATATTTAGTTTAACTCCTCTGAATCTTAGATTAAATACCGTTTCAGTAAATGGTATTACACTGTGTATTTTAATGCAATACAGTCTTTTTCATTAAAAGAAATGTTCTTTAGTGTTATTGCCAGAAATGCCTTAAACTTCAACTTTAGTTCCACCTAATCAGCAGATTTTATAATAAACAGAAAATAAACATCCTAATTACTTTAATAAAACATGATTCCCATTCCCTTTTAATTTTTCAAACCATCTCTTCTGAACCTAGAACTCTTTTCAAAGGAACTCAGAAGGGATAATTATCACCGGTGGTTCCACCAGCTGTAGGCAGTCAGCAGCACAGCAGGATCTTTTCAAGGAAGAGACTGAAAAGAACACAACTGAAATGCATTCCTGGTCATACACATAAGCAGGTACTGAAGCAGTAAGTTAGTGTTAGTTGGATACATATAATGATTTCTGACAGATAGTCTTGCCAAACTATACTATGCCTAATTTTTTTTTTTTCATCTTTTTGTATAGATATTCTGCTGACATTCATGTTGTTTGATATGTTGTATACACTTTCAGTAACATTCACCGTAATATTAAAAGGTTGGAGAAAAAAAGGAATTTTTCCACAAGAGGGGGCTAATACTCCTTACTAGGTCCTGAGCAGTAAGTTTTCTTCATCAGAGGTCTAAAATTTAGGCATACCAGATTCCAGGTTAAACCTTCTCATTTAAAAATATCTTCTCATTTAAAAATATTTTCTCATTTAGCTGGTCCCTTTATGAGATACAAGAGAAACAGGAAGTCAGAGAAGTGACCAGCTTATCCTCAGGAGAAAGCAGTGGGACATGAGATCGTTGTGACTGAGAGAGCTTTTCTGATGGAGCATATTCCTAGTTCTTTTTCTTTTTTTTTTTAATGAGGACCTCTGGGCCTATCCCCACGTAATAATTATACCTTTTTAAAACCAACGCTCAATACCAAAAATCTGCTAAGAAAACCTTACTTCTTTGAGCTTACACAGCTGTTGAGCACACGGCAAGGGGTAAAAACTCCAGCAGTTATGGAAAGCTGTTATATTCCCTCAAAAAATGAAGAAAATGCAAATCTTTTTTTCTTTCAGAATTTCTGACCTTAATTCACCAAATAGTAAAAAAATCAAAATTTCCCACAGAATTCCATTTTGTTTATAGTGCTTCACCAGAGCAGAAATGAAAGCAAAACACTTAAACTGTTTCAGAGACAATCTGTCTAAAAAGTGACTGGAGACCCATGTCCTCTTGGCTGTGACATAGATTTAGAAATGGTTAGAGTAATGAAAAATTCCTTCTTCTATTTTTATTTTAGTGCTTCTTTTAGTACTATTCATGTTTTTTCACTGGAGAGAAGGTTTATGGGTTCTTTCTACTAAGTCAGGAATATACTGGTGTGAAAGGGCTTTGATCTCACTAACATTGCAATTTTTACCAGTCTGTACTTGCTTCAAGCTGCTGGCTGGGTCCCTATCTTCAACCAATTTAAGGATACCTGGGTGGCTGAGTTAACATGTGCATTTTAAAAAACATGCGAAATAAGCATTATTTATTACTGAACATTCTAGTTCTTGAAAGAACTGGAGTTCTGGGGGGCTGAAGAAGAGAAAGCAGAATGGAGTGACATATTACTGTAACACATGCAATTAGCAGAAGTTGAGGCCTTGGAAACTAATACAAAATTTTAGAACAGAATAAATACTTTAAAAAAATATTTACAGTCTTTCTAAGTCCACCTCTGGTTTTAAGTTACACAACTGATTAACAGCTCTGGCAAGGTACCAGCTAAATTGACACACCTTGGTAAATATTTGCATTACAGGTTACAACAGAACTCCTCATTCTCTGTATTAACTTGCACGAGCTGTACTTTCGTATGATTGTTTCCCCACTGCACAATGTATTTACTATTACAAATTGTGCTAGTAACATGCAAAATGCTAGGATTAAACAAATAGCGGTAAAACTCCAAGTTCATCCTCAAAATCCCATTGTGCTAGTTTTCACTGCAGGGTTAAATATAGAACAGCACGCTAGATAGTTGTGACTCATTTTCTCCCAATACTTGTATAAAGACTGAATTTGGCCTTGTGCTTCATGTTTCACTAAGAATTCTCCAACAGTTTATTTTTAACATAAAGTTATCACTTAAACTTTTATTTTTTCAATATTTAAAACAACTGAACATTAGAAGAAAATGGGTTTTGGCTGGTTTGTCTGAATATTGTAAATGTTATCCTTTGTACATACTATTTCAAGAGCTCTCTAGAGTCAGCCATTCAGGTAATGGTTTTGATATACTAAACATGGCTGCATTTTTGCGAAGTCTTTCAGAATGTTTTAGAAGAATGTTGTAAGAAGAGAGCTGCTATGCAATTTTGTCACTCAGGAGCCCGTATTTGGACCAGTACTGTTTAATATCTTCATCAATGACATCGACAGTGGGATCGAGTGCACCCTCAGCAGGTTTGCAGATGACACCAAGCTGAGTGGTGTGGTTGACATGCCTCAGGGACAGGATGCCATCCAGAGGGACCTGCATAAGCTTGAGAAGCAGGCCCATGTGAACATCATGAGCTTCAACAAGGCCAAATGCAAGGTCCTGCATCTGGGTCAGGGCCACCGCTGCTGTCAATACAGGCTGGGGGATGAAGGGACTGGGAGCAGTCCTGTGGAGAAGGACTTGGGGGTACTGGTGGATGAAAAGCTGGATGTGAACCAACAATGTGCGCTCGCAGCCCAGAAAGCCAACTGTATCCTGAGCTGCATCAAAAGAAGTGTGGCCAGCAGGTCAAGGGAAGTGATTCTGCCTCTGTACTCCTCTCTGGTGAGACCCCACCTGGAGTACTGTTTCCAGCTCTGGAGTCCTCAGTACAGGGAAGACATAGACCTGTTGGAGCGGGTCCAGAGGAGGGCCACAAAAATGATCAGAGGGATGGAACACCTCTCCTATGAGGAAAGGCTGAGGGAGTTGGGGTTGTTCAACATGGAGAAGAGAAAGCTCTGGGAAGACCTTATTGCGGCCTTTCAATACTTAAAGGGGGTTTATAAGAAAGACAGGGACAGACGTGTTAGTAGGGCCTGTTGCGATAGGACAAGGGGTAATGGTTTTAAACTACAAGAGGGTAGATTTAGACTAGATATAAGGAAGAAATTTTTTACAATGAGGGTGGTGAAACACTGGAACAGGTTGCCCAGCGAGGTGGTAGATGCCCCATCCCTGGAAACATTCAAGGTCAGGATGGAGGGAGCTCTCAGCAACCTGATCTTGTTGAAGATGTCCCTGCTTATTGCAGAGGGGTTGGACTAGATGACCTTTAAAGGTCCCTTCCAACCCAAACTATTCTATGATTCTATGATTCCCAGCTTTGACAGACTTGAGGTCTGATAAATATTTCTATAAAGGACACTGCAGGAACCAAGCCATTTGTAATATCTATATATTAAAACTATATTACATGGGCTCTTAAAAAGCTATGTTTTCTGCATTTTCACATAGCTAAGGATATAGGAGCAAAGCTCACTGTGCTCAGAATCCTGCTTTCTACATAATAGCTTTGTCTTTAGTTTTCTCTGTCTATGCTACGCTTATCTCTGAAGTATCTCAAGACCATTGGGGCTTGGTCGATGCCCCAAGCCTGTCTGTGTTTAAGAGGCATTTGGACAAGGCCCTTAGTAACATGCTTTAACTTTTGATCAGCCCTGAAGTGGTCAGGCAGTTGGGCTAGATGATCACTGTAGGTCCCGTCCTACCGAAATATTCTGTTCTGTTCTGGTCTGTTCTATTCTATTCATATCCTCAAAGATTTTTAGGTGACTAACTTCCACTGATACCCTTAGTGCCTTTGAAGATCTAAGCTTGAATGTCTGAGAGTAATTCTATTAATTCTGCAGGAATTAGAATGTGTTCTTTGTTCAGCTGAGCCAAAAAATAAAAATCTAGCATTAAATTATTGACTCTTCTTAAAGTGAATTAATCTGCTTGCTCAAAAATAATCTCCAGCCTGATCTAATCAGTGTTCAAATTAGTTTTCTGTTGCAAGGTTATAGAAAGCTTTTTATAAAACTACTTCCACCATGTAATAATAAATTCACTTTCATGATGTGACCTTGTGTTTCAAGCCTGTTGTGCATTTTTATGACCAGGTATAAACACTCGAATATGGTGGTTTCTAATGGAAATGCTGAGAAACAATTACTTATGGTTTGTAAATCACTACCCATAATGTTCAAGTGCAGTTGCCATAAAATAGGATGCCTCATGATTATTTGTCTAACATCATTTCATTATTCTGCAAACAGTGTCCTGCAAACATACTTTTAAAGCAGGTGTTGCACCTCGCGCACTTAACCTGGGTCTAGCCCTGCCTAATTCAATACAAGTTCTGTTATAAATGATACTACAGAAACGGCAAAGTACCGACACTGAATTCAGTTACGTACAGCAAAAAAACTAGGAAGCTTGAAGTAAAATGCACCAGGCCAGTCCATACCTACTGCATTGTAAAAATTTCAGTTTATAAAGTGATTGGGGCTTGGCAAAAAAATGAGTTTATCGAAGCTTTGTTACACCTTTGTACTGAATTCCTTACTTCCATGTGCACGTTAAATCACTTAATGAAGAATCATTGTTAAAAACTAACAAATACTGGTCAACAACACATTTAATCAAACATTTGCCCTTGGGTAAGACGGTCTTCACTAAATATGAGGTAAGATAAAACACCTCACCTCCTTCATTTTAATGAAGCAATGTACCATATAGAGCTGACTGAGTCTGCTCAAAACGGCACCTTGAGTACAAAGCGAATGCAAGCAAAATGCACATCAATGGGAGAGATGCAGCTCTTATGGAACAGCTACTGTGAAAGGGAAGAAAGGAAGAGCAGCTCCTGAGGCTTCACTACATGAGACTCTTTCACTATGTGCACCAGGGTCTGCATGTCCAAAACTGTATTATTGGGCTTTGTCCTGAACGTTCCTTGCTCCAAGGAATTTTGACTTGCTTCTCGCAATGAAATTTACTGGTGTCATAATAGGCACTGTCGTATTTATTATTAAGGAAGCTACCACTGAAAAGGTGATATTCATTGCAAGGAGATCAAGAGCCCTAGTACCTTAACAACTCAGGCCTTTTTAAAACATTGGATATTATAGATAAACCCTTATGATATGAGAATTATGTGTACATCATTTCCATCTAGCATAAACTTGCATCAAAATGTTAGTCCTAAATACTCTAATTACCTGAAAAAAGATGGCAGGAAGGAAAGGAGGAAGGAAGGGAGGAAAGAAAGAAAAGAAAGAAAAAAGGAATAAATTTGAGGGAATTGGAAATATATTTCTATCATAAAATGCCTGGTCATCCCCTCTGTCACAACTGAGGAGTGTCATTCTAATCTTGGAGAGGTTCTAGTCAATGCAGGATCAACAATTTCACTGGCAGTGAGTGCCTCTTAAAGCAAGGACTATATGGATATGGTCCATATGATGATATTTCTGCCAAGGAACTGAAATTACTGACTTATAGTCTGTAATGAGTAACTAGCCAAAGTGATTACTAGGAGCAAAGAGTAAAGAAGAGCAGATGACAAAAAAGAGCTGATCAGTCCTACAGATTGCTCACTTTCAGAGCCAGTAAGTAGGTTCTTAATCACAGTTTCATCTGAAATTTGTGGTAAAGCACTCAGACTTGATTTATCTATAAACCCAAAAAAAAAAGTGAGTATCATTTATAGAACTGAAATTCATAGAATATAGTGAAAGAAGGCAGAAACCCACTTAAATAAGCAGTAACACATCAAAAAAGGACTCAAAGCATTAGTAATATACTTCAGTAAAGAGGGAGGGGAGATAATAGGGATCTGAATATTTTCAGTTCTTTTTCCTGTATAGTTCTTCCTGTTTGTTAAAATCATCATTTATTTGCAAAGTGTTGGGAAAATTTCATTTAATTTTTCCTGGTTTTTTTTTTGTTTGTTTGTTTGGTTTTTTTTTGAGAAAACACTCTGCTGTGCGGTAGAGACCCCTAGAAACAAATTTTCACATTTTGTGATAGTGGCTGTGGCCTAGCAGAAGTATTACATACTGAAAATTGAAGGATCTGTTTGTCTAATGTATGATACACATAGAATCACAGAATCTTTAAGGTTGGAAAAGACCTGTAAGATCATCTCCCAACTGACTAGCAACAGATGAAGAGGAAATGGCCTCAAGTTGTGCCAGGGGAGGTTTAGACTGGATATTAGGAAAATTTCTTTGCTGAGAGAGTGGTAAAGTATTGGAACAGGCTGCCCAGGGAGGTGGTGGAGTCACCATCACTGGAGGTGTTTAAGGACGGTGTGGACATTGTTTAGTGGGCATGGTGGTGTTGGGTTGACGGTTGGACTTGATGATCTTACAGGCCTTTTCCAACCCTAATGATTCTGTGATTCTGTGATTCTGTCATTTCTGGTAACATATACTTCAGCAGCTCTTTGTACTTTTTGAAATACAGCAATGCACTATTTAGAGAGACAGAAGCAAGTGCTGCTTCTTTTACACCCAGGAGACAGATGTCTGAAGGAATCTGCCTGTGGAGGACAGAGGCAGGCAGAGTTATTCAGAAAGCTCATTTAAAGGCAGTTGCCACTCCTTTTTAAATGATGAAAGGACATTCTTTGCCTATATCGGCTGTGAGGAAAGAAAGAGAAAAACCACAGTATTTTTCTTCAACACTGAACAAAGGAAATACTAGAGTAAGAAAAACAGTGTTAGTATACCTTGCAAAGTTTTATAGTGTTTGTGTATTACTTAAGGTTGAACCCATGAAGGCAGTTGCTGCCTGTATGAATACATAAGCTTTCATTTTAAAAAGTGTTTCTAGCTTCTGCAGCTGCCAAGATAAGCTAGAATATATGACCTCAGTGAACCTGAAAGATTCCCAGGCAGGCAGCTAATTAAAATTCCATCCACTACTACAAACTGTTTGCTTGTTTGTATCTGATTATTTTATGCCTTCTCATGATTTCTACGCAGCCTTAGTCATGACTTTTGAATGCTTAAGATGACCACTACCAGAGCAACTCTATTCCAAATGCTACATCACTTCTCTGCACCACTGCCTGGCTCCTGCTGTGAACCTTCCCCAGCTTCCAGAGTCATTTTTTAGCAAAAAAATGATGCCACCAACCTATGGCTGTAGTGAGGCATGAAGTACATTTATCCCTGCTGTGGCCCCTGCAATACGAATTTGGGATAGGATGAACAGTGATCTTGTGCCCATTTCCTGATGCATGCTCTGACTGAAATGTTATACTAGCATGTATAGCGGGTCTACCAGGATGGAGTTGCATGTGTCACTCTTGTGTTCCTAGAACACATTCTTTCAATTTACCAGAATTAACAACCTTCTGGTTTGAAGCACTTGCTCTTAGTGGCAGCCTGGCAGACAGTGAGGGTTCACATAAATTTTCTCCATGATAAATTTTTTCTTATTTTTATAACAATCACTCTATTTATAAGTTCTGACACAGGAACCTCTCAAGCTACTGCCTAAGAATGCTGCTACACTTTCTCCATTGGCTAAAGAAGCTGTTAATACGAACTTTAATGTTTAACTTATCTGAAGCTAATAGGATTGCTATTCCATCTTCCAGCTGCAATCAGTGATTACTTGATGACTCTATGCAGTTACAGCTCGTTCATACAGTCCATCACTCATATTATTGATTGTGGAAGGGTCAATTTCCAGAACACAAATTATTTCTGTGTTGTTTTAACAGTAGTTGGATAAATCGAAAAGATATCTTTTGTGTCATAGTGCAATATTCTGAGCCAAAATTTCTCAGGGGAACTTTATACTGTCTGAAATTATGAACTCAATCAGATGATACTGCAATTTTGAGATCCTTAATTTGTCTTAAGAGATCTTTTTTTTCTTTCTCCAGCTGATGAGATGCATTGATTAAGGCTTATGATGAAAAGCAGATCAGCTAACAACCTCAAATCTTCAAGAGGTTGAAACAAACGTGGAATGTTGCTCATGGAGATCAGGTATTGAGAAATAGTCAAATCTTTGAAAAGTTAGTTAGACAAAAGTACTTCATTGAGTTTGAAGGGCAGCACTCCTTTTTACAAGAACATGAACCAGTCCAAACATGTGAATCTTACTTGCAAGAGGAAATACTTCAACCATGTTCGCATACGTGTTTTGGAGCAGTGTTATGGTTAGTTTTAGTAATCTGATTAACAGTTCAAATTTCTAAGTTTGGAAAAGACAACAGTAATAGTCCATAATGTGTAATGCCTCTTTTCTGGAAATAGCCAGTCCCTGTTTGAGGTTACAAATCAAAACAAAAATATAGTAAAGAATGAACCAATAACCAGAAGCCTGAATGGAGGTTTTTTGTACCCAAAGACCTACCTTGCAGAAAATAATAGTTTATCATACTGGTCAAAATTTCTTATAGTTTGTGAACTCCTACATTCCTCAAGAATTTTCTTTTTGGTGTCAACTGTTACAATTATCTATATTTTTCAGACAGACCCAAGCAAGGTTAAAGTAATTAACCTGAATAAAATGTAATGACTCATATTCATCATATTTTTCCTGCATGCTGAAGTTCCAAACCTGCCCTTTTATTAGACCAAAATAAACCTTGTCAATAACACTGTTAATTCAGAGCATATCTTTGTTCAGTGGTAAAACTAGGCAAAAGTCTTGCTTTACTCCATTCTGCCTTACAGTCTGGCAATTTTATCATGAATATTTTTCTCACAGAGAACAAGAAGACCATCCTATTTTCTTTTTTTTTTTTTTTTTTTTTTTAATCCTGGATACAAGAACTCATGGACAAAACTCAACAGGTTTGGAAATAGACCTGATATACTTACATCTAAAAATAGGTCTATAATCCCACAAAGAGAGGTTTTTTTACAGATGTTGTAGTACATACTGGGTTTGGATCAAGCTGGGAATACAGTTCAGGAGTCCCTTAAAATTTCATGTTCTCATCTCAGCCAAAACCAGAATTCAGAGAAATAGTAATATTTTCTTCTTTAGAAAAGTACAGCAGCCTTCATTTAATCTCAAGGGTGTGATTAGAACCATATCCAAAGTGCAAGTCAGCACCAATTTTTGTTTTATCCATATCTACTCACCTACATATCTACTTATCTATATCAAAAGACTTAAAAGCTGATTCTCTGTTATGTTGCTGTTCTTTTATACAAGTTGAATGGTATACAGGAGTCTGAAGAAGAGCAGGAATAGTTCCCTGCTGAGAAAATAGTGTCAGTACGGAGCTGATATGCAAGAAGTCTACCACACATTGCTCAGATCCTCTCAGACAGAGGAAAAGCCAAATATATGGAGCTGGAAGATGGAGAAGACAAAGGACATAGATGAAGAATGTATCAGACGCTGGTCTCTGTTTACTGTGATTCAAAGTAAACATGTCATATTAGAGCCGAACCAGGACGTCTTCTAATTTCTTTCTTATGCTGTACAATATTCCCAGAGACTGAAGGGCCAACTTCATGAGCCCTAACAGAAACAAAAGAAAAAAATAATTGAACCTTAAAATATTTTTTGTTTGGTAGGATTAAAAACTTGAATTTTCCTGGGAAAATTCAAAAATGGGGAAATATTATCTGGCCTTCATACACAGGAACTCAATAAATGCTTCAGATAAGTGTAGATTTTTATTTTAATCAACCATTTCTAGCAGTTACAGTTTTGCCTTTCCTATTAGTATTTTTTCTTGCCTTGAGAGTTACATAGCACGCTGGAAAAACAATTATTTGTCTAATGACCTCTAGAAATTCCTTTCCAAAAAACAGCAGGTCCATTTCACAATGGTTAAAGATAATCATTGGAGTGATTATTCCACTATGATATCAACTCAGTCTTCAAGGAGAATTTGGTTATTACAGAATAGTCTTTCAGTATAAGAAGGCAAGTCAAGCTACACTGTACTTCCAGTGGTAACATCAAAATTCATAAAATTAAAGAAAAATCTAATTAATGTTTTAACTAAGTGTGTGAAAAGAAAATAAATACTGGTTGCAATATTCATGGAGTGAAACTAGGCTACTATGGGCCTACATAAAGAGTCCCCATTCTATTTTCAGTTGTAACTTTAATGCAATGTTGCAACATAGATGTTACTCCAAATCTACATCACTATAACTTACTACAGAATCCATATGAAATAGTGCCTATTAAATATATGCATATATTTTTGCCAATAAGGCAAAGAATTGAAAAAGTCTCACTCTTAGTGATCCTTAGAACACTCATATTAAAGGTTTATTAGTTTCCACCGTCTTTTTCCTTTCTAAATTGAATCCAGACAGGGGATACATAGCCAGCAGATCTGCTATTGCTGAAGGTTCTGCTTAATTTTTTTCTTTTTCTTCTCCTTCCCCTTTTTTAAGTTGTGTTACTACTGACAGCTCTTCTCTCCTTACCCAGGATGGGGCTTCATTATAGCTAAGAAGCTAAAATGGTATGAAGGGGAATGGAATAAGTTCCTGTAAATTAATAGTCAGGAGTCAAGTTTTCATCCTCCTTGGTCTGAATGGTTGTCAGTCTGAACTAAATGTATGAGGGAAAGAAATTAAAAACTGTAACTATACTGCTATGTTCCTCAAAGATGCCATTCTCTGTGGTGGTAATTCTCCTGTATGGATAAAGCCTTCCCGTCCCATAGCAGAGCAGAAGCCAATTTTAGAGCCTTGCCAACAATGGCATAATACTGATTGCAATGAAATCCATTGAGGCCCACTGTTTGAAGGCACACTTGCAGTACGTTATGAAGAGGAAAGACAATGAGGTGAACACAGGAAAGTGAACAGGGAGTTCATTTCAATTCTTACACCATGACCTTTGTGCAAACAGTGCTGCAACAGTGCTTGCAGGAGGTCAAACAGCCTTGCATCTCACAGTAGATTTATTTGATGTGTCTTATAGGCTCTCACTATCTTCAACAATGATAAGATTGGGGTTTAGTCTTAGAAGTGCTTTTATACTTATCATATCCTTGTCCTTTTCAGATTTCTTTTAAGAGAGGGTCAGTTAATATTCATAATTTTAAGTCTAATTTCACGATATAAGATGTGAAATCAAAGAAGTACAGTCCAGGAGTCAAGCACATAGCTGAACATGAAGTTTTACCTTGGTGTTACAGTCTGTTTCACTGTCAAGCTGACAGTAGCAGCAATCACTTGAAGCAGCCTGACACTTTTTTGTGATTGGCACGAGTCAATTAGGCTGTCTACAGTGCTGTGAAAACATTTGATATTCCCCCCACTAGAGTGCACAAGAGTTTCACAAGTGGAAATCAGGAGTCTAAGTGCTGTAAATGTGCTGAACATTTATTTCATTACTTCTAGGAGGAAATCCAGTTTTAATTAAAGTCACCAAGTAATGAAGAAGATGACTGTGCCAGTGATGAATTACTGAAAAGAAATTTTATCAAATTTTCAATTATTTAATACAACAGTAACTGCAGTGCTAAAATACATCATAGCAGCTAGAGAAAAAAAAATCAATTGGACAACTTGGTTGTTATTATTAAGACAACATGAATTGCTCAGGACAAATTATGCCAATGTCACTTCTTTTGTCCTGGATGGAAAAATTAGGCACTGCAAAGTGTACCTACACAGCACTTGATTGGCAGAAAGAAGGAGTTATAAGTAGAACATATTTTGAAACCCACCCACTTGCTGCCTTTTAGAGTATTGGTCTTTCATGTACATGGAGTCTCATTTGCTCTGAAAGGTAGCCCCTAACCAGGCCTGAGACCATGCTTATAGGCTTATCATCTATATGGCACATGATCCTGACCTTGGGGACTGCCTTAGTGAAGTCTCTAAGACGCAGTGCAGATGTATCCACTTTCTCCTTACTGTAGGCATATCCACAATAAAGGGTTATATCTTATAGAATATAGCTAGCACTAAGACCACAGACAATGAACCCAAACACAGCCATGATGGTGAATTTATACATTACTGCTCTTTCAGGGATCTCAGAACCATGCCCCAAAAAGATACAGAAGTGCTCTTAAGGCTCTTAAGTAGCAATATATTGCTCATTTTCACCCTATCTTGTGCTTCTACTCAAGCTATAGCTGTTGTCACACTCTTCTACTGAATGCATCTTCACCAGGAAGAATAAAAATCTGTGTCGTTCTCAACAGACAGATGCCTAAAGACAAATTTCCAGCAACAACTCCTTTCTTTTCTGCTAGTGCTTTATGACTGGTTTTTTTGTTCTTCGCCAGGATCCATTACAACCACCACCTGATTTAGGAATTCTTCTGATGGTAACTGAAATTAGGGCAAACACCCTGCCGAATGCTGACATACTTTGAATCAAGTCCATAATAAACAAGGAGATAAAGTGATAATGGTTGATCCTGCAGTATTCAGAGGGAATTTTGGATCATTTATGCCATTTGATGCAAATCATGTGGCTTCTAAATGTTCATTCTGTGTCAGCCTGCTGGTTTTGATGAATATACTTTGCATTTGTTCTGTGCCTGAATACAACAGTCACATTGGTATGTTATGAAGCATGTAGTCTTTTTTACAGGTCATATTTGGACTGCATATTCTTATGCACAACTACTGGTAGAGCTAAACAATGAAATATTGCTCCTTAGGATGGCTTTTGGCTGAAATGCTGATAGTAATGATATTTTTCTATTTTCAGTGTATTATTACAATAATATTACCTCTTTCTTCTCATGTCATAATTACCCTCTTCAGAATGCCATTATTTACCAGTGTCTTTTTAATTTACACAGTTTATCTCCTCTTCTGAAAAATTCTGCTCAGTTATTCTTTTCTTCCCGTGTGCTGATTACTATAGTTCCAATATTCATGAGCTGATGAGCATATACCAAGATGGAATTTTCAAAGCTTTTACATCAAAAGAACAGATTTATCCACTCTGCTGTAAGATCTTTGATGAAGTAAGCCAATATTTTTTTTGCATTCAGTGAATTTATTTATTCTCTAAGCAAACTTGTACCACCAAACTAATATATTGCTTTAAACAACAGAAACAAAAGAATCTCAGAGTTTTGTTTCCTGTATCAATGAAATTATATAATAGCCTCCAAGGATATCACTGATACAATGTTAACTTCAATATTGTTTTGAAAACATGTAGAAATACAATGATGTGGTTGAAGCACTTGACTGAGATTCACATGATCATTGGTTCCACTCCTAGCTTTGGGACATTGGGTATATTATTTAAATCGTCTGGCTTACTTATATTATGTATGTGCTGGTTATACTAGGACAGGTCTTAGGTGCAGGAGAAGTGGGCAGTTGAGTAGAGTAGCTAATAGAAAGTAAAATCACAAACTCCAGCTAACAAGAGTAAGACATAGATAGTCTGGTACACCTGGTCAGGAGCACAGGTGCAGAGTGGGACTTGTACGCTGGCAGCAGAACTTTGTCAGCCTCATACTAAGGTCAAGGAGGTCTTTGGGCCTTGTGTCTTCAGCTCCCAAGATGCTTGTTGAGGATGGGTTCTGCTTCTGACAATGCAAAACTGATTTTTTTCACATTACTGAGAATCTTTGACCTAAGTCTGGGGTTTAATAGTCTGACTTATGTCATGTTAAACTATGGTATGGATACATTCCCTAACACATGAAAGTGCCCTGAGGTTCAATATAAATGTGCTCCTCTGGGCTTGTGGAGAGGGGCTGGTTTCTCCTATGGTGGGCCTGGAAGGAGCCAAGGCAAGGTATTACTTTGGCCCCCCAACCTGCCATTGTCTCTCTGGGCTCCTTTGTGGGTGTGCAAACAGCTTTTATCACATAACCTAGCAGGAGGAAAGCAAGTTTACAGACAGGAAAGCTGATGGTGAAAATACTCTGGAGAACACCGTTTCTCTGTTTATACATATTTACAAATGTACCTATACAGATTTCTGTGATCATAAACTCTAAATCCTTTAAGCGTCATTATTTTGTTCTTCTCATATAAAAATAGCAACAAAAATATAAAAACCTAATCTCTTGATAATATATTTAATAAAAATGGAAGTGAGAGAAGATAATCGAAAGTGGAAACATTTTACAACACATATCAGTCCAAGTTGAAGTCTTATGAGCAAGCTACAACCTCTAAATCTTACAGTATAGTAGAAATATATATCAGCTGTTCATTCTTTGTTAGTGACTAATGTTGCAGAGGTTTCCTGCTTTGTTATTAGTAGAATCTTTTCCAATATGGTGTGTTACAATTGCAGAGTCATTACCAGTAGATTTCCTGAAACATTAAAGGCAAATACCTCTAGCAAGTGTCTGTCATGTCTAATAAATGCTGAATTAAAAATCCCCATCTCCAGAGATCTCTGAGCTGAAATACACAGCAATTAATAGCAGCTAATATATGAGTGCCATCTATATATGGTAACCCAAACTGAAAAAACACTCATATTGTTCCTGAAAGGCAGTTAAGATTTCAGTCCAGCCTATCAATTACAATTTGAAATTTAATCAGGTATGGTTTTAGAGATCAGTTCATCATCCAATTATGTTTTCAGACTCTTGTTTTAAAATGTGTTATATTGATACACCTGATAAGTATACAGAAAAATTGTGCCAATAGCAAATAAGTATATTCAAAATTAAAAATATATTTTGTGTACAAAGTGCATAGACTATGAACAGGCACAGGGTAAGTTAAGGGGGATGGAGGCTTAAAACTGTTCTTGTTATATTGAAAAGAAGGGGACTACTTACATCATCAGTGAGATAGTTAAGGCTCTCTTGGTCCACAGAAGGAACCCAGTCCATCTGCTCAGAACCTTTCTGGAGCTGGTACAGATTTTTTCCCCTTTACCAATGTGCACAGCTCTGTCAATGCCTTCCCACTTCTGTCTCATTAGCACTATTTAACAAACTACTTAATTGAAAGTTTAACTTCAGATAGGACCTTTGCTCAAAGATAGAGTATTCTTTGATGCTTTGTTCATCTAGAGTTTTAAAATTAATTTACTTTCCTCACAAGTTCTTCATAGTAAACTTCTCCCATTTTCATGTATATGTGTTCTTATATTTCAAAGTTCTTTCCCCAATTACTAAAGAAATCTATCACCCTGCCAGTGTGACTCATTAAAAATGAATATACAGCTCCTGCACTTAAAAACTAATTAAGTAGCCCAGAATACTTAATTCCATTGAGGGTTCCTGCTTTCCTTAAAGCAATTAAGGAAGGGAGGGAGGGAGGGAGGGAGGGAGGGAGGGAGGAAGGAGGGAAGGAAGGAAGGAAGGAAGGAAGGAAGGAAGGAAGGAAGGAAGGAAGGAAGGAAGGAAGGAAGGAAGGAAAGGAGGGAGGGAGGGAGGGAGGGAGGAAGGAAGGAAGGAAATGAGCTCTTCACCAAGTTAGGTGGGAGTGTTGATCTGTTTGAGCATAGGAAGGCTATACAGAGGAATCTGGGCAAGCTGGACCAATGGGCCAAGGCCAATTGTATGAGGTTCAAGAAGGCCAAGTGCTGAGTCCTGTACTTGGGTCACAACAACCCCATGCAACGCTAAAGGCTTGGGGAAGAGTGGCTGGAAAGCTGCCCCACAGAAAAGGACCTGGGGGTGCTGGTTGACAGCTGGCTGAAGATGAGCCAGCAGTGTGCCCAGGTGGCCAAGAAGGCCAACGGCATCCTGGCCTGTATCAGAAATAGTGTGGCCAGCAGGAGTAGGGAGGTTATCATGGCCCTGTACTCAGCGATGGTGAGGCCACACCTCGAGTCCTGTGTTCAGTTTTGGGCCTCTCACTACAAGAAAGACATTGAGTGGCTGAAGCGTTTCCAGAGAAGGGCAACGAAGCTGGTGAGGGGTCTGGAGCACAAGTCTTATGAGGAGCAGCTGAGGGAGCTGGGGTTGTTCAGTCTGGAGAAGAGGAGGCTGAGGGGAGACCTTATTGCTCTCTACAATTACCTGAAAGGAGGTTGCAGAGAGGTGGGAGTTGGTCTCTTCGCCCAAGTAACAGGCGATAGGACAAGAGGAAACGACTTCAAGTTGTGCCAGGGGAGATTTAGTCTGGATATTAGGAAAAATTTCTTCACTGAAAGGGTTGTCAAGCATTGGAACAGACTGCCCAGGGAAGTGGTTGAGTCACCATCCCTGGAGGTATTTAAAAGCTGTGTAGATGAGGCGCTTAGGGACATGGTTTAGTGGTGGACTTAGCAGTGCTAGGTTAACGGTTGGACTTGATGATCTTAAAGGTCTTTTCCAACCTAAATGATTCTATGATTCTAAGATTTTCCCAAAGGATTTTCTCCTGTTTTCTCTCTGAATACTGCTTGAACCATTAAAATTCATAGAAACCTGTACAAATCTAACGTACCGCTTCACTTATTTATTCCAGTGTACTAAACACTTATCCATACCACTAAGACAACAGTGAAATGAAAAAGTCAAAGTGAATATTGCCAAAGTTAGCCCAACAGAAGAATTTTCTAATGGAAGCAAGCATATTAATTGTCCTATGCCTTTAACAGTTTTATTCAATGCTAGCTCAACTAATTGTCTGGGTAATGAAAAAAGGGCCATTGAATACCCATTGCTACAGTGTTAAATTTGTACAAAATGATTGAGTTTCTTTTTGATACCATCATAGAAAAAAAGGAGGAAAAAAAAAGGAAAGAAAAAAAGTTGAGAAAACTTATTTCTTACAAAGCGGCCTATAAAATCAAAATTTTGTAATTGGAGCCTTGTGGAATACATTGTATTCAAGCAGTTAGCGATCTTGAGCAAACCATGCCTGCTTTCTTGGGCCTTGTCCCTTAGCATGAGCAGCTATGTTTGTTATGCAAAATAAAAGGCACCACAGTATAGGAGGGAGGAGAAACCTCTCCACAGATAGAATCTGCACAGTGTGCCATGGAAAAATCATCTGGGGTCTGTCTGATGCTGCACAAATGCAGGATTCCCAGCATCTAAAAGCACATAAGATTTATTTGCTGACTATATTCCTCTTTTTATTCTTTCTTATTAAAACGGGGATTTTATTATGCCATTTGTTGTCAGGCTTTTTTTATTGAGATCTGCTAAGAGCCCTGCACTGTCTTTCTCTCACTCACCCCCAGTGCAGAACATTGACGTAGGGAGTCGAGATGCGAAAGCACGTTCTTCTGCACTATTCTGATGAGTTTAAAATGAATTCTGACAACTCTTTCATTTTTTGCTACTGCATTCAAACATTTTAATAACTACACGGGCACTGTAACTGTTGTCATGAGGAAGAACAAAGGATAAAATAATTAGAGAACTCAAAACATGCTACTGGGTACTTAATAAAAATTATTTACATTTGAAGCTTATGAAAGCAAATATGTGGTGGGTGACCACAGGAACAGTTGCAGGTATAGCCATGAGTCTCTTAAAAATCATACTGGGACCTGGAAAAATATCTACTGATTTTCCCTTACCTTTGTGCAAAACACTACTGGACTCCCACTCGACCAGATGAAGGATGACTAGATCAAGGTGGATAAAAAGTCCTATGGAGAAGACTGATTTTCATTTGATGCCTTCTTTTCCTAAAAAAAAAAAAAGATAAAAAATTGCACGAATGTGAAGATTAGCATGAAGAATAAGATCAAAGGTTGATTCTCTGAAAAAGCTTTAAGGAATTATTTGGGAAACGAGCAGGAAAAAGGATTTCATCTTTATGGATATTGCCACCAGGATTAATTGGAAACATCACCTGGGTTCATACTTTGAATAGAGGTTGGCACAACTGATAGTAAGGAATCTAGAAAGAGGGAGGAAGAGGTATTTGTGTAATTTCCATTCTGGTCTTAAGAAAATTAAAACAGGCAGATCTAGTAAGGAAAAACTAATAGGTATATGGGCAACATAAGTAAGTAATGCTGTTGAGAGAAGTAATCAGGCAGAAAACATACTGAGCAAATTGGTACTCTTGTCAGGTTAGAATATCAGACAAAGCCCAGGGAAATAGCTGGAAGCTTTATATGCTCATGCAAGGCCATAGGTAGCAGAATGAAAGTAACAGATGCAGTGCCGATGATGTGAAATCAGACAAAGTCAACAAAAAATACCGTGGAAGAGAAATCTTGTTTAAAGTACCGTTTCTGTTGGGTACGTGTTGTTTGGAAAAAGAGAAATGAATGTAGAGGTGTGGAGACAGCATTTATATTAATGGTCCAACCTCAGCAGGCCGTTAGTGTCAACTCTGGATTTTGCAATTCCGTTATCCTGAGAAGCTCCCCCAATATTTCTGCATCATCTTTCACCCTGTGCAAGCAGAAATTACCTTTCTCCTTCTCGTTAGGGGTACAAGACTACAATGTTTTATGCAGTGTAGAAGATGGGTACTCCATTAATTATATATTGTTATCTGATTTTGTCCCCTGTAAAAGAAAAAAAATGACTGAATGCACCATTACACTTGTAATTAGACTTAAGTGAGACTGAGAATTTCCGTTTGTGGGAAACATTCATGTTTGGAAATAGTTTGATTCCGAATTTGTACCCAACATGATACTTCTGAGAAAATATGTTGACCTGTTCTATGTGACGTCTGCCCTTAATTTTTAAATAAAGTAGACACAAAAGAAACGAGAATACTTAAGTTCTTTTACATTGTCATCAAATAATCTATCATAAGATAATATGTGACATGACATTTACTATATGCATTTGCAACTAAGACGTCATGAAAATAATGAAAAAATACTATCAGTAATATAAAATAACAAAACACTTATCCAAAGAATGTAATTTTCAAGTAGAGGTTTTATTTCTTCTGGAGCAGAAGTTTCCTAAACGGGTTTCTAGATATTTCTTGCAGTAGACTTATTGCAAAGAATACTTTTTTTTTTTTAAATAAGTTTTGCCAAAAATAATAGTTCAATGAAAATTCTGTAGCCTTTTCTATTTCTTAAATTAATGCAATGGTTGCTCCTAATGGTTGCTACTAAATAGATGGATAATCACTGCATAGTCAGTATGCAGCTAAAAGCTGTTTGCACTACAATGAGAAGAGACAGTGATAAATTGGTCAAATCTAATAAAGGAAACACGGAATGCAAAATTATGCAGAATCCCATTTCAGCAGAAAAGTGACTGAGTACTAACTACTCAGTCCAAGAGTACTGAGAAAATATATCCTGAGTATTAAGAATATATATTTCCTCTGGTGGAAAGGAACATGTGTAATTTACAGTCAAAGTGACTTTTCAAAACCACAAATCTCCAGGTTGGGCTTATTTAGAGATAACATTGATTTCAGAACTGTGTTGAGAATTACAAGCCTGGATGAAAAGAAACATTATCTCTCGTCTAATAGTCCTCACTTTTTTCCCATTTAGTAAACTGATATGAAGCAAAACAAAAAACATCAACTCCAAAATAGACAAAGAAGGAAAATACCTTGATTTTAGCATGTTTATTATATGAGTAATATACATTTCTAGGAAAAGAAATTGGTTTGTTAGCTGCAATGTCTAGTCCAAACAATGGGCATTTGTTACAGTTACACTGGCATTTCTTACAGCCTTCAAGAGTGTCTCTCAAGCTAGACTAACTAAGGCATGACTAGGCAACCCAAAATGCTACTTCCAGATCAGGAAATATCCTTTAGATCTCATCAGAGTAAAATCTCACAGATACGAACAGTGATCAATAGAGACTTTGGTAGAAAGAATTCCTAAAACCACTTCATCAGTTTATTTCTGTCCTGTTAAATCTTTTTTTGGTTTGGGGTTTTTTTTTAGTTTTTTAGTCTTTCCTCAGCATAATTTAATTTAACATGTTTTCATGAAAGAAATACAAAAGTTTAGATTAATTTATTTCTTTCTGTTACTTGTTCGAGATAATTGTCTTTACTATTTGTGACAAAGCAATGTATTAATTACATTCCTAGCAAAAAAGCAGTTTTATATTACTGCATCAGACTGAAATTCTTCTCCTCGCCTTTTTATACCAATGAGGAATTTTGAAGTATGGCATTATAATACCATAGTAGCAGCCTAACTTTGGAAGAACTTTCTATGTTCTATGTATATTAAACTTTGCCTCCCACAACCTCAGTCCCCTGATGAGAATATCATGGGAAGGGAATGAGGTCAGATTTTTTCCTCAAGCTAAAACATTATTTCTGAATCCTGAAATCCTCAAGGACTTGCATCATCTGTTTAATCTTATTAAAGAAGCTGTTATTCCTCCTAAGCATGGAGTGAGATATTCTCATTCAGTGTTCTTCTGTGAAAGAATTTGCATGCTAGACTGCAGTCCACAGGTTTTTTACCTATTTCATCAGAAAAGCTTGGGATTTTTTTCTATGAAATATTTGTCCTTAGAAATGAAGGATTAATTGAATTATTAATTCCATAAAACTTTTACAAGCTGAAACTGCTATTTTTCAATTAAATTTCAATCCAAGCCTTTTCTAATGGGACTCATCAAAGTTCTTTTGCTTTATTTGGAACTTCCAAGGAAGTCAGTATTTACATTTACATACATTTTTTCCAAGCTATGATAGATACCAGAATATTATTTTTCTGATGTTTAAACCACAACCTACTTTTACATACCACAGCCTTGTTTTAGACTGTTCCCTTTGATATTCCACTCTTGGACCTCTAGATTATTTTATTATTAAATTATTTTTCTTTTTATTTTCATAAGTGAAAGACCTGGAACTCTCTCAGGGTCTTTTGGAACTTGTCCAAGAGGAACGAGGGTGCTACCTGAATCTATTTTTTGTTGCCCAGAAATGTTAGATTTTAAACTTCCTTAACATCTGAGGTCTAACTGTGTTGTCATTTCAGGTGAAATTTCCAAACACCAGAAACTTTGCAAAGTATCTTTCTTCACACACAAGATTTGCAGCACTAATATGTTATATAAAAGAAGTTTATTGCATACCTTCATAACTGTAGAGAGCTTATTACCCAATATGTGGCTAGTACATATTGAAATAAGTCTACTAAGTCAAGTGTCTAAAACTAATAAGCATTTTTGCAGAATTCAGAACAAGCCTAAGAACAGTCAGACAAAAGGGACTGTCTTGTTTGATTGTGTTTCTGTCTTCTTTTTGTCATGGAAGAAGATACTCATGTAACCATTGTATGATGAGCTTTCTGATTCACAGCTTTTTCCCTGTATCAAAGAATAACTCCACAGGCAAGTCAAAACCTGTTTCCTGTACATCTGTACAGGAAATTCTGACACTTCATTAGAGTTTAAAAACCTTTCATTTTGAGAGAAATTACTAAGTTTACTGTCATTTACATAGTTTACAAATTATTCATGAAGACAAGTTTCCATGATTTTAAAAAGCCTCGTTTTCTCTCCTTGGTGTTGCTCACCCTTATGTCATATATTCGTAAAGACTGTATGTATTCCCTAGTCATCTTAACTAAAATTCCAGCACAAATATTTAGAAATTTTATTAATTAATTAAAGAAAAATGTCTCTTTTATAAAGAGGTAACATAACTGGATCAGAAAAAGTTTAGCATGAAGAAGCCAAATGCATTTTATAGTTCCTGCTAAGGTAGTGAAAATAGTGAAACCAAGCTATGACAGTTATTAAGGTCGTCTTTGAGAGCTTATATTTAACACCACACTCAAGAACCCATTTACGTGTTACTGTTATACTTAAATTACTTTTCTCCTTAGTGATTCTTCAACTAATGGCATTAGTAAAAAAAAAAAAAAATCAAAACCAAGCCAAGAAAAACAGCCAAATGAAAAAGAAAACCAAACAAAAAAAGCAGAATTCAGTATCAGGTACAAACTATTTCTATTATTGACCTGCAGTGATACAAAATTGTGATAATAAAGTTACTACAACATAAATTCATCATGAGAGAAAAGGAGTGCTTCTTCATTGACATGAGTTATTGTCAGTATGCCAGATCCTCTGTAAAATTAGTCTGCCAGTTTAATCAACTGCATTAAAAGCAGCAAGAGGGAATCATGGCTATAGTGCAAACCTGAGGATTCCTGGAACTCTTCCTTCATCCAGCATCGGTCAAGCCAGTCTGGGTATACCTATGCACATCAGTATGCAATGTAGAGTTTGTGCTGTCACGGAGTGCCGCAAGACACAGCACCATAACGAGTCTGGAAAGCATAGCTTTGTTTAAGTGTCATTGCTAAGGTTAACTCTAATTAATACCTAGTTATGTATAGATGCTGGAAAGCAGATCTAGGGAGAGGGCAGATGGGACATTTGATTTTTAATTGTAAACCATTGCAGCAGAATATTACAGTACCAAACACAACTGTTTGATACATAATGGTCTCTGCAAGAATAATTCATGGTTTATTCATATTGATTCAACAAAAACAAACCCCTAAAATTATCATTAATGGAAATCTACGTCATGTGGTAACTGTAATTAGAGTGTCTCAATCTGCATTTCTAACTACAGTAATGAGAACTGTATTCAAATATATTTACTTTTAGTCTACAAATAAGCAGAAGCTTATTTAACCATACTTTTTACCATTTTAACTTTTAACCATCAATAACCATTAATACTTTTAACCATCCAGCTGCTAGCAAAAGTACCATAGCCAGGCAGTGTCCAAGTCTTTTTGAGACTATTGCTGAGACTTAAAACAAGCTGAAGCCTGTTCTATATTCTAAACTAATTCCTTGTAATACACCTACACTGTAGAGTTAAAGGACCGTCTAATACCCCAAACAAAATGTTCTATACATGTATTCACGTATCTCAGCCTGAGAAAGTTCAAATGCACACTAAATTTAGCAGACTGCAGTGTCATCTAAAGATACTGAAAATACTACTGAATGAGCCAGTTTATGTAACATACCTGGAATTTTTAGTACATAATCGGTCAATACCCATGGCTTTTAATATTTGCAAATCCTTCTACTTTTATACTTATAAATGCTTTCTAATCTGCTACAGTTTTCTATAATGTGCTTAATATTTCTCAGTCATTCAGTACTCTTTTATTCATAAACCTTTAATAAGAAAGAGACACATTTCTTTTGTCAAATATTTTCCTATCACTTGAATAGCAAAACAGTGTAAAATAGATTTAATCTGTAGACAAACGGTGTATCCTCCAGTACTTTATTTAGAAATGTGCATACAGCATATGGGTAAGTGTCTTTAGCATAACTCAGTACCTCCTGAAAGCACCCATCTGAGACATGTCACAGAATCCCTTCCTGCTTCTTCATTTTGCCACTCCTTTTACAACGAATCGCTCATTTTCAGCTGCCTAGGAAAGAAAGTTTTCCAAAGATCCAGAAGGTCATGAGGTGTGAACAGAATGAATCCTTTATATAGCAACTTGGATGAATAAAGCTTTTTTCTTCTGTAAACATGAATTTGACATAAAATATTATTTTCTAACTGGCAACTGTTTTTCCTTTGAAAGAGGAGAATATTATAGCTTATAGCTGTAGGAAAATAGTACTTCACTTTCAGAAATCATTGACAATGCCTACTACATTAACATATGACAATTTCATAAACAGATTTTTTATATTCTGGAACATGTTTTTCATTAGAAGTCAAAACGCGTGCAAACTTGCTTTTGATTTTAATAGAAGAGTGTGGGGTTTTCCATGCAAATAATTTTCAGTCTATACTTCCAGAATCTTACAAAGGAGATAAAATGTCAGTGTTGCTAAGTGTAAAAAAATAAAGTCCTTTAAGAAAGATAAAATGACAGGGATCAAAATAAGCTATTCAGTGAAAATTTGTCTGCAACTTTGTCAAAGCCCTGGCCAAAGACTCATTTTTAGGTAGACAATCACCTGTAGCATTTGAGTTCCATCCAATGGACTCCATCTGCTTTCAGCTTTCTTGTCTTTCACGAAGGCCAGCCTCTGCTGTGCCCTGAGTTTCTTGGCACATTATGTCAGAAGTTCCTTTCTAACATTGTTAGCTGTGAGCCATCCATGTTAAGTGGGTACAAGGCCTTCAGTTTGCAGACCAGACTCATCCAGCCAACTTCAAGTCTGTACGAGACTGTGAAACAAAGATCTGTGTGGATTTGCTTAATTTTGTGCTAGTCCAGATATTAGATATTTTAAAGTCCTATGTGTGAAGGCCAAAATCATAATATGAAACATGGCTGGAGTGTTCTTTCTTAAAAATACGGTATACAGATGTAGACAGTATCAATAATATATGCACAATTTCTTCACGGTTCTTGAGCATTTTCTACGAGACTGACAGTTTTCTATGACTACAGAACACCTGATCATGAGCTCAGCATAGAACGATGTGACATAAGGTACAGAGAGGGTCTGTTCTACAGCTTGTGACCCTCAGTTTCATCTAAGATATCAAAATATTTTTCTTTTCCTTCTTCAAAACCATTTCTTTTCATTCTCTCCTATGTCAAGGCTCATTTGTCTGCCCTACCAACCTTCTTTGTTCAAAAGGGTTGTGATATCACTTCATCTTCAATGGCTTCAGAAAAAATGTTTCTAAGACACTGCTCCGCTTCTGGTCTGTTAGAGCACCACATACTTGGGGTCTGAAGATCTTATTGACTCACCTTTAAAACAGGTACCAGAATGATTAAGGGATAAATTGAAACATAAAACACAAAGATAAAGACTGATAGTACATTTTGCTACGAAATTGCAACCAAAATCTTCATAATACTCTTGCGTATACACAGTCAGTACTACAATTAAACAGCAAGAATTGTCACAAGTTTCACTTTGCTTAAATTCATTAGTAACTTACATGAAGTCTTTAGGCTTGGTTATTGGAACTACTGTCAGTGAGGTCATTTCTTCTTTAGAGTTCACAGAAGGCTCAAGCTCCAAAATAACTGCGTTGCCTATTGCTTTCTTCATGCAACATAATGACAAAAAAAGCTCAATAGATTGCAAATGTCATGGTATTTCATTAGCATTCTGCTTTTTAAAAAAACAAATATCTCTTTATTAGGGAGAGTGTCAGAGAGGAGTTTTCCATTCAATGAAGCTTTTTGGTTAAATTGGCTGAAATTAAAAATGAGACTTTAGTCTTTTGTTCCTGTCAAGTTGTGCTGTCAATGATCAGCTGGCAGAAAGAAACTCTTCGGGTCATGTGAAGCTGTCATAGTAGCCCGTCCATAAAATAGCTCTGACCTAACTGTTCACCCACATATGAGCATCAGCAGTATTGCCAGGTCTAAATGTCCAGAAATACCAGTCAGTTTTCAAGGAATTTTTGAATAGTCTTTTATTTTTCAGTGTTGCTTTTATGTTTCAATATTGTTCAGTTAGGCTTAATTTTTCTAAAGCCATGAGGACTGAGAAAATATCTTTCTAATAAAAGAAAGTTGAGAATCTGTTAAATGAATCCAAGGGGTGCTTTAAGACTTACAAGACAGGTGATGAGAATGTGAGAGTTCACAATGCAAGGTCAGAACTGAAAAGTTGTGTTGCAATCAAATCCTATGACACTATATTTCTACTCTAAGGTTGCAGACATGTTAGCGGGGGGGGGGGGGAATTGCAGAAAAGCTGGTTCAATCAATCCTGATTTCTTCTTTTTTTCTGGAATCATTTGTAAGACCTGAGGGAAAGGATCTTTTTTTTCTTTCTTTTTTTTTTCATAAGTTTATTTTTCAAACAGAAAAGTTCCCTGACTTTTAACCACGCAGTTGTAAAAACTGATGTGTTAGCACAATGAAATGGGTGATGCAAGTAATGCTTGGCAGGGGCTTAATCAGTTCTGCTGGTGAATCTGTAGCTAGTCTAAATCATTATAGGCCATTTTAAATTTTTATGGGCCTATTACTTATGTGACATATTAATGCTGTAATCTGATGAACAGTTAGTGATGAACTTTGGTCTCATAATTTACACCTCCTTTTAGCATGTAACTGTATACTTAAATTCACTGAAGAACTCTGTGGAACTATCATCTGTTAAACTGTATAGCAGTTTTCCATAGTGCAGGTCACTTTACAGGCCATACATTAAATGAAGCTGAATAACGCATTTCAGTCTTCTCATCTTTTCCACTTTTTCTCCTTTCCTGTTTATATTCTCTGCAACTTCATATTATCTTTAATGTCTTGTTTACTTGCCAACAGTAAACTTTTTTAGAATTAGAGAGGACAAACACTGGATTCTGGCTGCACAGAGAATGTTCAATGTTAACTAATTTTTTAGCTTAAGAACATTACCATTCTTGTTTGGATCTCTAAAACTTAGCATCAAAAGCCAGAGTGGAAGGTAAGTTTCAGTCAAAAATTTTTGCCTGTCAAATTTCAAGATGACAAATTGATGTTAAAAATCAAAACATATAAAAAATTATCTCTACTGAAAAGCAGAGATTTTTCACAGTTTTGCTATTGTGAGATTACAGATCTATTTAATAGAAACCAATACAGCTGAAGCAGTATTAAGAAAAAAAAATACCTTTCAATGGGAAATAAAAAAAAATGGTAAGACACTTCTGGAATAAGGGGTGGAAAGCTAGAAATCCTATATGAACTCCTTCACTACCCACATTTAGTATATGCTATCTGATGTTAATAAAAGCCACCTGCAATAATAAAATGAGCTCAGTTAGGCCACTATAAAAATAAAGTAATGCATAATTTAAGAAAGCCAGGATGTTATTGACATTAGAACCAATCAGGAATCAAAATGTGTTTCCAACAATCAGCTTAATTTACTTCTGACTTTATCTGAATTGCAGTGTTCCCTATGAATGTTTTTGTTTAATAAATCAGCAGTTTCTAATGGAAACCTTTCCAATGTAATGTTTTCAACCAGCTCTAGCCAACATTGTGGGGGTTTTGTTTCTCTTCTTGACATCATAATTCTTCATTCTTTTCATTAGATTATAAATACTGTTAATGAAGAAAAATTTTTATTAAAAAAGGAAGATAAGAAAGGTCTAGATCACAATCTGCCAACTTCCTAGCATAGAACAGAAACTGCAGTACAGTACTTCTAGCTGGGTCAGGCACACATCTAGATAGGTATTTACTAAAAATACAGAAATTAATTTTGTGGTGTTTAAGCTGAAGCTAGTAGTGATGCAATGGCTTAGAGTTTCACCTTGCAGAAGCCTGGTCCAGCAGCTATTCCATGAGTGCTGGGAGTAGTTCCCTGGGAAACATGCTCACTGCCACACACCTGGCAGGGTTCCCTTGCGGTCTTAGCTGCCAGCTCAAGCAAGGACGTAAGTCAAACAGTGACTTCACATTTTGTCCCATTTAACTGCTAATGTTCTTGAAATAGTTTAAAAGTAAGCAAGGGGACCTGAACATGCATGGCCTTGTTTTTCTTTAAAAATGGACTTGTTTTTATTTAAAAGTGCAGTAGGAGGTTCTCATGCAAACATCCTTTATGAATAGAGTTGTTTTTTTAATACCTTGAATGACCAAATGACCAAAGAGGAGGATTTTCTTTCTGTGGAGAGGATCTGTGCAGTGTGCTGTGAGAAAGCCATGCAGGGTCTATCTGATGCTACATGGGCGCAGGGTTCCCAGCATCTGAGGCAAGGTAAGGGTTTACTCGCTATTTATATTTGTATTCTATCCTATTAAAACAACTATTTTATTACACCATTTGTTGTTGCACCTTTCTTCTTGAGATAACAAACCCTACACCATCTCTTTCTCCCTCTCTCATCCCCCAGCCTGGTACAAAACACGTGGACTAACTCCATATCTTCCAAACTTTTAAATCTCTTCCTGTGCTTTGAAAGTTGCTGTAACACTCAACAATATGAGGAAGGGAGTATTTTCTTCACCCTTCAAGTGGCCATAATTTGCAAGTGGGAGTAGCGATCAATTAATTTTTTTTTATTGCAGATACAGGCAGCCTCATGTATTGAGCAGCCCAAGATTTTTCTCAGTTTGGCATGCTAACCGAGTTGTGGAGAAATTTGTTATAATGGGGAAAATTCTGCAATGTAAATCACTCTAGAAAACTGAAAGAAATATGATTCACCATAATTAGGGAGAAATTACATGTATTCTGTCTGGTACCAGTCCAGTTTCTTCAACCAAAGGCAGTTGAAGCACACAAAAAATATTTACTGTAGACTTACTTAAAATATTCGAAACGATTTGCATTAATTCCTACATAAACAGCACCCCTGGAGTTAGACAGCAAACGATGTCTCTGGCAATAGATAACCAGTAAATACTTTTTTCCTGAAGCCCCATTAATGTTCTAAATAATGCAGCCACTTCTGTGTTAAAATTTCATGAGCTTGATTGCAATTATTCTTCAGTTTGTGGCAGTCTCGGCTTACAGTACACTCTACAAGGCCTGCTCCAGATCCAAAAAAAACATCAGCTGTGCCTGCTTTGTCCTTTTTTGACACCAGAAGAGTGTAAATATGGATGGAAAATCCACTTTGCATGTTATTAAAAGGTTGCCAGCTATGCACAATTACCGCATTTGATTTAAAGATGTTCTCTACTTGTTTTTTCCCTCAGACACTAGGCGAACAAGCAAACAAAAACCCCTAGAGAGCCTGTTAATAAGAAAAGACAACTTTTGAGAATTACTTGGGGACAGGGTAGGACAGGTTGTGGCCTCAGCATGGAATGACAAGTTCACAGCAGAACCCCATGGGGAATAGGCAGGTAATGGACTTTACTGCTGGCCTGAGAAGGAACTGATTTCTAGTCCTTCATGTCATTGGTACAAGTGTGGAAGCCCAGAGTTTCCCTTCCTGGGGCATTTGACACAGTTTCCTCAACTAGAAAAGTTAAAGTAGGCTGTAACAGTCTCTGTTGGCTGAGTTAGCTTCTTACAAGAACAGCCCGAATCCTGGAAATTCCTCAGTATTCCACAGTACTTATACAGGAAGACATGAAATATAGCCAGGTCTTATCACACAGCTTTCTCCTTGTAATTGTGGAAATACATGTTACATATTTGAGTAACTTATGTGTCTTGAGGCTTGAATCAATTCCATTTCAATAGGAGTGGTGGGGGATCTCCTTTTTCCTTACTGTCTTACTACTTTTTAGAAGTAAACACTTTTTTGCTAAGATTTTTAATCTCTCTCTTAACTTTCCTCTTAAGTGATTTCTTGAAAGTTGGCACACTCCAACTATGTTTATCTTTAAAATAATTGTTTATAGTTTAATCCTTTAAGGTAATCGTGGGAAAAAGAGCAAATAGAATTATTGTCTTACAGGGTGTACTGCAACGGGAGGGGCTGGTCCGTTATGGTCCTCGTAAGAAAAGCACACAGACTCTGCAAGGTATCATGTCAAATGCCATTTATTAGAGCTAAAACAATAAGAGAATAGCATAGATAATCTTACATACCCTTAGTTGCTGGGAACCCATGTGCAGCATGCAATGCAACCCTGTCCATAGAAGAGATTCTCCTCTTTTGGTCATTTGAGCTATTACTGAATTTTCTTACAAGGAAATTACTCAATCTATCATTTCCACAGTCAAACAGAAGTGATGTTGACATGAGAACTTCTTGCTGCACTTTTAGATAAAAGGCAAGGCCACGCAGGTGGTGTAATTGCCGGCACCAAGTGGGAGCTGGCTGAGGCCATCCTGCGGCCAAGGGATTTGTGCCACACCACACAGTCCTGAAAGCCATGCTGGATGTGCAGCACAGAACAGCACAGGCCTGGACATACTGAGGGTAACTTTTATGTGGATCACTAACTCCCCGATATGCAATGGTCTTCCAGTCAGGATCAATACACAGGGGAAGGTGGAGCATCTGCTGAAAAGCCAAAGCCAGTGACAGAAATAGGAATACAGAAGAAAATGTCTAAAAAGGAAAAAAGAAAGTTTTCTGAGAGTCTATCCAGGGAGAAAAATTGATACTTAATTTTCAAAATATCACTTTTACAGATACTCTTTTGCAAAACAGGAACAATATAAAACTTCTTTTAACTTGCACAACTTTTTTGAATTGCAGGCTTTTCATTTTATTAGCAGACTATTGAATTGAAACTGCTTACTACAGAAAATCAAGCTATTTCACATAGAACAATCTGCCTTTAATTTTCTTTAAGGGTGATATAATCATCAGGTTCAATTCAACAAAAGTGTAAGCATGTGTCTACCTTTAAATACAGGTCAAATAATCTATTAAACATTTCCACTGCTGACTTTCTTCATTTATTTCACCTGATACTTATACAGCTAAGTCAAATTAAAATTTCATGCCAATCACTGAAACGTCAAACGCATTTTGCTATTCATACATTTTAAAACTTTGTCGACTGGGAGACAAAGGTATGGGAGATACTGTAGAGGAACAAGTGCAGGTAATGATTTCAAATCCAGGAAGGTCAATTTTAAAAGACAGAAGAGTGGTCCCAGCTAAGCAACTTTGGACCACAGCGTGTTTAGCTCCTCTGTAAATCCATTCTAAGCACGTATAGCTTCTCTATATGTGCTAAACATAAGTTTATATTTATTATTACCTTGTCTTGTAATTCACCCATCAGTTTATCCTCTGTGCTATTACTACTGTATCTGCACTGGTTTAAATTATCTGATGTTACCATTGTTTTTGAAGATTTTGACAAAACATTACACTTTATTTTGCTGTATGCATAGAATAGGGGTGAAGAAACAGTTCAGACCAAGAGGAGTTTGACAGGACAGCACCTGTCAAAAAGAACAAGCAATAAAGGCTATTGGACAGCTTTCAACATCTCAGTAATTCAAAAGTCAGAATATTTCTTCAGCTGTTGAAGGACATCAAAAGAACAGATAATCTGCTAAACCTCAATAGGTGCAATCTTTTACAGATTAAAGTTATAGGATTTAGGCATACATACATTTGCCCTTGTGAGTAGAACACCAAAAAGGAAATTACTCTAGTTGTCTGGAGAATTAATCAATGCCATAAAAATTTCATTCAAAAATAAATTGCATGAATATTCTGTTATGATACTCTAGTATGTGTCCAAAGTGCATGGATGTACTGTAGATGATTTTTAAAAAGTCAGGTCACTTGTTAAAATGTTATACAACTGGAAAAGCAAAACCACTAATACAATCTTTCTGAAGTAGCAAAAGGCTGATTCGACTTTTGTTAATGTTCTACTGTGATCACTTGGTCAGAAAAAAGCATAAATTTTAAGTAGCTTGTCTTACAGAAACTGTTGAGTTTATAATACTATTTAACGCAGAAAGGTAGTTTCTTCAGGGTAGCACAACACATTTTATTTGCTCAGAGCTAAAAATAGTGCCACTCTGCAGAGAATACTCTGTATTACCTATATTTTTAATTTCTTGTCTATAGCACATGGTAGGAAAAAAAATCACAATTCATGCACCATGTATATATATAATAGAACACACTGTACAAGCAGAACACTTAGGAGTTCATTGTGATAGCCTTCCTGATACTGAATTTTTTTCATTGTGAGTAGTCCTACTGAAGGCAATATATGTAGTCAGGAAATTAAAATCCAGCTCTGTATTAATTCCTTACACCAGTAATTTATAACAGCTAATTCCCTTAAGCAGACATCTTTCTCAACCTTAATGCACTACAAATTACAGAAAGAAAAGGCAATCTCACAAAGACCTTGGTGGTATTCTGAGACCTCAGGAAAGTGAAATACTGAGGTTGACATGATAGTGACATCACAACTGTTTTCGATGCATATTTTCTCGAATTTCAACTCAAATGATAATTTAGCAACAATTGTTAGCAACATAACAAAAATCTCAGTGATTTGTGAAATCACTCAAAAAAAATCCACATTCTGAAACAAATAATGCTGCTGTCCTCCCAATGTCATTGAATTTTGTGTTTTATAACACTTCCCTTTGTAAGTGTTCCCAAATGACTTGAAACATTCATCTGTATTATAAAGCAAGCTCTGTTTTGAAAAATTTTGGTAGCACAAGTACCAATTGTACCTTTCTCCTGTTACCTGAGATACGGATTCATTGCATTTTGTAGCCTTCATTAAAATTTAATATGTCTGGAATAAACTGGAATATCCAAAGAGTTTACACATTTAAATTGAGTATATTTGATCCAAACTGAAATCAGCCAGGATGTGTGGTGCAGTTACTCTGTAACTACAGAATAAGCGAGCACTAACAAAGAAGGAATGTGCTGTTAATGACAGCAAAAAGGAACAGAATGAAGCTACTGAAGTCAATTATATCCACTGTTTTCCTAATCAAAACGCAGGTATGATTGTGATGTGCAGGATACACTGAATTATAAGAAGACACATGTCTATGAGTATCTTTATTTACATGAATAAGTTTATTATCATGCAAAAAAGAGTTTGCATGTGCTTGGAGGCAGAGATGAGATTCTCCTGCACTGCCCATGAAGGTCCGTGGAAGCCACTATGGTAGGAGCACAGGGCGGTGCCCAGAACCAGGTCCATAAGAGTGTTGGGGCACATTCTGTATGTGACTACAACAGCTCTGGAAGCAAGCTCTAGCAGCACTCCCAGAGGAGACAAGTCCACAAAGTCATCTTCTTTGGCTTGTGAAAGACTTGAGAAGAAATACTGAAGGGAATTCATGGTTTCTCTCCCTTAAACCTCCTGCCATAATTTCCCTGTGCGTATGCAATGATTTGTCCCACTCTTACCAGACTCATTTTGACTGGTACTGTAGTCTGGTGAGAAGAACTGGTTTTGGAATTTGGTTGTACAAGTTTAAAGGCACATTCTCAATTTCTGGATTCCTGAGGGGACATACCAAGGAAGGAATCAGCATGGGCTATGAAGCTCTGGTGACCTTTCTTCCTTTCCGTGACATGCCCCACATGGAAGACAGATGTTGTAAGTATCTGATGCAAGTAACTCTGGACATTTATTCACTGTTTCTGACCTGAGCAGAAAGGCCAGACCACATCAGTTCACAACTTTCTCCTCTGTAACTCCCATTAACACAAACCAGATGTTTATGTGCAGTTCTAGAATAATACAATAGCTTGAAGAGTATATTTCTGACTAGCAGTACCTTCACATTTTATGGAAATAAAATGGTTTGGTTTTACAAAGTCAGCCAAGTTCTTGTGACATTGTTAAAGATTGAAGCCTTTTTAAAGTTGTTTAGCAGAATGTATAAATGATGTTGCACTGTAACTTAAGGAAGATGAATAAGCACAACAAAATTTCCATAGACAATGGAAGATAAATAAAAAGATACTATAAGAGTGGGCATTTTCAAAAGGAGAAAAAATCTGGAAGATATTTGTTAGATATCTGTTGCACGTTTATCTGTCTCTTTCATAAAAATCCATGCATAGTTTTGAAGTATATATCCTAACCTGTGCCACAGGTTTTAATGAAAAAAGAAAATTGAAAATTACACTTTCATATACATTTAACAGATTATTATATAAAAAGTCTTCTTCATGTAAGTCATAATATAAAGGAGCACAGGAAAGCACAAAAGATTTTCATGGCATTCTGCAATGGTAGAGATAAGATTTTTTAAAATATTCGTTAGAATGTTCTTATATTTGGAGGGAGTAATGAAAAAAAACCCCTATAGCTGGAGATAAGGTTTATGTTCATATCTAAACAGTCTTATAGTGCTGACTGTTTTTTAAGTTGATAAATTGATTTGAAGTGTGCTGTACATTCACTACTTGCAAATAGGCACCATGTTAGAAGAGAATTCAAGCTTGTTTATTTTGATTCCATCTCTTGAAAAACAGATTGTGTGAGACTGAAATCTGCCTTGATGCTCTTCAGCACTTTTTTGGTTTAAACTAGGAGTACTAGGAAAAATTCCGTCTTGCTCCACTATTTTATGTGCTGTCACGTTGTGAGAACAAAATCCATAGTTACAAGCTACCTACCAATTAAAAGATAAGATTTTAAATTTACCTGTTTCTACATCTTTTACAAAAACAATTTAGGCCCCAGGTTGGGTTTCTGAGGTAAGTACTATTACTAGGTCTGTCTTATAGAGCTCTGCTAAAACTGTAGCCAGGAGAACCTTTCTTTCACTTCTTAGAAGGTCAGGGTTGATAAGATTCATAAGGCAAAATTATCCTGCTGTTAAATCACTAGAGCAAGACAAGCTGTTGGAATCATAGATGTCAGTGATTAAGTGAGGTCAGCCACAGAATTCCTGCTTACAGTTGACCTTGCCTATATTCTTATGAACATAGCCATATGTCTTATATTATATAGCCATTGACTTGTCAGTTAAGACAAGCCCTGACTGTATCACCCTTTCTAACGTGGCTTTCTACAGATCATCCTGTTACTGCCCTACTAGTTCATTCCAAATCTATGCCGCTCATTTCTGCCAGGCACAACCAAGTATCTTCCTACCTAAGGTCTTATGTTTCATTCCACTTTCTTTATTAGTCTTCTTTCTTCTAAATAATTTGAATGCATTCTCCATTATTACAGAATCACAGAATCACAGAATCACTAAGGTTGGAAAAGACCTGTAAGATCATCAAGTCCAACCTAAAAAAAAAAAAAAAAAAAAAACAACAAACCACCAAAATAACCCCACCACACACAACACACCAAAAACCAACCCACCCAACACCACACAGCACCATGCCCATCAAGCCACATCCCGCAATGCCACGTCCACATGCTCCTTGAATACCTCCAGGGAGGGTGACTCTACCACCTCCCTGGGCAGCCTATTCCAATGTTTCACTACTCTCTCAGTAAAGAACTTTTTCCTAATATCTAGCCTGAACCTCCCCTGGTGCAACTTGAGGCCATTTCCTCTAGTCCTGTCACTAGTCACTTGGGAAAAGAGACCAACACCCACCTCTCTGCAACCTCCTTTCAGGTAACTGTAGAGAGCGATGAGGTCTCCCCTCAGCCTCCTCTTCTCCAGGCTAAACAACCCCAGCTCCCTCAGCCGCTCCTCATAAGACTTGTGTTCCAGACCCCTCACCAGCTTCGTCGCCCTTCTCTGGACACGCTCCAGCACCTCAATGTCTCTCTCGTAGCGAGGGGCCCAAAACTGAACACAGTATTCAAGGTGTGGCCTCACCAGCGTGGAGTACAGAGGCATGATCACCTCCCTGCTCCTGCTGGCCACACTATTTCTGATACAGGCCAGGATGCCGTTGGCCTTCTTGGCCACCTGGGCACACTGCTGGCTCATATTCATCCGGCTGTCAATCAACAGCCCCAGGTCCTTTTCTGCCAGGCAGCTTTCCAGCCACTCGTCCCCAAGCCTGTAGCATTGCCTGGGGTTGTTGTGGCCAAAGTGTAGAACCCGGCACTTGGCCTTATTGAACTTCATCTGGTTGGCCTCAGCCCATCGATCCAGCCTGTCCAGATCCCTCTGCAGAGCCTTCCTACCCTCCAGCAGATCAACACTCCCTCCCAACTTGGTGTCATCTGCAAACTTGCTGAGGGAGCACTCTATCCCCTCATCCAGATCATCATTAAAGACATTAAACAAGACCGGTCCCAAAACTGAGCCCTGGGGGACTCCGCTTGTGACCGGCCGCCAGCTGGATTTCACCCCATTCACCACAACTCTCTGGGCTCGGCCATCCAGCCAGTTTTTTACCCAGCGAAGAGTGTACCTGTCTAAACCATGGGCCGCCAGCTTCTCCAGGAGAATACTGTGGGGAACAGTGTCAAAGGCTTTGCTGAAGTCCAGGTAGACAACATCAACAGCCTTTCCCTCACCCACTAGGCGGGTCACCTGGTCATAGAAGGAGATCAGGTTGGTCAAGCAGGACCTGCCTTTCATGAACCCGTGCTGGCTGGGCCTGATCCCTTGGTTATCCTGCACGTGTCCCGTGAGCGCCCTCAAGATGAGCCTCTCCATAACCTTCCCCGGCACCGAGGTCAGGCTGACAGGCCTGTAGTAGTTCCTTTCATACTCACACCTCTGCATTATCTTAGATTAAAGAATAATAACTATCAAGGTATAAATTGCCTACCTATCCAACATCCAGCACCATGGCTTGCTTTCTTGGAACCAAGATGCTTTGAGTCATCTCTGTAGATCCAATTCTGGGAAAATCTGTGGGATCCACTTCCCTAGCACCTGGCCTGGGGTCTCTGTAGACAATCTCAGTCTTGCATTGGGACATTTTAAATATGTTGGGAGTCAAGGGTAAGGGAAGGATGTGTTTGTTTTCTCCAAGATTTTAATTTTGTCTTCTTCCCTCCAACATTACAGTAAATGCAAACATAATGTTATAGAATCTTACTGCTCCCTGTGAAAAGGCTTAGTCATTGCTAATGACTCTCCAGGAGCTATGGATTTTCACTTGAAATTGCTCTATACATTTCTATAAAGTAAGACAACTGTCTGAAAGACATTATTACTTAATGCATTAACCTTTGAAAGTTGAAAACATCAGGAAACACTGAAAAGTAAGACAATCAAAGACTAGACAAGTAAAGCATAACAAAGGAAGAAAAAGACACACCTCACAGGAGGGGAATGACTGGACCCTGTATATGAAACTATTTGCATGAGAGATATACACACAGTGGGTCATGCGATAGGTGCATCCAGCCAGATGATTTTAGAGGTGCCATGTTCTGGGAAGAACACGCTTCCCAGCAGGATGCCTTGGAGCAGAATCCTGACCTGCCTTATGCTCGGGGACCCCAACGACTTGGCTTAGTTGCATGATAGAGCCTGCATCAGTCTCCTACCTGTGCATGGATCAGAAACCTTACAGAGCAAGGCAATTGCTGGGGAAGCCCCTTGCATAGGATATGTAACTGGAGGCGTGTGTCACTTGCATTTCTTGTCAGTGTTCAGTCCACAGGGCACTCTCAGACAAGGAGTCTTGCCAATGACCCCAGTGTCTTGGGTGAAGTTTTCGTTCATCCTAATGCAATTGCCCATTTATTTTTTTTTTAAGACATTCTCTTCCCATTCATATACCAGTCATGTATTATCAATTTTATATGTTATGGTGCTTGGTCCCTGAATCCTATCTGCAACTATCTCTACTATGATTGCTAATTTGTTCTTTACAGACATTCTAACTTTTTACAGCTTACCGAGAAAGTTGCAACAATTCTAAAGCTCTCCATTTAGGAACAGAAAATATTCAGAATATGTCTGTCTACATAGACTGAGAACAATCTCTGAGGCATTAGAGGGTAGCTGGCTCTATGAAAGTGCCTTTTTTATATTTGGAAACTCTTTTTAAGTAATGTAACAATTACAACTAAGTGCTTTTTTTTGAGAAGTTAAGATTTTAAAAGTGCCAACCTATATGAACAGCTTGAAGTACTTTCGGTTAGCAGCAACTGTGTAGTGGTTGGATCCAACCTTCTTTTTTCTTCTCTTCCAGCTCATCTGTGAAGCTAACCCATCAGAAAGCGATAACTCTAGAGGGAGACAGAAAGCTTCCTGCTAACTCTCTAGAGTGTCATACTCCCAAGCCTCTGTCAGTCCTCTTTTAGTCCACATGGGCTAAAAACTGCCACTGGTCCTGCCCAGCATCGTGATTGATCCTCCAAGGTCTTCCCTTCTCTCCTTCCCCTTCAGCACTATCTCAGCTCTCAGATGATGCAGCATAACCTCCAAGACAGTCTCCTCCAGCTTGCACTGCTTCCTGCTTTCAGCAACGTGAGAACAAGGAGCCAAGAGAGAGCGGCAACTATTCTTTTAACGTAGCAGTCGGAGGAGGAGAGACATGCCCGTCAGACCCTGGCTGTCAGTCATTAACCTTCATCAGTTCTCCAAGACAAAACTGAAGACTTCTCCTAGGTGCTTAGATAAAAGAATCTAACATGAATACTTAGATGACAGCTTATATGCAAGTAATTCTCAGAAAAAATGAATAAAATCTGGCACCCTAGCTAGCCATACCAACCCACAGGTATACAGGCTGGGGAAAGAAGGCACCTTATATTAGAAGGCTGTTGAAATCCAAAATATTTGCAGATTTTTGAAGTGCTCTCTCTATCCTTGGTAAATTCTCCCTTCTTCAACAAAGGATAAAAAGCCAGTTTTCACATCTTGTTTCCCAACCAGTGACCAACAATGTTTTCTTTGTAGTGGCTGTCTAGTAGTGTGTTCTTTTTCCTAATCACAATAGATTTTTATACCCAACTAGCTTCTTTCCATGTAAAAACTTATTGGAAAAAAGCCTAAAGACATTATTTCCTCCATGTAAATAGTTAAAAACATAATCTGTCCTGAGTTATCTACTTTCACCATGGAGAAAAATCTCCATATTGGATTTCTAATGCAATTTCATTGTGCTACAAAACCATCTTTTTTTGCCTGTGAAGTCATCACTCTGAAGAAAATTATTTTAAATGTATTTACAATCTCAGTAAAGAATACATTTTATACCAAGTCCAGCCATTGGAATGTAAAGTCAGGGACAAATATGCTGGGTATTCCCTGGTATCTTGCAACCCCTTGTGGCTTATAGCTCAAAAAACAGAGACAACATCGGCTCAGATTTCCACTGCCACCATTTTCATACGTGGTAAATAGTCCCATTAAAATTACAAAGAAGTCCTTCTAATATAAACTATTCTCAACATGAACAAAAAAGGTAAAATTTTGCCCTGAGAAGAAAACCTGCAGGGGGAGATTTGCCTACTGCAGGTTCCCAGTAAATATCCCAGCAAATGAAGTTGACTCTTGTGTCTGAAGGCTCAGCAGTTTGTATAATCATTATGCCACTTATTCCTGTATTTTAAAATAAATATTTGCCTTGTAGATAAATAGTCTGGAATTTACTTTTGTTCATAGTATTAATATTAGCATACAATAACTTTTTTTATTACTTTGAGCCTTTCAGTGGCTAAGAAAGATGTATTAAAAATTTTATGCTTCAAGCTGCACAGAACATAGAAAAATATTTATAAAAAACTACTTGCCTATCAAAACCACTTAATATAGAAAACATGGAATGTTTGTACATAATGTGTTTAATTTAAGAAGGACTTCTAGAAAAAATGTTAATACCTTCTTGTCATCAATAGAGTATAAAAATAAGAAGATAGATGAGTTCATGTGGTAAATTGTTCATTAAATAAGTTTTTTGTAAGTTTTCATACTCTGATCTGGTAGTGACAGCCTTCCTGATTTACAAGCAAAGAAACCATGATGTTAAGAGACAACAGAACTGTTTCCTTAAGTTTCCATTACTGTCACTGTCTGATCACATCAGTAGTGCTTGGCAGCATAATGCATAGCAGTGATTATATTCAAAATACAGGTGGTTCCTCTGGAGTGCTGAAACCATAACCTTTTTTTTTCCTAAGCGCATACTTTTTACATTAAAATTATGTCATTTTTATGTGCTCCATTAGCAGTGGAGGTATTCCAAATACAGCAGCTACAGAACACAGTTGTTGAAAAATACACTTCAGTGTTTTAAAATGAGGGGAAAAAAAAGCTTTCTAAAGTGTAACGATTATCCAGTGACGCTGATAGACAAAATGAAAGGAAAAGCACTCAATACTTTTTAACAAGCAATGTCTGTGACTGCATCTCCAACAATTGCCTTAGAAACAAATACTAGTGAGAATTTGATGTTAATATTTTCTCAAAGGGATGTTCAGTTTTTTAAGTAATGGGTGACATAAAAAAATAACAGTACAGTCATTTGCTATTCTTTGCTAGCAGCAGGCAACTGTCCATTTTCACATGTAGCTTGTAGTGTTTGATTTATTTTTTTAATTATTATTTTTTAAGGAAGAACTTCATGTATTAGAGTGGTTTAGACTGTATTTTTTCTGTTCCTTGAAGGCTGACCATTTTAACAGCACCTACATGCCTTTGATGTCCAAGTTCCAGTTTCAAATATAACTTAAGTACTTAAGACTTTAACAATGAAATCCAAGTGCCATTGAGATCATGGTGTTATGGCACAGTTTTTCACTTAGAAACAGGACTTCATTCCAAGTGATGGCAAGTAACCAAATATTTCTATGGCTACATTTTTTTTCCTGTGGCATTTAAGATTGCCATGTTCCAGACAATAACAAAATTTCCTTGCAAGGTTTATGGGATTTTTTTCAGGATAGAATCACGTATAAATATTGGAATAGTGGAGATCAAAATAATCAAATTCCAATGACCTCTGAACCAGGCCTGCTGAAGGTTGTGTCTCTGTGAGAAACATGTTGCTAATGGCTTAGAATGGTTAAGTGGACAAACCAGCACAATAAGCAGCGCTTCCCTGTCAGGGCAATACAACCACATGTGGTGCTGACGTGGAGCAAAGCAGACCCTGAGAAAACGGCAGTAGCTTGAAATGCGTGTGCCAAAATTAAGTACTATTTTTGCTTTAGCGCCTTAGTACAAAGTGTACTACACAGTGTACTACAAAGCAAACAGACTTCTGAAGATGTTCTTTTAAATTACAGACATTACTAATGGTGAGGGAATAATTAAAAACAGCTGTGGATATCTATGAGTTCTAATAATTTTGAAAGGCATCCTTAACCTAATTTGAGCAACTTACTTTGTAACATGTAAAGGTGGCAAAACCCTCAGAGTACTGATCGAACTGTGAGTCAAAGTACTTTTTTCCATAGCTTTTGGTCTGTGTTGGTTTTGGCTGGGGTAGAGTTAATTTTCTTCATAGTAGCTAGTATGGGGCTATGTTTTGGATTTGTTCTGGAAACAGTGTTGGTAATACAGGGACGTTTTAGTTATTGCTGAGCAGTGCTTACACAGAGGCAAGGCCTTTTCTGCTTCTCATACTGCTCTGCCAGCAAGTAGGCTGGAGGTGCACAAAAAAATTGGGAGGAGACACAGCTGGGACAGCTGACCCCAACTGACCAAAGGCCAGGTTGGACAGGGCTTTGAGCAATCTGGTCTAGTGGAAGGTGTCCCTGCCCATGGCAGGGGGGTTGAAACTAGATGATCTTTAAGGTCCCTTCCAACTCAAACCATTCTATGATTCTATTATTCTATGATAATCCATACCATATGATGTCATGCTCATCAATAAAACTAGAAGGAAGTTGGGCTGGGGGGCGGCTGCTAGTGGACTGGCTGGACATCAGTCGGTTGGTGGTGAATAATTGTTTTCATTTGCATCACTTGTCTTTCTTGGGTTTTATTTCTCTCTCTTTGTTATTTTCCTTTGCATTACAATTTATTATTATTATTATCTTACTTTATTTTATTTCAGTTATTAAACTGTTCTTATCACAACCAATGGGTTTTCTCACTTTTACCCTTCCAATTCTCTTCCCACATCCCACTGGCAGGGGAGTGAGCCAGCAGCTGTGTAGTGCTTACTTGCCAGCTGGGGTTAAACCACGACAGTCCTTTTTGGCACCCAACGTGGGGCTCGAAGAGTTTGAGATAATAACAGATTGACCATAGCAAATTAGAAGAGATTTATATCTGTTAAGAGTTGCAGGTTATGATATTGATTCATCTGTTCTTGACATTAGTTTATCTGATCTGCACCATGCTCTTGTTTTGCTGTACCTGTTAAAGTTTCGTGTTGGCTTTTTCAGTTTACTGTGTTCTGTAGGGATTAGTGATATTTTGCCTGGGACATTTGTTATTAAAACACTGACCTTGAGCTTAATCTGGTATTTGGTCTCTGTACTGAAGCCGTTACTGTACTTCGGCTACCATCTCATGGACACAATTAACAATTATACTTCTTCCTCTGAGAGGTTTTTTGTGGAGGAAGTACATAATGGCACATTTTCTACATTTTTTTTAATTAGGGCTGGTATATGTGTTATCGCCTTTAAGAACTTATTTCTGATCTGCTTACTCTAGTATTAGTGAGAAATTCCAGAAAGTAACTGAAAGAACTGCAGTTTTACAAGTAATTTAATTTTAAAAAAGAAAATTTTAAGAAGCTATTTGAAATAAAACCTCTAATTCAATAAGGCACTTAGAATATGTGGTATTTTTAACCATGTAATTGCACCACTAATAGCCAAAGCATATGAGTGTGTAGCAACCTCTCTTAAAATGTAGTGTATGCTTGAATGCTTTGCTGCATTTGAACCTGAGAAGAGCTTTTCAAGATTTTCATAGCTTTTTAATAACTCAGATTCTTGATAGCTTGCATCAATATAAAAGAGGTGGAATTATCTTATGCAATGATTATTTGGAAATCACTATCAGTACTATGGGGAATGATAGTTACACTGTGATATGTCTGTGTTAAAGTTGAATATATATGATGTCATCGAAGGTTTTTACAACTAGGCTAGTCTAGTTTTTGTAGCATCTACAACGATGATGAAAAAATTACTTGATGCGTGATATGGCATACACTTATGAATAGCTTTCCATGATAGCAATTTGACAGACTCTGTAGTATATTATGGGCCTTGTTTTAACCACATGATGATGTTAGCTTATTCATTCCTTGAGACCTTACACTTGCTGTGTTTTGTATTAATTAAACGCAGGATTTCTGTAGGCAGGAGTAGAATAGTAGGCTCATTTCTAAATCTACAATGGAGTCCAGGACTTCCTGTCATTTTTGTAGCCTCTTCAAGTAGATGTAAAGGAACAATAATTATTTATACTCTTTCATATACCTTGAATGCAAACTTGAATAGCACTGAGAATCCTGAAATTGCTGACATGAAAATCTTGAAAATGTAGAATGCGTTATAATGGTTTACAGTTCTGCACATCTTTACAAGTTAGAAATAGAGAACTTGAGCTAAAAAAAAATGCAATTCATGTTTTAAAAATAGTCTTTGAGGACTTCCAGTGATAGACTTCCAGCATGTAGCTTTTCTTCTTCACTAACAGTGAAATTCATTGTTGTAGGGAATGCTAACATTATTGTGCTTAACTAACTTTCACCTAAACTCTTATTTGCAGCTAAGACTTTGGCAGAATACACTGTGAAAGCAATGTTCCCATAGAGTCATACAGCAGAAATATCATGAAGGGGAAATATTTGCCTTAGTCCATTGATGGTATTGAAGGGACCAGCTCTATGAACCACAAAGGAAAACCATACCTTTGCTTAGGTTATTTGGGCTGGCTGCAGAAGAATTTTGGAGAAAACGGTATTCTCAAAGATTATTCCTTTAAAGATCATAATGTTGTGGCATAGCACGCCAAGGTGATTCTTCATTTGATCACTGTTATTTAAGTGTCTGATCTGTGCTTGAAACTGTTATGTACAAAGAACCTGTAAGTATTGGATAGAATTGGCAGAAACTAAATTGGATAGAGTAGGGCTGGTACACAGTGATTTGTGACATTCATTTTTGATATGGTCTAAATGTTTAGCTATTGTTTCAAGCAAAAGCTGATTTTCACTTGTCTCTATAACATCTTAATGAGATGGGAACTCCACTTCAGCCACATAAGGCCCAAGTATGTAGTCTTCATGTAGAACCATGAAGGAGTAAATGAAAGTCTTGTAGGTTACATAGCCATGTAGAACGAGATGATGTTCTGCAGCATAGGTGGCATTTTCCTTGAAGCCACTGCTGCAGTTCTTTCACCTTTAACTCATCTTATTAGCACCCTATCCACCAAAATGAAAATTCAGTGCCAGTTTATCCTACTGTAATTCTACAGACCAGTCAGCGTATTCTTATGTTGAGGCCACACAGATGGTTCATAAAGGTGTTACAGAATTCCTGTATGTTTGGGTTTTGGGTCTTGTGTGTTGGGGAGCACATAAAGACAGCTTTGCTGTTTCACCATTAAATTCAGACACTAGTTCAAATGCAGATAAGCCGTCTTTAGTTCCTCATGCTTACATGCCTGAATGAATCAGAACTGATAGGAGGTGATGAACTGTCTGGTATCCTGTTCAATAATACTTTAATCATAATTGCTAACTATAGCCATGTTTGTTGAAATTTAAAAGTTAGCTGATCTGACCTAAATTAAAAAGGAAACATGCTAGATGAGAAGTTCCCTAGTAAAAGCTAATGGTTTATTACTATCCTTTATGACTGCAAAATAGCCTAAAAGCTGTAATGCCATTTATGAAGAGTTGAATAATACACAGCAGCATGTGCATTATTAATAGCTACCTATGTATGAATAGATACTCAGCTAGACTTCCCTGAAGGTATACTTCAAGGACTGTTTCTTAATGTTACATCTGAGAAACTAGTTTGTGAAGATGAACGTGACATTTATTATTCATTTACGCATTGACTGTAGGGAAAGACTTATTCTTTTTAGATATAATTACCCTTATGTAATGGGTAGTATAGAACCTTCAAAATCTGAAAGACTGTCCTTGTGACCAAAGCCCTCAGACAGCACGCTGCCCTAACAATTTCAGTTATGTCAGCTGTGGAAGTTATGTCTAAGTTCTTGTACTCTGAAGAATTGCCTTGGGAGTTCAAAGGAACAAGGTTTTCTGTGTAGTTCAAAATATTCACAAAATATTTGGGAATAGTGAAGTGATAATTTTTGCTGCTGATATGAAATTATTCAGGCTAATCAATCTTAAGTTGGCAGCGAAGTGTTGCACTGATAACACTTAAAGACTAACAATAAAATGACAGATAAATGATATGATGACAAATGCAAAGGAAGGACTGCTGCTTCCCAGTGGTGGAGACATTTAGTGTAAGACTGATTTCGTCACATGTAGGTACTTACGGTGTAAACTTCCACTTCTAATTTAGTTTCCTATTCCCCGTCAAAGGTGTTACCCACGTTATCCTAAAGCAGCTCCTGAAAACTCACATTTTCCTCTGTTGAATACAAAGAGAGACTAGGATAAAAGCCTGAACCCCAAGACTTCTTCTGAAAACACCGAACTGCATTAACAAAATTTTCTAGCATCCCCCTGGGCCAGAGATACTGAAGGTTACTGATGCATATAGCTACACTGCAGTACAACCACATTACACTATAAACACTTTAAACTCATACAGCCTAAAAGATGCATTTTACTGAATATTATCATCTTCATTTTTAATAAAATGGATTGTATTTGCCTGAATACTTTTCCCACTGCAGTACTAAGTACTGTTAGGGAAAGTGCCAAAGACCTTTCACCACCTATTAAAGCATTAAAGAAACTTACTTTGATTCAGGAATTGCTATAGATTAGTAAAGTGCTTCTTTGGGAAACATAGGGCCACAGATTCTCAACATAATTTTCTTTTCTTTTTTTTTAAGTGCCTGGTGAGTGTTCTTTACCTATGTAATGCCCTTGTTAATGAAAACTGACCGTAGGTCTAACTGACCAATCACCGTGAATTTTTTTCCAAATTCGGAGACTTTTTACAGCTCTTGACTTTCTGTAGTCACCCATATCAGGTTGCTGTGTGGCTCGTTTCTTCAAAATATGAGGAAAATCGAGGACAATGAATTGCACTGGATGACTCGGTTGCCATTGACAGGACTCAGGACAAGCCTCCTCTCAGCTCTTAGACAGCTGTCTGCATATCACCCAACTCCTGTTCTCAAAAGCCGGTAATATCTCCGGCTACAAAGAGGAACATCTCTGCAGACATGGAAAAAAAATCAGTAATGACTGGATTGGTAGCACAAATCTCTAGTGCCTGCAGTTCTGACCCCTGTTATTTCTGTGGATAGGATTGAATTTTTCCACTCTTCCAGGAAAGAAGATGGAAATCTTCAGTATTATAAAGCACTATATATATGTTAATTATTAGAGAGAGATATGAAACTGATAACAGCAACTAGCTGGGGAAAAAAAAGGAGGTAAAGAGAACAAACGGTACTGAAGAAATTTAAGTATGAGTCAAAGATGAGTGCTGAAAAGGACAAGAAAAAAAAAAGGTCTTTCTCAGTATGAAGAAGGGAAAATTAAAAGAAAAGAATGAAAAAAATTGTAATGAACCATATGTAAACCAGAAACAATGGGAAAGAAATGCACAAAAGTATAAAACAAGGTAAGGTATTAAAAAGATGGAATTTCTAAATTAGTGAGTTTATTACATTTACTGATCAGGCATGACTGAGAGAAGAAGTCTAGAAAAGACATCATCTCAGTCCCTTAAAGCTAATACTACTGTCAGTTTCTAGGCTATCTATATATTACAGACAAAAATGGCCAAAATGTTTTATGAGGAATTTGTCTTCTTACATTGTTTTCTCACAGCTCACTCTTTGTTCCTCTAAAGAAATGGGTTCCTTGCTCTTTTCCCTGCTCCATAAATTCCTGGTGGTCCATATGAATTTTCATTTCCATTAAGTTTTCTGAAGCAGGAAGAGGTTTTCACACTTGTTGAGCAGGGATTAAGCACATTCTGCTAGTGCTGGTCTGCAACATCAAAAGATGTTGACACCATGGTCTTGTTTGGACCCTTCTTGTTTGTCTCACTGCCTATTTAGCCTCTGTCTTCACTGATAAGATTTTTCAGAGGTATCATTTCATTGATTATCAAAGTGAATTTCAAGTCCACTTAAGTAGGTCTGAAGCAGAACTTTTTTGTTCAAGACGTAAGGACTAATTTGTTTTTAAAGATCCCAACTAATAGCCTGGGAGTCACTTACTTTGACAACCTGGGTTAGTTTGATTTCATATGTAACCAGGGAAAATTCCAAATTCCCATTACTTTATCAGTGTATTGCTCACTGCCGACTTAGTAAGGCACATGACATTTACAAACAGGGTGCACTAGGGGGCTTTGAGGGAAACTACAGGGTGACACTCCATAAAAATGAAAGGAAGTGGTTCTTCACACAATTTGTAATTAAGTTCTCAAAAGCAACTGTAGTTCCTAGAAGTTTAAAGAGTCAAAAAAGCCAAACGTTGCATCCATGGAAGAAAAAAACATTTTAAGCACTACTAAATATAAAACATCCACTTCTGGATTTGGAGTTCCTGAGCTGTAAAATGCTGGGGAAATGCAGGAGAATTTTCTGGGGAGCTGTTACTTGCAATTGTTATATTCTGATCCTCTTGCCATGCTCTCCAGGCTATGCACTAAGCAAGTAAGCAATGAAACCACTGTCATCATTCTTGACAACTAATTAATTCTAAAGATGACAGAAATAGTTAAACTGGAGTTGTACTGGAGTTCAGCTGGTAATCAACAGCAAAGCTGGAAGACAACTATAACATGTTTTGATTGCTAAGAAGACGTACCAAATTTTACAGGGAATCAGTTTATAGGCTTTGGCATAAGTTCTGTAATACAGCTGATTAAAATACCTCATATAAAGATTTTTCGATTTTTCCTTTGTAAACTGTTAATTTAACAATATTTAAATCTTTCAAGTGGAAATAACTCATTTTGAGAACATTTCTAGTACATTTACCAAAATTATTCAGTTTAGCAAGTTTGAAAGGTATTTCACCTTTATTGTTTGACTTTTTAATGTCATTTTTGCTACAGTAAATAAAAATGTTTGGACTTCACTTCATTGTAAGAAGTAAAATTAATGTGAAGCAAAGAAGCTACAATATAAACAATATTAAATAACTCATCACCTTCACTCTGTGGCATTATATCATCATCTGACCTGACACTATATTCATAAGTAGTCAACCCATATATGAAACTATCAGTTGTATCACAATATCAAGTTATAAATTCATTCTGGTCACATCTTTGGATTTTATTTTACTATAGCGAAATATGTGGTGGGTTTTTTTCCACAGCAGGCTTCTGTTTCTTTTTTGGGTGGGGCAGGGGGGGTACACTGATCTGCACGCCTGTTCAGTCTACAGTGTGGCTATGTGGAGAGGAACAATTCTGGGAGAAAAAAAGCAGAAAAAGACAGAGAGCTCAGAGGTTGCATTGATTCCCTAAGTCAGGAAATCAACTGCAGCTCTGAAAACCCCAGGAGCCAGCTGGCTTCTTCTGGAGTCAAGCCCAATGTCTATCCTTCCATAATGACCATGGACATAAGGAGTTATAAGCTTCTGTTCAAATGCAAGCCTAAATTAATATGGCATAGAACTAAGGAGAACCTTATGCAGTATTTGAATATCTAAAACAGAAATTTGAGGCCATCTTTTTTACGCTTACTTTTCACCAGTGCAGAGCAGAACAAAATCATAGCTTCATACGTTATCTGCTAAGAGGAAGACTTCGTTTTAACTCATATTTAATTGTCTCATCTAGAAATTCTTATTCCATTGAAAAGTAACACTGTAATGCGACACATCTGCTTGAAATATGTTACGGACCATGTTTTATTCAATGTCACATCTGAGGGCAAATAAGACATTAAAACAGCATTCTGCAAACAACTTGTTCATTGAAAGATGAAATTCATTGGAAAAATGGAAAAACAAATCCACATGAAACTCAACAAACTGAGATTCCCATATTTAAACAGAAGAGGGAAGTAGAGGGCCAATGTCAGCACAGCTTCAACCATTGGGCTTCATTAGGGTTATTCTCAGATTACACTAATGATTCAAAATATCCAGAAATTAATGCTGGTTTCTGCGCAGAAAAGGTTGCTCAAGCAAGACTGAAGTGAATTTGAATTAGCTAGGTGACAGGACAGAATAGAACAAATGCTTTAGAAGACTGTTGCAGTATCCCCTGCTTGTCCATCAGATATCTGAGGTAACAGTCAAGTAAGAATGATTGCTTCTTTAAAGCAACGTTGTGGTTGCCATCAAGCAGCCGTAAGACATTCAGGAAGTGTTAATGTAGCACCTAGGATACACACTATCTAGAATACGATGGAGGTCTTAACCAGCACCCCTAAGGGTCTTATGAAAGACCAACATTTGAGAATTCATCATTTCATAATCAATGTGGAAGACAAATCACTTGGTTTCATCATCTGTCACAATCATACAATACAGAGTGTGCCAGATACTGTATAACTACATAATCAATGCTGGTTCCTTCCTGATCATGTTTTCAATCTTGAGTATGAGACAAGAGACAAATGGGAACAGCAAGGGTGAGAATGACAGTCACCATGTCAGCATGGTGGGCATTACATTAAGCTGCCTAATAGTTATCAAGCTTTGAAAAGTGTCTATGAGCTATTTACAAACTACCAATTTATGTGGTACTCTGAGTACTGTACCTATTATGGAAATATCAATCAAAGAATCCCTCTTTGAAAATGAAAATGGTAGATCAAGGCTAATGGTAACACAGTTCTTAGGTTGATTCTTTCAGACACTGGATAGTAGAAATTGCACAGAATAATGTACCTTTCCCTTCTGTTAGGGATCTCCAAGCCACAGAGCAGGGTTTCAAAGGGGAAAGCAGAGAATAGTTCGTTAAAAAGCTTTAAGCTCATTTTTTTGGTTCCTGACATCTTGCTTTGTTATTAAAGCCCATTAAATTGCACAAATTATTTTTCACAGATCTTTTTAGACTCTTCTGTTCTTGTTTTTCTGTTTATTTTCCTTCAGTGACTTTTCTGGGGTGTGGAAATACAGTTAACATTCCATTTTGTTCATGTTTTTAAGATCAAATATTTATAGATAACTTTTGACCCATTGCATGGGCACTACATTTTTTGGACCGTTTTACTGAGCTTCTCAGCATGAAAAGATGTAGACTATTGAAACTGAGCTGTCAGCCTAATTTGAGAAACAGCAACAGCAGCAGAAAAATAACAAAAGCCAGCTAACCCTTTAGTCAAAGGAGCTAAAGTACAGCAGCAGCAAATGCAGTCCCTGCTGTGAGAGAAGCTTTCTTGTGTGTTTTTTTCTTGACTCTCTTTTCTGGAACTGATTTGTTATACAGTGGTGTTATTCCCTATTTGATTTAGAAAGAAAATAAAGTCAATAGAACTGAACCAGCAGTCTAAGAATATACCACTAGGTTTCCTTTTTCAAAAAATCTTCCTTAATCACTTCTCCATACTCACACTGACTTTGTAATTTAACATGTGAGGTTTGGAATTTCAGCCTTGAGTTTCTTCCTACTTTTCTTGAAATTACCGTCCTGATTTTTGGACCACAATCATTCCTAAAAAAGTGCCACTGCCAGTACAAAAGCAAGGGAGGAGATATTAAATTTCACTATCCTGAGACTGCAATGACAAATCAATCTCCCATTCTTGAATTTGGAAGCGCAAAAGACTGACCTTTCTTTCTCATTCACAAGCTATTTATGTGATACTGAGTCAAATAAATATCCTGCCTATTGTTCCTTGTATACTTCTAATGTCTCCAATAGTTCTATATACATCTATCCATAAGCCTTTGAAGCAGAAAGCATTTGAACTGAAATAAAGGTTGACTGGGTAATATCTGTTGTTTCCAGAGATTTCTTTGAGTTCCTTTATAGGGTCTTCATTTTAGTTCTTTGAAAGGGACAGTAGTCACTCTAAAAGTTACATTTCATATGAAAACAATTAGATCTCAATTCATAAAATATATGACAGCAGTACAGCTCTTGTTATTACCAGTGAAAATTAATCTGTTTTTCTTTCCCGTACCTCTGTTTAAACTTTCAACAGCTCCACAGAAATCTTTTTCGAATAAGTACCATAAAATCATTGTGATAGAAATATCAATATCCTTAAATCTTTCAGACAAGGGGTGTGAGTGATCCCTGCCACCCAGCCAATCTTATCTCAGGGGAACCAGGTACACAGGAGTCCAGGAGTGCCCCAGTTCTTCTGCCACAGCACATGGAATTTCCTAATGCAGTGTAGCTCCGTTCATCATGCAAGTTCACATATTGCTCAACCAAACATGCTAGAAGAGAGGAATGTTATCCCCCTCCAGTTTCTCTTCTACTTCTTTAATGGACTGCTTTAATAAAATCCCCGTAAGAGTAGTAAGCTTCTTGGAGAGGAATCACTGGATTGGCATAGACACAATCAGGCACGGTGAAGTAGAAAGGGGTGTTTCCTAACTAAGTCCTAAAACAGAAAAAAACAAAAAGCAGCTTATAATAGAAATCCCTTTACAACAAATTTTGCTGATCCTCAGTGAAGAAATACTAACTCATTTTCATCCAAAGGAAAATACTTAGAGCCCAATTTTCATATCTGCTAAAGCAGGTTCCTTGTCCCTATCACTGTCATTAATTCCCTGGAAAAGAATATAAGGTGTTGGAAAAGATGCTAGGAGAATATTGGGAAAATTGAAAAAATGTATGGAAATGAGGTGAGACTAGGGATAGCAGTCATTGATTTGTAAGCATAAAAGCCTTCACCACATTTACACTGAATTCTAGAAGTATAAACTAGAGTATACCTTCCAGGCATGAACATCCATTCATGCTAAGTTCTGCTGTGAAATCCTTAATGATTGAACTGTTGCACCATTGGTTGGGACACCACAAACAGCATATAGTCTTATCAAAAATGTCTCTACAGAGTGGGATAATAAGAAGTTTTGATAAAGCCCTTAAATTTTTCCAAGTTTTGGTACATCTCTAGAAGCAGAAAGAAGAACAAGGTTTAAAGCAACACAAGGAAGTGTTCTATCGGTGATATAAACCAGGCAGTGCTGAAATTGTTAAATTGGTCCCATTTCACAGTCCTTGATCTGTTGATTCACTGTGATTTTAATCAAGAAGCTGAATGAGGTTGGTCACATGATCACTTGAACTTTTTCTTTAAAAAGAACTGATAACTACAAATAGCTGTTGCAACTTCTATGTATATTCAATGCCCAATCAAAACTTCTGGAAGACTTCCTGGTATTTCAGATACTACTTTGAGGTAGTAAAACTTTCTGACTGTTTTAATTTAATTTATCTAAACTTTATAATTACATAATTTATATAGTTTATTAATATTTTATTTTCTTTTATACTGAAGTATGATCTGGCATTTAATTCTGAGCATGCAGGAAGGGAGATAAGAAATGCTGTGACAAAGCATGCCATGCCTACACCACAACAGCTGTTATATCTCTATGATAGACAGACCAAAAAAACTGGAGTTTGTTGAGCTTAAAGCTTTTGGAGCATTACTACCCAAAAAAAAATTTTAAAAAAATCACCTTTTAGTTTTTCATGGTGAGTTTACTAGTTTTGTTACAAGCAGCAGTTAATTGCACTGGTCATACTTGTTCTATATTCTTCCCCTTGATCAAATAAAGATTTTGTGTAGCACTGAACACTTGAAGATGTGTGAACATTCATGCTTTCCTGTCTACACCAGTCGGTCTGTTTACAACTGTCCTGCTTTCAGAATTTTTCTGAGGAAGGAACCGGTCATCACTGTTTACATGGTGTTTCAAGACCCACATTCAAAACTGTATGAAAAATTAAGACTGCTTTAGAGCAGAATCCTCACACAAATGTTGTTTAGCAGAGTAAATGTCTTATTAAGTGAACTATTGGTGACATTGTCTTCATTGTTTATATACACTGACCAATTCTTGGATCTGTTACATCTTCAGGAAGAAAGTATGATGTCAGGCTTGTAGATAATTCCCCTGAAAGGATCCTGTGTAGATATATATAAGGGAAGATATTCACTAATTTCTTCACTGCTAATTGGGAAACATGTAGGAAGGCTGCAAGTCTGACTTTGCAACATTTTTGCTCCATTAATATTTGTTAATTCTTTAAACTCCTCTAAAAACGTGTCAGACATATTTGTATTTATATATCTAAGTGAAGATAAATGGCTTTGAACTTATTGTTGTCTAATAGCTTGTGACCTATGTTATGATCTGATGAAACAGCCCTGGGTAGTCTTGTCTTTTTTTTTTTAGTAGATGTTATTGAGAAAGATAGAATCATAGAATCATACAATCATTTAGGTCGGAAGAGACCTTTAAGATCATCAAGTCCAACTGTAAACCTAACCCTACTAAGTCCACCAATATTATAGATATATAACTGGAACTAATAATGAAACATAGCAACAGTCATACCCTGGGCAAACATTATATTAGGTTAGAAAATGGATAGGCTGAAATGATTAGATAACCAACTACATACAGCAGCTTATGAAATTAAACTATAAGCTTACCACTAGCATAAGCTCCTTTCAGTCATAAAATAGAATCACAGTGTGGTTTGGGTTAGAAGGAACCTTTAAAGATCATCTAGTTCTTACCCCCCTGCTGTGGGCAGGACATCTTTCACTAGATCAGGTTGCTTGAAGCCCCATCTAACCTGACCTTGAACACTTCCAGGAATAGGGCATCCACAACTTCTCTGGGCAACCTGTTCCAGTATCTCACCACCCTCATAGTAAAGAATGTCCCCCTCCAGCAGATGGGTCTACCCTCTTTCTCTACAGGAGATGCTGTCTTTGCTTATGACAAATACCATAGAAAAAAAATCCAAACCTTGTCTACATAGCATAGACAAAAAAATCCAAGCAATCAAACCCAACTTTTTCTTTTAATTATTCTATCAGGAATAGTTTCCTCCCAGTTTTCACTGCTAAATTACTTCCTGTCCTGGTCATTACTTGCTATTTGTATAATGCTAGCTATTTTACAGGTTAAGTAAAATACTCAACTGGTTTTCCCACTAGCAATTTCTAATATTAAGACCTGATTCTACAACAGAACTGTCAGGATGGTTTCACGTAGAAGTGCTCAGTTTATTAACACTGGATTACTTCTGAAGATACAGAAGAAAATGAGGATCCTATTTCAAAATAATCCAAAGGAAGGAAGTTAAAAACAGTACAAAACAGAGAAAAGTTGAGTCTCTAATGAAATGTGTTCATCTATTTGAGCTCTTTTTCTGAATTAAATGCATGATTAAGTCTACATGTTAGCACACACCTCTCATGCAGCAAGGATTTTCCTCTACCATTTAAGTACCAATGTCATTATCTACTTTCTTCCCACTTTAGAAATTGATGTAATTTACTAAAATTTCTTTCTTCTTGATTTTAAAATCAAATAGGCAGAACTAATGCTTCTCTGGGAAGAGAATGGCATGTGACACTAAAGAGGAAAAACTTAACATGGTGCAAAAGCAGTGGCCACAAAACTTTTCCCCTCATCAGTCCGTTCTTTTCCATCATCTCAGCATTTCTTGCCTTCTTCTGCAAGTGGAGAAGGAAACTCAAATTCCCCCTGCAGATTTCCAGACTTTGGAAGCTGGACATGAAAGGCTACCACAGACCTCAGTCTGGCATACAAGGGATGCCTACTAGGAGAATAACCCATGGTAGAAAGAGCAGCCTCCTGAGAAAGGAGACACAGGCCAGCAAACTGGTCTAGGTAGTACATTATCACCAAATCCAAAGACACCATGCAAAAAACAACTCCTCCTTACGACTACACAAGAAAATAACATCCCAACCCAAGGATCCCTCTTGCTAAACACAGCAGCAATTGCTGCTGCTTCGCCTGCCTCTGGGGTGCAATGGGGCCAGAATACTTGACTGAAGCTGGGGACAGAGTAGGCTGGGGGGCACCGGCGCTGGCATTCTGGGCACATTTAGGTGGGCATGGAAAGCCATGACCAAAGGAGCTCCATCCCTGCCATGCCAGCCAGGCCCTGAGTTACAGGGCAGCCCTGGTCCCAAAGGGCAGACAGAGATGGTGCCTCCAGCCCCATGTACAGTGGGATCACACCAAGCAAGCTGCCAGCTGCCCAGAAAGCCTGCCAGACCTGTGCGTTGGCTACAGGGAGGCATAAGCTCAACCTAACCCCACAGCAACAGGAATGACTCTAACTTTTATAGGAGGCTTTTAACTTTTAGTCTGGTCACTTGTCCTCTGGAACTTGCAAACCTACATTTGAAAATCAGGTTTGTTGTTTTTTTTTTTTTTTTTTCCAAAGCATATTCCCCTCTCTTCCTTTATGAATCTAAAAGAAATAGTTCATCTCAATTGTAAAGAGCCAAAATGCATTTTCCTAGTCAAGAAAACTGTACAAAGCATTTATGCAGGGCTGGCAATTTCAGTAATGTGATAGGCTTTCTTAAGGTGTACATAATTATTGATATTCCACTCCTGATTCCCACTGCAAAACTACCAGAAATAATATTCTGGTCTTTACAGCAGAATTGAATTAATATTTGTCATATTGTCTTTTCTCTCCTTTGGAGAATTTTGATGCATTTTCTAGAAGAGGGTGTTTTGTCACCAAAGTTGTGGGTTTTTTGTTGAGCCCCTGAGCAAGTCTGGGTCCCACATGCTCAAATCTCCTATTCTGTAGCCAGCTTGACCTCTCTGATGCTAAGCAGCTGGGGTCCTTTCCTTTAAGGGGAAAAAGTGTCTGTTGCCTTTAATGTCAGTTTTCAATAGGCCTCTGTGTCCTATCTAATATCTCAGCAGAGTTACAGCCCCCATGACTGAAGTCTGTAATGTCAGGCTATATTCTGCTCTGGTGGCCTGTGCTGTTAGTTTCTCAGGAGAAAAAGTATTGACAACAATTCTGTTTTCCTTAACTTATCTGAGTTGTATTAACCAGTTTCATGCCCTGTTCTTTTTCCAGCTGATAATACTGATACCTGTTCTGAGTGATACTCTACATTTTAATCTTCTGAACCTTGGAGTAAAGGTAAGCGATCAAAACAAAAGCTAACAGATGCTTTTAAAGTGATTTGCAGATATTTGAGTAGAAAAAAATGCAAATGCAGCCAAGAACTTTCATTTATAAGCATGTCACTCATTCTGAGAGCTGGACCAGAGTATCTACAAAACATACTTTCCTGGCAGCTGTATTTTCGGTAACTATTCCCGTCAGATAGGAAGAAATCAAAGATCTGTATTGAAAGTGTATGTTCTCTGTAATCAACACCACAAATGCTGGTCCTATGTTTGAAAGAGTAGGGTTTGAAAGAGCAGGCTTCTAAAACTGCATAGAACCCACTGTAAGGTTGTAACCTTCTTGTGTAGTATCAAGTATCCAAAGATCCCTATAATTTAATTTTTAGGGTCCAACAGGATAGAAGAATGAATTCAAAATAACAGTCCACCCCAACTACATAATTAATTCTTCACAAACCAATAACTGGTGGGACATACTGATTCTAATTTCCTGGTTTAGCTGATTTTTATGGAGGGAAAAAATGTAATGCTATGTACTATCCATACAGTATTGAATCATAGAATCACAGAATAGTTTAGGTTGGAAAAGACCTTTAAGGACATCAAGTCCAACTGTAAACCTAACCCTGCTAAGTCCACCACTAAACCATGTCCCTAAGTAAGTGCCTCATCCATACATCTTTTAAAAACCTCCAGGGATGGTGACTCAACGGCCTCCCTGGGCAGCCTGTTCCAATGTCTGACAACCCTTGCAGTGAAGAAATTTTTCCTAATATCCAGCCTAAACCTCCTCTGATGCAACTTGTGGCCATTTCCTCTTGTCCTATCACTTGTCACTTGGGAGAAGAGACCAGCACTCACCTCTCTACAACCTCCTTTCAGGTAATTGTAGTGAGCAATTAGTGAGTTTGAATATACTTCTCTTTTTAAAGCCTTTTAACGTTTAACTTTTCATTTGTTTGTCTCCATGTGAGATGTGATATTGACCTATGTGGGACTTTTAGAACATCTATAGGAAAAATGTCATTGGTTTGTAAGATTGAAATGGGAAAAAGAGTTCAGAGCCACACCCATCCGTCTTTAAATTCTCATAGCTCATATCAGATGCTGTTGCTAAAACAAAACAAAACACACAACTACATTACAATTATAGAACACATCTAATGCGTTCTATAAGGGAGCAAGGTGAACTGCTGCTGATGGCTATAATCTTTCCATCTCACCCTTAGGCCTTTCTGAACCTCAAGTAATAACAAGCTGCTCAAGTTTGCCTCACTGTACGGACTTTGAAGTAGAGTGCTGTACTGTCCAGAATTCAGCCATTCTGATTAAAAGAATCCCTTCAAACTGGTCTGAAGATGCTGGAATCTACCTATTCATACCAGCTGTTAAGTTGCTCAAGTATCTTACTTGCCTTTCTGTAAATGTGATCAGAAAACTGTCTAGTGGAAACTTTGATATGGATTCCCAATGCATTAAGGTAAGACGGGTAAGAGAGGTCTCCTGTTCTAGTCAGAGTATGGGAGGAAACTGTGGAAGGACACTGGATGATTATCAACAATTAAGTGACAAAACCTGTGTCTTCACTGTAAAGAGGATGATCTGTTAATGTGAGCGAACACGAACGTCAAACACATACACTTCCAGGCTTGACAGCTACTCTGCGCTGAATGCATAGAGGGCCCTTCTGTGTGAACCTAAGTGAGGACTAAAACAACACTTGAACTAACAGCAGCAAAAACAGACTGAACAAAAATCAGAATCCCATAGCAGACTAATCCTTATCCTAGGTAAAATAATGTTGTATTAATGAGTTTGAAATTATTCTATTTGCTCAGCTCTGTAGGAAACTTCACATGAAATAGGTGACAGTGATGGGACTGAAAATTGATGTGCTGACAGAAGGGTGGGTCATGAAAAATACAAGGTCAAAGGCAGAACATTTGGGAAAGCCTTTTTTAGATATACTTGTTTTACTCTACATCTGGGCATTCTCCTCTAACAGTCTATTTTTTCCAGCAAATGCCATTGGCATTAAGAAACTGTTCTCAGACTGAGTAATAGTTTTGCTGCTGATGTGCTAATAATTAATTCTGTGAAGCAGTTCAGTGAAAACTAATTGTAATCTGTGCTGTGGGATAGTGTAAGAGTATGTACTTCTAAAGTTATTTTATGATTTTCTACTACTTTGTTTCCTTATGCTTTGGGAGACTTCAAACAACATCAAGCTGTATCTTTAACTAGGTACTTGCTGGGAAAGTAATGCTGGGCTTTCACGTGATGATGAGACTTAATCACGTATTGACTTGGAACTGACACTGTCTCCCTATATTTGCAAGTATTTAATTGCTTCTGAAAGAATTAATTCCTCTAACTGAACAACAAAATAATACATAATGAAGCAGTTTCTCAACTTTCATTCTAATAATGAAGGAGCAGCAGTCTTGGACAAGCTCTCTATCCCACATCTAATGTATATCTTTTCATATGCAAAATATAGACCAGTGTTCAAGCTTCTGTTCTGAACCATGAATAAGACTTTTGCACTTCAGAATGGTAGGTAATTTGCTTGCCAAATCCTCTGATTATGAGGAAGAATTTGAATCAGGAAAGCGATTGCCCAGCTATTAAGACCTAATGGATTCAAACTGCTCTCTAGTATTAAATAGTAATTACAATTATTTTCACTGAACTCAAAGAGTATGTTTTGCAACCTACTTAAAAGGGGGAAAGTTCAGGCTCATGAATCTGTCAAATATTTAATCTTAAACATTATAATAATATTGTATTTTGTTATGTAAATTATATTCATTTATTTTATTATATCAAAATTTTGAGTACATTCACATGGGAAGAAGCACAGAAATGTAAACAACCTATGCTATTTACAGAGATCTTAAATCCTAACTAGTTAGTAAGTGCAATGCTTTTAATTTCTGACAGAGCATCTGTTTAAAAAGGCATTAGATAACTTTCTCAGCATCACATCATTAATGTTCTTTCAGCATAATTACATCTTCTGTTTTATTTTTATTACACTAAACCACTGGGTTTTTTAAAGAACATTTTTTTCTTGACAAATAGTCCCAATGGTATAAGTCACATAATTTTAAGTGAAAAATTTACCAGTAGTATAAAGGAAGAAGTATAAAAGAAGATTCCATAGTGATATCTTCAGACAAAAAAAGCAAGAAAAAAATTTCAAGATCATGAACTCCTTTATCTCTTTTTTTTTATTTAGTCCAATCAATGCAACAAGTCACCATCACTATTTGACAGGTTTTTTTCTAGCAAGGGCAATGTCTTTGTTCCTAAGAGCAATTCAAAAGATATGTGTCCATCTTAGAAGAAAAATGTGTTAATATTGTTGATAAAAATACAGAATTATGTCAAAGTTCATTCTCCAAAAAGCAAATAAATCTAGTATCTTTTGCAACTACCATTTTAAAATGAAATTAGGACATGTAATACACCTCTTGAAATCCATCCTTGGATGGATCCATCATTTCCATCCTTGGAAATACTGAAATGCTGTTTGGACATAGTCCTGGGCAGCCTGCATAGGTGACCCTGCTTGAGAAGGGTAGAGGTTGGACCAAATGACCTCCAGAGGTCCCTTCCAACCTCAACCATTCTGTGATTCTGTGAAATCAGGCACAAACACATTCCTTGTTTACTCAGTATCTCATCTAGTATCAGAAGTCAGTAATATGGTTAATTTTCTGTAAAAGTTTTCATTTTATATGGTTCATCTGTATCAGTGGAGGGGGAGCATTTCTAACAGTTGGTTATCTCAGACTGAAAGAATGACTAGAACAGGGGAAATAAACTATTATTTGGAGTTACTTGACTCTCCTCATTGATTATAGACAGTTTTGACAGCTAGGGTAGCCTAGAAGGTATTTTCTAGATGGCTAAAGTTAGATAATAGGAATCATAACCTGAAGGACTGATTTCATGCAGTTTGGGGCAAAAAGTCTTCTGTGTTAACCAAACAAGTATTAGGCATCCTTTGTTGAAGAACCTTCATGGTGGAGTCACCATCACTGGAGGTGTTCAAGGAACGTGTGGCTGAGGCATTGTGGGACATGGTTTAATGGGCATGGTGGTGTTAGTTGATGGTTGGACTTGATGATCTTACAGGTCTTTACCAACCTTAGTGATTCTGTGATTCTGTGAACCTGGCACGAGCGATGAGACAGCATGAGTAGTTGACATGTTCATACTTATACTGTAAACTTCTGTAGCTGGGTAGGATTAACACAATTCTTAACTTTCTACAGCTCAATCTTGCAGTCAAACTTCGCAAACATCTGCCTACTTTCAGATACCTGGTTTCAGCAGCCCTTAAGGTAAGAATCTGAATTCGCCACAGAGTGAACAGGGATAATTAAATGACTAGGTTTGGGATTCCCAGGAAACACATGCTTTGAAGCAGATGTGTAATCTTCACAAGAATACTTAAGAGAAGGGCTTCTCTGAAATGTTTTGGATGTCTTAGGCACCTGGAGCTCTGAGTTCAGTACATGTGTAAGATTGCAGTCTGCAACATGAAACTGCCTTTTTGAGACGGGCTGTCTTTTGCATAGGGGTAACTGGCTTTTTCCTTGTAAAACAATTTCAAGAGGAAGGGAAAAGGAGGCTTCACTTTCCTTTTATGTGCTTGCTTATTGAATAAAAGAACTATCTAGAAAATCAGACTTGTGTTCTTCAGCCTCTCAGCTGCAGGGGATTTTACCAGCAACCCAGCAGCCCTTTCATTTACACATGTAAATATCACCTAAAAGACTTGCCCACAGTCAAAGTTCTCAGCTATATTCCTCTAGCTAAAGGATTATCTATTCCCATTAAGTATGAAAGAATATCTCAGCAGGTTAGAGGGGATTTTCATCCTTATGTTCTATGTCTCCCTCTTCCTAAACATAAAAGTATGTGGAAACGCTTTTAAGATCTGAGGTGTAAATTCCTGTTTCTGTAGATCATTAATTCATTTTCATTACTATTTTTAAATGTGGCTAAGAGAATATATGTCCTTAAATAATTCAGAAACAAATCCCACTGAATTTTAGGAGGCCTTGGGCAAGCACTGCAGTATGCCTGTAAGCTGCAAACTTACTACATCTGATATTAAAAACCCTTGTGATTTTTTTTTTTTTTTTTTTTTTTTTTTGTAAAATGGCAGCACATTATCAAGCATAACAGGAACATGCAGAGAATCAGACATTATGAAAGCACTAATGCTGCAAATGCTGTTAAACCTCTGTTTCAATTTAAACCTTCACACATGTAGACTTACTGCCTGTTTCTTCTCCACAGTTAATATTTGTACCAGACAGGAACCTTAACAGTTTCTGAGAAGGCACTTTGTATTCATGTGAGTAAAACACTGAGGAAAGATAAAAAGAACAGAAGTGGGTAATATTTATCAGCTGTCTTAATGTTTTTTTCAAGCTAGTAGCCATATCATGTTTGTTCAAACAGTTATGCAATATTTGTACTATCTTAACTTGAACATGTTTCAAGAGAAAACTTCCCTCTCTTCCATTTTCAGAAGTCCCATTCACTGAAATATAAGCCAAGGTTGACTCAAAATCTAGTGAATCTTTTCTTCTAGAATGTCTATATCCTGCAAATTCTATATTCTGTATTTCTATGTTCTAGAAAACTATATTCTGCAAATTATTTTCAGTTCTAAGGCTAAGAGAACCATTTGTCCCTGTTTCAAATAAATTTGCAGTAGAAATAATTGTAGCTTCACATATTTTTGGTTTTTAAAAGGTCTGTGAAACATCTTTCCTTAAAATCAACCTTGCACACTGCCAAGTGCTTAAAACCAGAATATCCAATTAAGTTTCCTAGATGTACCATTATTCCTCAGTAAAATTCAGTAGCAAAAGCTTTGACATCCTTAGACTTCTTGATAATTGCTAGACTTAATTTCAAACAATTAACAGAATCACTTTGTTATTTTAAGTTTTACACAAGAGTTGAGAAAAAAAAACCCCATTCTGTTAAGTACAAAGTAAGGACAAGTAAACCTGGTGGGTGGGAGGGACAGTGAGGAAAATGTGAGGGACTGGTGATTTTGCAGGTGTCTGGAGTTATATTTTGGTGTAAGTGGAGAAAATGTTCTGTGAGAGAGCTGGATTTAATAACCATAAGGTTTTTACTTTGCTGTGAGTCTTTCCCAGCTCTGAGGTAAGTAGAGGCAATTTTCTCTCACTCTGAAGTGTTTTGTAGTGAAAAACTAAAAGCCTGAAAAAACTATCCTCAGCGTCTGTGGACAATCACAAGCACAATAGGAGCCTTCGTGTTTGAACAGTTAAACCTTTAAATGTCACTTTAGATACCTTCTGAGCACCGGCTTTTTATTGTTATTCCTTAGAAACCCCAGAGAGAAGTCACAGTCCTGTTTTGCTGGCAATATACGTAAACCTGCCACAATGACCGTCCCCACCTCAGAAATCTACTGTCCTCAACATAACCTGTTCTTGTCAAGTCTACAGTCATACATGTTTAAGGACCTAATCCCTAGCTGATCAAATCAACTTAATGCTTGGGAAAGAAATACGTTATTTTCGTTTATATCAGAAAAAAGGACTTCTGTGAGTAAAGGGAGCTAGAGAAGGACGTGGGAAAAGAGTCTAATTTAGGGAATTGCAAATGTGGTTACAGTTGCAGATTTCCTTGCAACGGAGTTTCTCAGGGATTTGAAAGGCATCTTCAAATATTATCTTTTGGAAAAAGGAGAGAAGCAATCAATTGGAGACGCGGTATGTAACTTTACGCTATTCTTTGTCAGAAAAATGACAGACGATCTCTTTCTGAGGATCTTGCATTGAGAAGCAAAAGTCCCATGTTCAGCAGCAGAAATTGTAAGTAAGTAGCAATTTGGACAATAGATTTTCTTTCCATTCCTTGGACATTTCTTTAAGTAGAGGTTTATCTAAGAGCCATTTTCAGACATTGCCCAGGAGCACAATTATACAGGCTTCCTAAAAAATAATATCAGTAACTTCAATACGCATGTCATTTTAAACACATTCATCATTCCCCAAATTTTAATGGTGATTAGTGAAACTAATGACCACAAATGGATTTGGTTGAGTTGATTGCAGAAGCTGTTAATATTAGAGGTTGAGAACATTAATCTCTTACTTCGATGAGCATTTAAAAGTGTGGAATGTAATGAGTTTTCTGTGCATTGTTATCAGCATATCGCTAAATATTTAAAATATTTTCATTGGATAATAACACACCTCTGCTACCAAGAAAAGTGACCCAGAGTGGAAATGTTTTTATTTGACAGAAGGGATTTTCCACAGTAAGACTTTCTTCAAAAGTCATCACCAAAGGAGTGGTGTTTCTCATACTAGACTATTTCCAGTGCATTACTGAACCAAACCTGCAGGAAATAAAGCATAAGTCTCTTCCAAGTAAATAAGCAAGACTAACTGGTACAGATTAAATTGTTTCTTTTAGAGACCTACCCTGTGGAAAAAAATAATTTAAATTACATTTTAAATTACTCTAACTTCCTTGAGCTGTTTCCTAATGAGTTACCGAAACTACAGTTACAACTCAGACCAGGGAACCACCCAATTTGGCATTAGCCTCTACATCTACTCTTAACAGACAAGAATGCAGCAATATTTTAGAAATGAAAATTAAAGTGCTGCAGCTGGGCCACAGAGAAGGATGCTTGTATGCTTACACAGTTCATACAGAATTCTGTATTCAGTCTCTCATTTTCATAAGGCCTAAGAACCAATAGTATTAATTAAATCAAGATGATCTAAGCAGTGGGACAAATATTTTAGGAGAACCCAAAGAAGTCTTTGGAACTTTGATGAAACATTTATCATACTAATGCCTACTTGGAGCTGCTACTGGCCAGCTGTGTCACTTACCAGATTCTCATGTAGCAACTTCTTCACATGTGTGATAGCTTGTGATTACACTGTAGGTGTAATTACGTGTGTAAAATGTGATCAACAACTTCTAGGCCTTGTGTCCTGTCAGTAAGTACTAATTCCCCCCCCAAATCCAGTTTCAGTGTGAGACAGTAGCTGTAAAGGTGATGGACTGAATGGAACTGTCCCCAGAGCCCATAATCAACAGCTGGAGGACTCAACTGTAATGCGTGCATAACATAATGCAGTGCCTGAAGTTACTGTTGCAAATTTCTAGGCATTACATCTGTTTTTCCTTCGATCTTTTACTCACCAGCTAGTTTATTGGTTCATCACTGGACAATTGCTCCAGACAATTAAATATTCATATAGCTCATCCCTAAGTATGAGGCTTGAATAAGGAGAATTGATCATGCACTATAGTTTCCAATGCACCGAAGAAAAGTTTTTTATGTATTGCTTTTTGTAGGTATATGTCCCTTGCCTTGTTTAAATAATGCAAATAAACAGGAATTCTCTCAAGAACAAGCTAGATCTTTAATTTCATTATCACCTGCCTGCATATCTGTAGTCTGTAATTTAATAGAGTTCAATTTTCACATAAAAGGTAAGAGTACGTCTTTAACAACAGCAGCTAATTCATATAGGTCTTTTCAGAAATCAATATCAAAATACTTTTTATCCCACTATGTAGTGGAGCACAGAGAGGCAAGGTGACTTAGTGTCATACAACAGATATGCCCAGTACTCTTATGCAACATGCTTTCCTATGCCAAGTACAAAAGAAAGAGATATCCAGCTACTTTCATTTCTAGAGAGAAATGTAAATACCATTTCTCTTCTTTATTTCTCATTCTAAAATGAAAGTCAATTCTTCCCTTATTGGTCATAGATATCTGCATATAACAAACTGCTTTTTAAAAAGGCAGTACCTGGATTTCAATAATTGATTCCAAGTATAATCTTACTTTGTTTACATGCACAACCCACACTTCCAACCTATGTGATCAAGCAGCAAATAAACAGTCATTTTCCTCTGATATCTCAGATCAGCTTCAATATTCAATGCCTACAGAAAAATTCTTTCTCAAGAATTGTCTGTGCTCAGAAACCAAAGCAGAATATAAACCACCTTTCACTCAGCTTCCTCTTCAAGCCGTTTCTGCACAGAACTGAACATATTTCTCTAAAATAAGACATTTATTTGTGTATGCCCAAGAAATGCATTAAAAGTACGTGCAACAATACCACACGTGAGTTCTCACCATAACATACAATCAGCATTAGCTCAATATATAAAACTAGCTCGACTTCACTCCTTTGCTCCGAGTATGAGCTGTGGAAAACTTAAAGCAACTCAGTTCAAAGAAAGAATCTTTGTTCTGTAATGCCAATAACTCGTCTTGTGTTTATTACATATCTTCCGGTATTTTTTTCTCTATCACAAGACCTTCATCTTAGGAATACTTTTATTTTTCCCCCATTCCAGGATGGTATTTTTCCAGACTTGATCAAATTCTGAAGTTTGAAATTCAGGTGCATAACTGTAACTGCAGTAAATGGACACTGTTTGCAGCACTGTAGTTACTGAGGAAGCGGAACTATTAAGCTACAGTGCAGATGGTGTCTGAAGTTCTGTATTCATTGTGCTGGTTACCAGCAATTTCATAGTGTTTTCCTAGATATAATAATAGCAATATGTTAGTAAAATTGCAGTTTTGTGATTTACCTTGACACTTACATTATCTAGCAGGCTTTTTTTTTTTTTTTTACTCTCCAGCAATTAGCGCCTCTGTTAACTAGGAACCTCAGTTTTTATGGCATAAAAAGCAGGATTCTTGTTCTCATTACTTCAGTGAAAAACTTCAGAGAGTGACCCCGTAACAGCTAAATAAAAAAAGAAACAAAGATAGAACCCCGTCTGGAACCCAAACTGATTTGCAAGCCATTTTAGTAGCTTTAGAAAGCTTTGGGATTGGCAATGCTAGATTCAAACTTCCACAGTAACAGCTGTTGTTTTGCTTTTTTTTTTTTTTGCCTTTTGCTTTTTGCTTTTAGGGGAGGAGTTATGACTTTGTTTTTGCCTGAATTAAGACATATGTTACATTGAAAAGAGCACTTCTGAAACTTGACTAGCCATTCAAGACTTTAAATGAAATAATGGTGCTGACAGAGCAGAAATTGAGAAGGGTGAATACTTGAAAAGATGAGCAAAAGATGTATCTCCAGAACAGTTACTCTATGAGGAGGTTCAGCAGTTAATGTCAGATAGAGAAGAAAGATCTATTCAAAGAAGAGAGTAGAAGCCCCAGAAGTAGGAAGAAATCAGTTGCTATTGCAAAATAGGGCAAATTATGGGTCACATATTTTTCTCTGAAGTCAACTGTGTATTAAAGCATATGCTATATCTTTAGTTATAATATATCAATATTTAATCAATTTGGCAACTTTTATAATTTGTAAGTCTTTTGATCAAAATATCCTTGAAAATGTACATAAGCACAAAGCCAAAGCACTAATTAAATTTCGGATCAAATTTGTTAGAGTCACCTAGGTTGTTCAACAAGCACTTTCAGTAAGCATAAACTGGCACAGATATTGGAAAAAGCATTTCTGGTCACCGCTAAAAACATGCTCCTATCCTCATTCCTCCCATCCTTTATAACAGCACAAATGATTGTATGTGTTTATACAGTGGACTTGGTCAGAGAGCTGAGAAGATAAAAATGGAAAGGAGGAAGAGAGAGGGAGGAATCATTTTCTGTCAGATCAGATCCTGCATCCAATTCACTACTTTGACACATGAACAATTTTCTGACACAACTGAGCCTTGAGAGCTGGGAGCACACAGGTAAGGAGTGAGTAGAACTTTCCGTGGAAGTGGTGACCCGTAACTGCCGAAATGGCTGCTGAGAAATTCCCGTCTGAGAAGCACCAGATTCAGATTGTGGTACAAGCTTACTCTCCTGGTTCAATATTTTCTAAAATAATTGACAGGTTGACTTTTTATTAGCAGTATTTATTTGTAGCAGGATTATCTAAGCAAGTAAAACAAACATCCAGTAAGGATCAGAAAAGATAAGCTACAATAAATTTATTTCTATCTTACTGTTTGATTTTTTTTCTGCTATGTTACATGTTTCTCTCTTGCACTTTACCCTGAATTGCAGCATTTTCATCTATTCAATGATACTTTAGGATTTAAGATCTTCTTTTAACCTTCCTAGCTATATGCAGGTTACCCAGCCTGATCAGCTAATGAACCCAGGCATCCTGTTGGTCATGATATTTATTTACCTTTTATACACCAGTTTAAAATCCAGTGCTGTGAGCAATAAGATATAGTGAAACTTTTTCAACAGATACGTATCAAATGAAAATTAATGTTTACTTTCTAGCAGCTCCTACTGGAATGTTGAGCAGGCAACAATCTTATGTAAATTTTTTGACCTGACTTATTTCTGGCAGTTGCAGAAGCTAGAAGAATGTATCATGAGGCCAATTTGCACTCTGCGCATAGCTGCCAAATACAGGTCACTGTTTCTATCTAGGGAGAAATAGCTTGTCTTTTCCTTTTCCTCTCTTCTTTCATGATAACATTTTCTGTAGGAGGTTCTTCTTTCTAGGAGTGCCAGCTCCAACAGCAAAATACAATTCCTACAGCCCAATGCACAATCTATAAAATTATGTAACTGAAACCTTCATTTTTTTCTTCTGCTACTTTAGTCTGGCATAAAGCTTTCTTTAGGAAGGGCAATATTTTCTCTTCAGACAGCAATGTCATACTGTTGATCATCTCCTTTATTGGCTAAAATCTTGTATGAAGAAATGAAACCAAGTATATTTTGATTCTTATGTGCCAGTAACATCACGATAAAATATAACCTATTACAGATATCTGCTCAGATTTTCTGCAGCATTGAAGAGGCAGAAAGATACTGTTGAACTTCACCATAGCTGGATCTTGTCTTTTGTACATGAGAACAGAACTGGTAAGTGGCTATCTAGTTCTACACTAAAACTGATTTGGGATCTTTGCTGCTGTGTGTGCTGGAAAACAAGGTACAATATGGAACTTCACAGGCGAGAAAATGGCATATGAACAGTTGGTACACATCAGAGTTCTCCAAATACCATCAAATTTATTTTTGGAAGAGTAGGCAAAATATGCAAAGGAGCATGTCAGGTCCCATCTGTAGTCTTCTGCCCTCTGCCGCACATAATTATAGAAAAGTTTGATTTTGTGGGACCTCTGTGGTCTCAGGTACATCTGGTCATAAAGAGAAAAGGAGTAAGTGAGGCATTATCTTAGGCCTCCTATACTGAGATGTGGGTCAGCCCAGGCTAAGCACATTTTAGTTCATTCTGTTATGTGAAGAATGCTATCATTTGCTGCGGGGCTTCCTGGAGCTGAAGTGCTTCTTTAAATCTGGTTTTATTACTGGTAGACTGGCTGAGGCTCTTCAGGAAATTTTAAAAGAAGATTTCAAATAAAAGCTTAGTTTCAGTTTCCTGTTCTTAAAAAGTCACACAGGACATACTATTCTACTTTTTACAGGAGCTATGTTTTAAGAGTGTGTTTTAACAGAAATGAAACTATTTTCAAAATACTTCAAAATATAAAACTGTGCTTCCATACTGTTGGAGACTCCTTTCAACATCTTTCAGGCTTAGGCTAAAAACCAAAATATCTTCTAACTGAACTAAGCACAAGGTCTCCCCATATAAAACAGCAGCCATGCACATGTTAAGAGGAAAACATGCTCAAAGATGCAACATAGTCCTTCAAGAAGAGCAGTGTGCTTCTCCCTGTACAGCTTGCTCTCTGTTAACGTGTAAAGCTGAGAAAGAGAATAGTAGAGCATCATGTTTTAACACTCTCATATTTTAAGTCTATAATGCCTAAGTTTGTGTCTGCATAGTATGTAGGTCTGCAAGTGAGGTGTGTTTTTTGTGCCCTTTCCTGTTCTCCATTAATCTATAGAAGGACAGCTGCAGCTTGGCCCCTCAGGAGTCCTCGAGATTAACTATCCGCTGGTCTTGGAGACAGCCATATCAGCTGCAACATAGATTTTACTGGTTTGAAACGTAAATAGCTAGAGAATTGAAGTGCTGGGGCATAGACACACTAAAGCAGAACAGGAGTAATTTTCAAGGTAGGATACAGACAATTAGGTGCTTGCAATTAAAAAACCCAGAAACAAGTATCAAGGGCTTGTAAACAAAATTTTCAATCTGTCACAGCAATTGTTTTTCATATTGTGGAAAATTAAAGCCCTGATAAATTCTTATTAATCACCTTTTAATAGAAAGAAATAATGATAACTTAATGAAACTATGTCTCATTCATACATATTTTAGTTCTTCCAGGGCTCATAAATGCTTACATTTGTTATGAGCAATGGGTAGCTGCTGGAATGAGCACTGACACTGATACCAGGATGACTGACCTGTTCATCCAGATGTTTCCTTGCCAGATGGCGAAGCAGCCCTCCAACCGTGCTCCTGACTGCTGTCATTTGGCCATTTCTCACATGAGTCACAGAATAAAATCTCTCTTGAACCACAGAATAAAATTTTTCTGATTAAAAAAAAAAGGTCGGGTCAGAATCGAAAAATTGTGCATATTTTTAAGCTTCGCTGAATTCTAAACATTGGTCCAAGCATTTTGCTAAATACAGATAAATTTGGGTTGATCTTACAGTGGTAGATAAGCTGCAACTACGATAGACTTCCGGAGGGCATACTTCAGTTTGTTCAGGACACTGGTTGAGAGGGTCCCTTGGGAGACAGTCCTGAAGGGCAAAGGGGTCCAGGAAGGCTGGACCTTCTTCAAGAAGGAAATCTTGAAGGTGCAGGAGCAGGCAGTCCCCATGTGCCGTAAGAAGAGCAGGCGGGGAAGATGACCGGCCTGGCTGAACAGGGAGCTCCTGCTGGGACTCCGGAAAAAAAGGAGAGTTTATCACCTTTGGAAGAAGCAGCAGGCAACTGAAGAAGAGTACAAGGATCTCATTAGGTCGTGCAGAAAGGCAAAAGCCCAGCTAGAGCTCAATCTGGACACGGTCCTAAGGGATAACAAAAAATATTTTTACAAATACATTAACAACAGAAAGAGAGCCAAGGAGAATCTCCATCTTTTACTGCATGTGAGGGGGAGTATTGTCACCAAGGATGAGGAGAAGGCTGAGGTACTTAATGCCTTCTTTGCCTCAGTCTTTAATAGCCACACCAGGTATCCTCAGGGTATTCAGCTCCCTGAGCTGGAAGACAAGGATGGAGAGCAAAATAAACTCCCCATGATGCAGGAGGTAGCAGTTAACAACCTGCTATGCCACCTGGACACTCATAAGTCTGTGGGGCCTGATGGCATCCACCCAAGGTTGCTGAGGGATCTGGTGGAGGAGCTTGCCAAGCCACTCTCCATCATTTCTCAACAGTCCTGGTTAACGGGGGAGGTTCCGGATGACTGGAGGCTCGCCAAGGTGACGCCAATCTACAAGAAGGGCCGGAAGGAGGATTCGGGGAAGGGCAGGTCCTGCTTGACCAACCTGATCTCCTTCTATGACCAGGTGACCCGCCTAGTAGATGAGGGAAAGGCTGTTGACATTGTCTACCTGGACTTTAGTAAAGCCTTCGACACTGTCTCCCACAGTATTCTGGAGAAACTGGCAGCTCATGGCTTAAACAGGTACACTCTTCACTGGCTAAAAAATTGGCTGGATGGCCGAGCCCAGAGAGTCATGGTGAATGGAGTGAAATCCAGTTGGCGGCCGGTCACAAGCGGAGTCCCCCAGGGCTCAGTTTTGGGGCCAGTCTTGTTTAATATATTTATTGATGATCTGGATGAGAGGATTGAGTGCTCCCTCAGTGACTTTGCAGACGACACCAAGTTAGGTGGGAGTGTTGATCTGCTCGAGGGTCGGAAGGCTCTGCAGAGGGATCTGGACAGGCTGGATCGATGGGCCCAGGCCAATTGTATGAGGGTCAACAAGGCCAAGTGCCGGGTCCTGCACTTGGGTCACAACAACCCCATGCAATGCTACAGGCTTGGGGAAAAGTGGCTGGAAAGCTGCCCCGCAGAAAAGGACCTGGGAGTGTTGGTCAACAGCCGGCTGAAGATGAGCCGGCAGTGTGCCCAGGTGGCCAAGAAGGCCAACGGCATCCTGGCCTGTATCAGAAATGGTGTGGCCAGCAGGAGCAGGGAGGTGATCATGCCTCTGTACTCGGCTCTGGTGAGTCCACACCTCGAATACCGTGTTCAGTTTTGGGCCCCTCACTACAAGAAGGACATTGAGGTGCTGGAGCGCATCCAGAGAAGGGCGACGAAGCTGGTGAGGGGTCTGGAGCACAAGTCTTATGAGGAGCGGCTGAGGGAGCTGGGGTTGTTTAGCCTGGAGAAGAGGAGGCTGAGGGGAGACCTTATTGCTCTCTACAACTACCTGAAAGGGGGTTGCAGAGAGGTGGGTGTTGGTCTCTTTTCCCAAGTGACAAGCGACAGGACAAGAGGAAATGGCCTTATGTTGTGCCAGGGGCAGTTTAGGTTGGATTTTAGGAAAAATGTCTTTGCTGAGAGAGTGGTGAAGCATTGGAACAGGCTGCCCAGGGAGGTGGTTGAGTCACCATCCCTGGAGGTGTTCAAGGAGCGTGTGGATGTGGCATTGTGGGACATGGTTTAGTGGGCATGGTGGTGTTGGGTTGATGGTTGGACTTGATGATCTTATGGGTCTCTTCCAGCCTTAATTATTCTGTGATTCTGTGATTCTGTGAAATATCTTCCTAACCTGTTTTAGGCTATTAGTCTATTGTTGCCTTCCATGAGCGTTAATTGCCACGGGACCTAAGAAGGGAACGGCACTTATACTGAAACTAATGGCAAATAATTTCTTAAAATGTCCTTTTTATTAATTATTTCTCTCTGTGTAATAGGCTATATGCTATGGAAGTATCCTTCAGAGAACTAATAGCAAGTATCAGAAATCTACAACTGATTAATTACTGAATTAATACTTAATGATCATTAGAAGTTAGCTAATAATATATTAATACTCATTCATGGAAGATAATATTGAAGTATGTAAAACTGAAAGGTGTTTATATCCACCGATACAGGGAGCTGATATGATATTAGAGGATAAAATGCAATTTGTTTAGGAGTCTTGCTAGTTCACATACCTGTGATGCATAGATTATATATTATTAATGAAGTTAAAAATACAGGAGCAGTTTTATACAGTAGCCAAAGCTTCCAAAATTTCTGTTTCAGGCCCCTCCTCTTCTGTATACAAAATAGACTGAGAAAATAGACTTAAAAATGAAAGTCTACAGGCAATATTCTGTGGGGGTTTTTATATTAAAAAAAAGTAAATAGCATACAAGCTTTTCTACATACACATATATACATGTTTTCCTCAGAAGAAAGAGAAAAATAAACAAAAATAGGTAATGAAAAAATCTTCCAGTGCTGGAAAAAAAATATATTGAGAATTATTTTTTTTCTATTTTGCCTGGATTTTTTTGTTTGGGGTGTGGAGGGTCTCATTTTCCTAAGGTGGAAAAAAGTTGTTTCGTATATGAATAATTTTTATAGGAATTTTTATCTCCAGGAACTTGAAGTGGAAAAAGCTTCCATTTTACAGCCAAATCTAGGAATCATGGCAGACCATGAAAAAGAGTGACATTCACATTTTTTTAAAAGAAAACACCTAATATGACAGAAAGTGAAAGTGGTGCTGCAGAAGGTGGCACTGTTCCCCATTTTGAGTTTAAATGCTAGTGTGGTATACAAAGACAGGGCACAGCTGTCGTTTAATGAAGTTGTGTGACTCCTTCCCCATCCATTAATGCACATGACAAGGAAATGGAAAAACAAAATGTATGTTAATGCTTTGCTTATTACTTACTGAGTCAAGTAATACCCTATTACAATTCCAGTTATGTCTCTTACCTGCTTCTCTGTGCTTACGGTATGTAAAGTCACCTCTGTTCCCATTACGGAAATAGAGACTATAGAATTTCATTATGAGTATCTTTTTTTGTTGTTTTTGTCATGGTCAGACATTTGTGATGTGGTCCGTTATGTTCATTCTGCTCACAAATATACACCAAACTCAGTAACGAGAGCATCTCCTAATTACCCCTTATCTCACCTCTGTAAACTATTTTGCTATTGCTTTCTCTAATAAATAAAAGAACATTTACAGTTTTCAGTAGTTTTCAGAAAGGAAAATAATCCACTTCCTAGCTGTAATGCATTAACTGAAAAACTGTAAAATAACAGATGTCAGTGCAGATTGGATTTATTTTTCCAATATGCTTTTAAATGAATGAATGTGAAACTGTTAATACTTGTTGTATCTCAGAAAATTGGTTATATTTACATGATTTTAATGTCTGTTTTTTAATCTTAGAACTGCACTCACATATGTGGGAGGTAACTGATGTTTGGCAGTTTCCCAAAAGAGCCTAGCTGCTATGAGCTTGTCATTTAGGATGACAGCCATCTTTTCTTTCCTATTTATTTTGTGATTTCATAAATCAGATCTTTTTTTCACAGTTAAATACTGAATGCAGTATTTCTACTCACAGTAGAGCTCAATAGTCAAATAAATGTTCCAACAATGCTATATGGAGAAATGAAGAAATGTATATTTTTCCTGGAAGAAAGACATTCTAGTCTCCTAAAGCAGTCTTGTATAGTGTTTGAAGCTGTACAGATATATTTTCTTATTGATGCAGGTAAAGAAATACATGCTGGTTCATTACCTGTAGGCATCTTGAGAATATGATAAAATGAGATCCACTAATAAACCAACCCACAGAGGTTATGGTCAGGAAAAATAACATTGTAAAGAGTGATGTTCTGTTTCTCTGAAGCTATATCCTTGAATGCTGTGGAGTCACATATACTTACTTTGATGCCAAAGACATTTTTTCTCACTTCTGTGTTATCAATATCCATAACTTATCAATTCAGTTATGGAAGAATGAGCTGGACTGCAGCTTTCCTTCTACATCATCCAAATTGTCAGCTTAGCTCTGTCTGCAGAGTCCTCATTAGAAAGGGGAGTGGAGGGAGAGAACAGCTTGCTTTTTTCAGATTCCAGATGGAGTTTGTAGATCTGACAGGTGGGGAAGAGAAATGAGTGGGAAAGAAAAATTTTCATACTTGTGAAATGACAAAAATTTGTCTAGAAAGTCTTGAGAAAATGAATATTGGACAAATCAGGGTTGCATACTATGCCCTTCATCATTTGAGGGGTTAATCATTCAAAAACACTTGTAACTAACACCCAGATAATCTGCAATTGGAAATATATCAGATGAATACCAGCCGAGATCCTTGTCCATGAATAGATTACTTTGCATAAAGACTTGAGCTATTAGGTGTTTCATTTGAACCTCGTTTTCCTGTATCCTCTGTGTATGAAATGTTTCTTTGAAATAGAAATACAAAACTTATAGACACAGCTTACTTGCTTGTTTTTAAGATTCAATCATCTAATGTGTTTTGAGGCATCAAATAACTGTACAAGGGCCATACGGAACACACTTTTTACTTTGTTTCACTTAAATTTTTATGATTTCACATAACTTTTAATATGCTCAGTTCCTTTTTGAGCTTGCAAGCATGAGGCTGTGATTTTCCAGATATGGGTATTAGATGACACTGCACAGGTGTCTAACTAGGTAGCCCTCTAGCTTCAGGTCAAGACTTATCTGCTTGCTTGCTTCACACCTGACTGTGCCGCTTACCCTGAAATGAACTGTACTCAAATAAATACAGCAGTTAGTTTGTATAAATCATACTTTCCATTTTGCACATTTGCAGATATTGGAGGCAATGGAAAGGAAGCCAGGTTGAAAGTTTAAAACCTAAGCTTTATACTACAAGGCACTCAATTTCTGTATTTCCCAAATGTATTTGAAAAGCAAAAGGTAAGGAAAGAGCGTGGGGGAAAAAAAAAAAGAATGTGTGATAATGAAATATGTAAGACTGAAAACCAAATTGCCTTTAACAGTTTGTAAATAAGTATGTGGATATTTCTGATTGCTCTCTGCAAATCCAAGCCAAGCAGCTATGCAATATTGCTGGCAGCAGCAGGTAGAGTTGAGGTATATGGAAGCATATGGGGGTTTGTGGAGCAGTTGTGGAGCTCTGAACTAAAATTTTGCTGCCTGGCTGGCATCATTGTAGGATGACAAACTAGATTATACATGTGGTTCCTTCCAGTCCTATTTGGGAATAATTGAAGTGAAATCCCTGACCATGCTGAAGTATTTCCATTCATTTGAATATGCCTGGATTTAATTTTAATTTACTTTAGTTTAATTTTCTAGGCAGTCTGTTGTGTTCCCATCTCTGAATTTGCCTATATATTTATATAGACATATATATACACTATATATAAAAATATAATATATAGCCTATATAGATATAGATAATATATACACAAATATATATACTTCCAGACTATAGTGTGTCATGATACAGCCTTTAGCTGGCTTATAAGCTCCTTCAGAGCATAGGTAGGTAAAATAAATGCTAGGTAAGATAAATAGCTGTATGTCACTGTGTTGAGCTCTCCAGTACTTTATGGCATTTGAAGATTCACAGTACAAGTAACTCACAGAAATTCTTTCATATCACTTATGATCCAGACACTGAACTTCATAAGAAGTGGCATACAAAAAATGTTTTAATTTCATTGAAAGGAAATGGAATTTGATTATCTTAAAACTAAGCAAGTTAATCCTGCATGATAATATATGCCTTTACAGAATTACTTCAAGATATTGAGAAAGAAAACTTACTTTCTGTTAGCCTGCCACTTTTGTATTACACCATTAAAATGGATTTAAAAAAAAAAAAATCTAATTTCCTTTTCAAATTGTTCGTATTCTATTAGTCTTGAAATAATTTATTAGTTTTACATTTTCTTATTGTGAGTTTTCTTATTGTGTCTTTCACTTGACTTTTCATGCAGGAGCTGAAAATTGAAATATAAGGAATGTTACATAGGGTCAGTGCAAAGGTCTGTCTAATCCTTGCAGGAGCTGATAGCACATGCATAAGGGAACAGTAGAAGAACCAGGACATTGATATGATCCTTCCCCTTTTGGATTCTGGCAGATCAGTTAAGCTGAAGGTTTAAAAGCAACATTTTATGTTTAATAGCTATCAATGGAACCATCTTCCAAAAATCATCGTCTCCTATTGTCTTTTAATATATGAAAAAGATTTGTGTTTATTTTTTACTTATAGTACTTTACTTGTAAGCCTTTCTATTAAAGACTGAATGAAGATGACTATACTTTTCCCTAAAAGAATAACCCCAGAAGCTGTGAATCCATCAAATGATGTCAAAGCACCTAGAAAAACTGATACGTAAAAAGCTATTTCTATAGTCCAAAATGGGCTCTTGGCAGGGCTTCAAAATCCTGATGTAAATTCCTTCTGACCACAGAAGGCCTGCTTTTGGGTCACAGAAGAGCAAGTGCTTTCAAGGAATAGAAGATTCACGATTTTACTCTCAGTGGATTGTAAATTGCCAAAGGCTGCACGCCTGCAGCCTGCATTCAGAAAGAACTCTGACTCCTTTGTATTCACAGAAGAATATCAAACTCCTAGATATCCTCTGGGGAAAAAATGTATATGCTCGGAAAACAAAGATCCTGCCTCTGCCGCAGGAAAGCATCACATTGATGCTTTTAGAAACTGTGGAAGGGTATTTGTGACCTGCTATGCTGTGTTGTGCACCGTAAATTCTTCAGGTTTTTGTTACAAGCTGTTATTTTTACTTTAGCTGGATTTAGAAAGCAAAATACCTTCTAAGCTAGTATTTCACATCTCACTGTCTGCAAAGTGTGCAAAAGGAAAAGGATTGTTTACTGGTTGACTCAAAGAATTCTAATTTTTCTTCCCATTTTGTATCTTTATGCCTTAATCTAAGCACTTTGGGAAACAGCCGTGCTACTTATTCTCACAGAGGCTCTAGGCAGAGATTTATTAGCAACATGCTTCTGAATTCTTCAGATTAATATACGACTGAAATGCAAAGTGCTCTTACTGATTATAGAAATTGCAGCCTATATAGCCAGGATAAAGCATTTTTCATAAACTTAAGTTGGAATCAAATGCCGCTGCATTTGTATCCAGAATGTGTATTAGAGGTAGGTAGTAAGAACCACCAGAGTGTCATTAATTTTTTTCCAACCAAAAACCCATGTATTCTAAAAATATACTTAAAATATTACTTGGGCAGCCTCTAAGAGTGCTTGGCTTCAAATTAGTCACCAAGTACTGAGGGATAATTATAGCACTGTAGCAGAGTGAGTGTGAGGAATTGTGGTTCTCTGTGCTGAAGCAGAGACAATTGCTGTGAACAGGCTCTCCACCCTTGCCATTCTATAAACACTCAGTTTGGCAGAGTGGTGAAGAGACTGCTTAGCTTATTTCTGCAAAAACGTGTCCGTGCATTGATAGTCTGGAGCATTAAGAGGAAATTTGGTTTAGTCAAATCAAATAATTTTTTTTTTTTTTTTTTTTTTTTTTTATGGTTGGACTTGATGATCTTACAGGTCTTTTCCAACCTTAGTGATTCTGTGATTCTGTGATTCTGTGAAATTTGCTGTCTTTTTCAATAGCTATATCTTACTCTACCATACTATCAAGAGGCTCAAATGTGCTAATTAGCCTCTTTCCCTGGTGTTAGTAGTATGTATCTGACAACAATACCTGCTTTCTGAAGAAGTATCCCCAAAGTCTCATGACCTCCTCGTGACCCTCCCCTCTCTTTCCATTTCAGTCCCAGCTACCCTTACATGCACCAAGAAAGCCACACAGGAGCAGGATGAAAAACAACACTTGCCTTTCTGAGGCAAAACCCATGTTTCAGGTATCCAGCAACTGATTGACATGCACCAGCCTTTTTTACTCAGTCTATGAATGCCTGCATCATACACCTATACGGGAATATTGGGCATATAAAAATTTCTTAGGCAGTCCCCACAGATGCCTTGATCACCACCATAATTTGTCTCCAGCTTTCACCAAAACCTGAACTGTACACAGTAGCAATCTGCTCTACGCAGAGACTGCAGTTGCAAAATGCAATCCAAGGACTCTAATGTTTGATGAAGATGTTGTATATGCTGTACATGCTCTAGAGAACCTGGTTTTGTTTCCCTGTCCCCTTGTCAATCCCACATACCTTTGCACATCTTTTTTCCAAATCTCTCTTCTCTCTTTCCCAATTCCAGAATGGCCAAGACACATCTCCAAATTTGTCAGCAAATTCCCCAAGGAGGAATTCACTTATATTTTTCCCCAAAAGTAGCACGATGTGTTGAGAGCACTACTTCAGCAATGTCTCTCATGGCTTCTCCATGCTGTTGGCCTGCAGTGGAACTCCTGCCATATGGAGAGGGATTTAACGTGCAGAAGCAACTCTGGGTAGCATGGAAGTCCAGAAATATGTATAAAAATTGAAAAACTCCCAAGTAGCAAGTCATACATGAAATGCTTCAGTTTGCCTAAGGAACAGAAGCACGCAAAGCACCTCTGTTGCAGGTACAGCCACCAATTTCAGACGTCCATGCTAGTTTCCAAGATGGCAAGAGAGTCAGCAAGGAGCTTGTGCAGAACTCACTGTTCTCTCTCGCTAGGACAGACACAACATATTAGCAAATTGACTTAGACCAAGAAAAGAAAAAGCAGACCTTTCCTTTCCTCTTTCCGTTTGCTTATATTTCTTAGCCTTTCCTTATTCTCTAGAGGAACAACTAGCATAACCATGCTGTCTCCTTCACAAACCTGAATCTGCTGTGTGCAGTTCAGCTACCTAAAAGACAAGCATCTAAGCTTTCTCACTGGAAATAAAAATACACCCCCATAGTCCCCTATCATCATCTAAGGCAATACAAGAAATGTTTTCCAAGTATGACCACATATTGACATTACTTTTGTGTCAGACACAATAGCCTATGAAGACATTTTAAAAAAACAGTTCTGATTTAAAATGCTCTTCATTTATCTGAGTATGGAAGTTTAGCTTTTTGTTCTGTGATTTAAAAATCATGTGAAATATTCTATGGTTAGACTTGTCTACCACCTAAAATCGGGAGTCTGAGTTCCTGTCCCATCCTTCATTTGCTCATGAAATTGTATGTGTTTTATTGTAAACACAGTGTGTTTTTAAAGCAATTGCATTTTATTTGCAGGTTTTTACATTTCTGAAGCAAAGCAAAACACAGGTTTTAGTACTCTTGTATGCACATTAACCAAATCATATTTTTAACATTTGAGAAGGGGTTTTCATATACAATGTAAAATCAACAATTATTTTCTCAGTTCAGTCAGCAAAATTGGGTTCTAATGGGATTAATTATTCCTCACATGAGAATCAAATGCTGGCAATATGGCAACTTAGTTAGCAGAAGCATAATTTTAAACAGGATTTTGATATGCTTGTTAAAATAAAAATCACATTTATAATAATATTTATTCTCTCTACACAATTTTTCTTCCTAGCTGACTTGTCATAACACAAAATGTCAATTCCCAACTGTTAAAACCATGAATGCTTTGTTTGTATTTTAAGTATTTTTCCCCCTGCAATGACATTACTAAAAACATAATTTTGGGAGTAATTTTCAGTGCTATTCGATGTAATGTGTTTCTTGTGTGGAGTTTCCACCTAGAAATAAGTACGTACCTTGAAATCTTCACACTCTTCACTCTACTGATTTTTTAAATATTTTGTGCAGACTACAAAGTAACAGTATATTTTTAAGGAAATATACCTATTGTCCTTTGTCACTATATCTTGTCTGCAAAGTCCTGTAAATAAAAATTACATAAAAATCAATAGGGTTTTTTTTTCTTATTTCTTCTAGTGATTACCCAAAAGCACCGGCATCAGTATCAGTACCATTTATGTAAAGGACTTCAATAATTTTATCTTAAGAGAACATACTTTTTCTAATACTTAATAGTTGATATGTCAATTCAATATACACTCTTTGTTCAGCTTGGTTTCAATTTCCAACAATTGTCTTAGTTGATCAGTTGTGGGTTTTGCAAAATCTAATTAGAGTCCCAGAGCTGTTGGGATATCTTGCTTATTTTTTTAACCAGTCCTTATGTACTGAAAATCTCCTTACTCGTCACTGAAATCTGAATAAACATTAAGTAAAGACTTTTGTTTGATTATAGGGCTATAGGAAAATATAGTGAATTCTTTTAACTAATATCTTGATCATAGAAAGCCCAATAAATATTGAGTTATTTTAATGTTGCTTTGCTTCAGGCTGTCAGGATGAGTAGCTTTTCAAGAGACTTCGGAGAACTGTAACAAACACCGGAACATTTGGGTTAGGCCAGTTATTGTCTGAGTAACTTGTTAGTTTTTGAGCAAGTGATTCCCCCTCTTTGGGTGCTGATTGGTGAAGAATTGAGAATTAAGAAGAACAGATACTACGGGCAGCATCATGTACATAACCCAGATACTCTTGGTGGGAGAAAACACAAGGGATGATCCTTTCTGTATCTGCCACTGACAGAGATGATGGGCAAGAGCTTTCGAACTGGTGAATGCCACCTCCTGAATTATTTTGTCAGATGATAGTCAGCAGTAGGCTTACTGGCTGCCAGAAATGTCAGTTGTCTACTTCAGAAGCTAAAGGGAGAACTCAGCACAGATTCACGTGCGTGGGCATTGACTCTTTCATCTGGAAGCTGTCCCTTCACTGATGGCCACTCTACAGCACTCAGTCAGTATCTTCCTCAGGGTCCAGACACTATCTGGTGTAGGTGTCTGGATGTTTATGAGACAGACATCTGGCAGTCAGAGGCACCGGTTGCACTGCCAGCTCTGCTCCCTGACTACCACTCTGCGGTTTTTGGAGAGCAGGAAAGAGTGCTCACTGTTCAGTGACCACACAGCTCCATTCCCGATGTTGGGCTGCTGTCAGGTTGCAGATCAGAGAGGCTTCTAAAAAGCACTCTGGAAATGACTGGCCTGAAAGGTAATGGTGTCCTGATAATGATGTGGTTCTTTATCTGGGGCTTTTTTGCAGGGCTGAGCTCAGAAGCAGGAGAGCCTAGGAACCAGCTGCCAAAAGGCTCCTCAATGTGCCATGCAGATAAACAGAGGAAAAACACCAGACAATCTGGAATAGCAGCCCACATGCCCACAGAGCATGCAGATGTAAATGCCACAGTATGTGCTCTCTTTATTCATACCTGGTCCTATTTAAATCTACACTACTTATTGATCTGAGGGCACAGGGATCCCCTTTAAATGAACATGGATGCATGGCCTTAAGTACGAACAGAACTCTAGTTTAATTTAGCTTTTTATTATGTTAAACACGCATTCTAGCTATAATTTCCTGACTCAGAGTTGGCATTGTTAATACCTGCGAACAAAATCACATTGCTGAGTATTTTGAAATCAAATGTGTTCTGAAAAATATTCAGAAATCCATGAAGTTTTCAATTTACTCCATTTAAACTGCCTTAACCTCTTAAAGGACACAGTGTGATTATCTGTAAATCATACTATGTATTAATGCAGTGTACTCTTTATTATCTTGTGGAGAAGGCTTTACCATCACAAGTACTTGCATCTGCACTGTTGCACAGAAGTATATTAAAGACGTCCAGATAAAAGATGCCAGTTGAAAAGAAAAAATGTCTTTCGGATTTGGTCTACAGGCTGTAAGCAGTAGAGGAGGCTTGTTTCTTTTTTTAAATCCTGTATATGTATGAAAAACTTCAGCTGAACAAAAAATATTTTTCCAGTCTTAGAAATATTTTTCACTGGTACACAAGGAAAACATTTACTTTATTGAAATGAAAATGAATAGAAGATTTTGGGAAGATTACAAGATGAAAAGAGAAGTAACTTCATTGAAGTTAGTCAGCTACAAGAACACAGTGAGCCAAAGTGCACATTTCAGAGCAGGGTCAGCACACCCTGCAGAATATTTATCATTAACATTGATCATGCAATGGAAAAACACGTTAGCTGCAGTAATAGTCTCATTCACAGAACACTAACTTTTAAAACTAGCATTTGTATATTAACAAGAGTGTATAATTTCCTGATTTTCTTTTCCTCAACTGCCCCTTTTATTTTAGGAATTTTTGGTCTGACTACTTTCTTCTACTTCCCCTTACAGGGAATTAAGTCTTAAGAGACGGAAGTTGCGTAACAGGGATATTTTCTTTCTTTTTTTTCCTAACAAAAAAAAAAAAAAAAGGCTTACCTTTAGACACAAAGGTGAGAAAATACAGCAAATCTCCAAAACTTTTTTCACTAACACAAGATGGTGTCAATGAAAGCTGATTTAGGTACTGCTTATCTAGACACTAAAGTGCTTATAAAGGAGAGCATTTATCCTGTTTGTCAGAGAGATGCAGGTTAAAAGTAGCGTGGTAGTGAAACAAAACACGATGACAATGTGCCAGATGACAACTAAATGGCCTAGAAATGGAATAGAAATTAATTCTATGTATGGTATGTCCTTCTCATATGCTCTCATTTTCTATACAAATTTTCTTTTCTCAGTTATCCTGTACTATAGCATAAAACCCGAAAGTAGAATACGTAACAGAATGCAGTGTTAACTTCAAGTTGGAGATATGCTACTAGATCTGGGGTGGGTGTTTGGGAGGGTAGGAGTGATTGTTTTGTTGGAAACAAATTCTGGATTTTATTCATTAACTGTATTCATCATTATTGCTCTTCAATAGATTAACAAAAGGCAACTCTAATATTTTTTGCATCATTAGTTTAAACATGACACAGGAAACTTTTCTACTAACAGGACTGAATGTACTTTGAGAACTGAATGTATTCAAGAGATTTGTTGGCTTTCATATTTAGTTATCTCTTCTCTTTCATAGACAGAGAATGTTTTACTATGTTTTTTCTTCCCTTAGTTTGCAGAAAGTAAAATGTAGCTAAGAGAAACCAATCTAGAATCCATTTTCTAATTTTTAGATCATTATCAGAAGGGTTAACAGTAAAGCCTAATGAAGACAACGCTTAAGTTGCAAAGAGGGTCTGCCTAATTTATCCTAAGAAATGTTTATAAGGAACATTAATAATGACATAAAAGGACCTCAGTTTGACTATTGTTACTATTATACAGAGAATGAAAGCTTTTCGGAATGAAGCACACTTTAAAATTAATCTCTGAGGATTCAGAAGAGCAGACTTCCCAGTACTTGGGAAGTATATAATCCCTTTTGGGAAGTTAACATCCCTGGCCATATATAGGTATGCAGTGAAATTAATTTTCTAATATGAAGGAAAAGTCACTCATTCTTTTTTAAATCATCAAGACTATTAATTTTTAAAGCACCTTTCCATTACATATGCTCAAATCGTTCAAATGCTGTATTGTAAATATATTGACTTCCCCCCCAAAACTTATTATGTCTCTGTATATTGACTACAGCTACTGAATCAGCATTTTTAGTATTTAAAGAAACCTGAAGGTGCTATCAACTGTATTATTTGGTAAGTGATTTCAGGTCAAAAACCACAGTATTGATTAAACTCCAGTTTTGAAAGAAATAAACAAAATGAACTTCTATTGCTTTACCTTTCTGTGCATATATATATATGTATATATCTGTGTATGTATATACGCATAGCTGCTTATTTTGACAAACATGGTTTGACTAGCTCCCTCAGGGAATGGTGCCATTAATCAGCTAATCATAACCGCAAAATTGTCCATTGGGCATTTAATTCATTGTCAGAATACACAAAGCCATTTCACCTAGCTGATTTTTTAAGTGATTGGAGGGACTGGGTACTATGCTATGTATGGGTTGAAAATTGATTTTCTTAAAAACAAAATGAAACTCAAAAGTTATTAAGTATGCATGCTTGCTCCTGCCCTTTGCTGTACGCAGTGAGACCCTCTGAAAGTTTGAGATGTTTACAGTGCTGGCGCTGACTGCTCCAAGGCTCTTCTCTCTGAAGTAAGGATTGTGAGCCCTATTGCTCCTGACAGTGTTGGTGGGCAACAAAGAGCCCATGCCATGAGTAAGTACACAGCTTTGCATTATTTAGACCTCACTGCACAAGGCTGTTTTACCTCTACAGCAGAAATTCTCAGGGCACTTGTACTGAGTCTTTGAGGATTGTGATTAATTCAGTAATGTGTTAAACAGTATCTCCACAGAAACACACATATCTATCCACATGCATATGTAGGACATAGATACAAATACACATAAAAACATTAAAAAATACATGTTCATTAAATAACCTATTAATTTATTTCTTAAGACCATTGATTTGATTCTTTTGGCCTCTGAAGACAAGATTTAATTTATTGTCATTGACGTGGGCAATGTATCTTACAGCTTTCAGGTTGTAACTGGAATCCTACCTAATGATCCTTAATATTCTAAAAAAGCACATTCTCCCACATGCATACGTTCCTATCCAAGCAACCTGTCCATACAAATTGTGTCTAATATAATTTCAGTACAACCTCAGGCATTGGTAATTAGTGAATCTCTTTCAGCGTTAACTCCTTAACAGAGCCTGTGGCTGATTTTACCAGAAGCAGATTCAAATCTAGCCCTGAATTTAACACTATTTCACATATTAAGTCTATGATACAGAGAACTTTGAAACTATTTTCAATTTGATGTGTCCTCACAAAAGGCAAACAGATGGTCAGTGGTAGAAAAATAAAGAAAAAAACCCACAGGAAATCTATTTTAAAGTTATTATAGATTCATGTTAGAAAAAAAAATATAAAAATAATTCAAGGAGCAGTGGTGCACAATTATTTCTGGGACAGGTTTTCATATCTGCCTTCTTGTGTCTTTGTCAACACTGGTTGCAGAAACAAAGGTAAACATAATCATTAGAACAACATATCTGAGTTCCAGAGAATAAAGCTTGGGAAGATCTTGAAGCTTCTCTAAGATTTATGTCCTTCCAATTTTTGACTGATGCTGAATCAACTGCTCTGCAGATATGGATTTTCTGATTTTTATGGGTTTATTTAATGATTCTTATTAAAAAAAAAAGATATAAGCAACAATGTTGGTGAGTGAAAATTTCTTACTCCTTATTCCCACTTTGAAGATTCAGCAATACACAAATTAGAAAAGATAGTACAATAGTGGTTCCTTGAAGAATTTTATATGGCCGGTTACAAGAAACATTCCCTGTCCTACCAGAGATCTGACCACCACAAGGACAGAGGAGAGCTTCGCAGAGCTTGTCACAGTCCTGGTCCACCTCCTCATGCACCCCCCAGTGCCATGACAGGATAAAACCTTCTCAGGCAGGTTTCGAATTTCTGTAGTGGCCTCAGACAGAGCCTCCTCCCTGTTCTTTGTCTAACTCAGTCACGGAATCACAGGAAAATTTAATTAGGTTGGGACCTTTAGAGCTCATTTTGTCTAACCTCAAATAACGACAGATTTGCCCTTCCCAATGATAGCTATTCCACTGCCCCTCTGAGCAACCTCTCCCTGTGTATTATCACTCTCATCACCAAGAATTTCTTTCCAGTTGTATCTATGTACAATACTGTAGTTGTGGCAAAATGATTATAGTTACATCAGTAAGACCTGTTAAGAAAAGCCTGTTCTGTTCCAAACTTATCAGCTGCTGTGCAATCATGGTCACATTTTTAAAAATTACTTCTAATTTTACATTTCTCTTTCATGTATATCATTTTGAGCATTTAAAATGGTTCTTCAAATCTGAGGCACCAAGAAGTTTGAGATCACTTTTGAAGATGCAGCTTTTTGTATCTCTGGGCCTCACTTCTTCACTTCATATACTTCATAGGGTGTTATGCATGTTAATTGCCGAAATTTGTATAGTAATGTTTATTGGTTTAGAATGTTGAATTTAAACTGTCATTACCTGTGGATTTCCACTAAAAGCACTCTTCTTCAAAAATGCCTATCACTACTCTGGAACATATGTTATCCACAGCTCTCATCCAGAGCCCCACTTGTATCAGCAAGACTGTTATTCTTGCAACTTTAGGAAGTACAAGGTCCTGTCCTATTTGTGAATCGTAATCAGACATGAAGTATGTGATGCTTTCTTTTCAGTTACAATGAGTTACAAAATATGGATTCCATTGCATTGCCAATTTGCTGTAAGGATTTCTGTTCACAGCCTTGAGTCTCTCATAGGATTACACTTTTCTTCAAATTGAATGTTAAGACTCTGGCTAACAATTCCTTTCAGAAAACTGGAATTTAGGGTGTGTGCACGTGTAAGTGTGTGTGCTTCCGTAATTAGTTATGGATCCAGACAACTGCACACACAAGTGACAGCATTCAGCTATCTTTTAGAGCCAACTGAAAGGCAAGGTAGTTTGACCTTAATTTTGTCATTTGCATATGCAAAAATAGAAGTCAGATTGAGGAGCTTTTGAAAACTTTGCATCTTCATAAACAATTGTGAAGCCAAGATCATAATACTGATAAAAATACTACAGTTTTCAAAAATCTATTTTCAGTGCTTCCTCCAGCACGTAGTGTATCTTCAGTTATCTGTCTATATGCTCTTTAAACCTCCTCCTCCTCATTATTATCAAGCTGTTTCAAATACAATATTTAATTTGAGGAAAATACATTTCATGTACACTTTATATTTCAAATATAAAACCACATAATGGTTTACACCTTAAACAAAATTAGGGTCTATAATCACTGCAATAATAAAAAAGAAACTGAATGCTTTTCTGGAAGAACAAAACTTTCCCAAAACAATCAGATTTTTCTCTTTTTTTCCATTCACAGCTGCAAGTTGAATTGAAAAAGAAACTTGTTTCTAAGGAAGGAACACATTTGTATTAGCTAATCTGGGACATGATTTAGGAAAGAATACTACAGAGTCGATAAAACATTACACAAGTGCTTTGTACAGGCATCACAGTAAGTTATGTAGTGCTGTCTTCTTTTTCTCCACTTTACCATGAAGGGCGTTTTTCAAATAATTGCTATAAACTTTCTAGGTCCTCTTGACTCCAAATCTTCAGTTGTAAAAACTTTTAAATTAACTGTTATGAAATCATATTTCTAACCTTTCTAAAGTCCTTGAATTTCATACTCAGCCCCATGATCTTCAACAGTAGTCTCCACACGGCTATGATACTAACCACTTAGGGATGATAAACAGAAAGGCATGCCGTGCAAATGATATATAATTTTCTGTTGCATTCTCCAAACCATATTACGAACCACACTAGAATTTTTGTGGTCAAGTCATACACTTCATTAGGCCAGGCACCATGTGACGTCACTCCCCTGGTAATCATAAACATTGTGCATAGATTTTATCTGCTGTTCAAGAGAAACCTGTAATTAGTGACTAAGCCATCCAGATCTAATAAAATGCTAGGGTCTTCCAAGTCCTATAAGCAGGCACTAATGAAACCCCTTTAAAGCTCCCACTGCTACCTAACCCACTGTACGTCTTTTCAGAAAAGTGCATCTTTTCAGAAAATTTAGGAAAATGTCACAAACTTTTCCAAGACCTCTGAGACTCAGTTGTGCCCCCCACTGCCTTGCTATGTGTCTGAAAGCTTTCTGAGATGTCCCTGGTCACGGAAGACAATTCCTCATCTCATTCGTACATGACTATTTTTAAACTGGTCCATGCATGTTCTGAGACAACAAGCTCCAGTACCCTCATTTTAGGAAGCTGGACAGTTCTAATGTATCCCAGTAGTTTGGGATTTGGATTTTGCACACATAGACACATATCTATATCTCTTGATGTTATCTTAATTAGATTTGAATTAAGGGCTATTTCTTTTGGACAGTGCTCATACTTAATTAAACATTTTAATTTTCAGTTGGAGATGGGGCTTAGAGGAGACCTGAGTTAGGGATATTACTTTTAATTACTTTTAATGTAAACAGGGAATGAATAAATATCAGAAGATATCAGTGAAGAAACAGAGTGAACAGAAAAATGATGATGAAATATCATTTGACTTTTCGTGGTGCTTCATTTTCTCTGTTTTAAAGAAAGATAACACAATCTTGTAAAACAGCATCCTCCACATACTGGACTTTTATTGATATCTTGAAGTACTGAAACTTCCTGCTTTTGTTTTATGGTTCTGTCAGATGAGAGTCCCTCGATGAAATACTTGCTTTGCTTTACATGCCCTATAGATCCTGCTGTGGAATATCCCATATCCAGACTGTTTTCTATAAAGTGTTGTTTGTTCAGTCTGACTCGCTTCCCAGCCTCAATCCTTTTGGTTGTTCTCTCAGCTTCATAGAAGGAATACTTTCAAGAAGGTATTTAGGGGTCTTTTTCTTACGCAGGAAAGAAAGAGTCCAAAAGAGTAGAGAGAAGGAATGCCTCCTTTGCTACCTGTCAATACTTTCTGCTGCTGGAAGAAGTGCAGAATTCCCAAATGCTCCCTCCATGGGTAACAAAGGGGTGGGAGCAATTTCTTAAATGACCTTATTATCACCAAGAAGTCTGTATCTATTAATATAGACTTATCAATTTTGCAGTGCGTAGATGGATTCTGCTTTTCTTATAAAAAACATTAGTAAATTGTGCTAATTCTGTGAACCAGATTGTACCAAATTTCTTCTTGTAAAGCAACACTTGCTAATACTGAGTACTTCCAGAAGAAAATATGACTCAGCAAGGGTGACAGGAAGTATACTTTTATGTTAAAAATTTATTTGTCCTTTTTAAAAATACAGATGCAGTTCTGTGTATTTACTTTCTTACATATGGATGCATTCTTTCATCATTAGAAAAAGCAATACTGCTTATTTCATTCTGAAGCAAAAAGAAAAACAGTGTTACGGTCCTTCAGATGACACATCGGGGATATGCTGTAGTTTTGCACTATACATGCTGTTCATCACAGATTACTAGTTTCTACTTTTACCTGCGTGGCACAAGGTTCTACCACTCCTGCTGTCAGCTCTCCACAGACCCCACCTCTCGACCCTTCCAGGCTGGCTGCCTTCCCACTAGGCAACAGGAACACCGGCTGCTCTGGAGCCTGCCCCTGTCATCCACCGCGTCCCCTGACTCACCCCATTACTTTTAATCACAGACTTGGATTTGCCACGTGGGGTTTTCTGATCTGAGGGCAATTAGCAAGAGGAGCACCGTATGCAGGTGACAGCAGAACGTAATTCTGGCTCCCATAGCACTGCAGCCTGAGAAATCCAAAAGTCCAGGACACAGCTCCCCTCCCCATATAGTTCATCAACACACTGTATCATGCACTTTCTTACCAGTTATTATCTCTGTCTTGCATCTGTCAAGCATTTAAATTGGTTAATGACTTTAGCTATGCACTAAGCACGAACAACAGCACTTGTTATTAGCAACCTCATGCATTCAGCTTATGTTACATATCTTTAAATGTTATGTTTGAACATTATTTCCTATAGAATACTTTGGGTGTCCTGCATAGTTGGCGCTGTGATGGACTACAGACATCCTGCCCATCAGTCCTTTATCAAGCTGTTTATCAGCGACACTCCTAGGCACTCTGGTGGTTCAACTGCATAGCTGTAATAGATTTCCTGCTCTCCAGGCCTGCATGACATTTCTTTGGCCTAAATTCTGAGGTCATATTTCTCAGAAGCAGTTTATTATCTAAAATGTAATTTCAAGTATCTTGCACACAAGCCATTTCCACAGTCTCATGTGCTCCTGGAGCAAAGGCAAAGTTTTGCTTCTGAATACTCAGATGAGTCTTAGACCCAGGTACCACCAATATCTCTGTTTCACCTCTCTTCTGGTGGAACTGATGGAAAGTGAACCTTTCCAAATCTGGACTTCCCTCCTGATCCCACAGGATTACAGAACATACAGGCAAGCTCAGAGTTTGTTTCTCAGATCTCAACCATGCAAACACTATGGCTCTCAGAGATGTGCTTTGGTAGAATTCGTTAAAATGGTTTAAGACAGTATCGCGTCCCAGGTTTAAGCTCTGCCTCCTGGCCAGAGACTGCTGCAAGGAATGTTGAGCTTAGAGGTGAGGTTAGTTTGTACTGAGATAACAGACTATGAGTTGGGGTAGGAGAGACACAAACAGATGTCCTATTCTACTGTGAAGATGGTAAGCTCTGTGAAGGAGTCTGGCATACTGCTGTGGGCATTAATCTCTCAAATCTATTCATTTTAATCCACCACATATTACTTGTCACAACCCTTAGGCACTCAGAAAATTTTACATGGTTGACTGACAGATCTTTTTTGTGTTGTTTAGGGCTACTTACATGTGTAAACCCACTTGCTTGTCTAGACCTGTTTGTCATGAAGGCTGAAATCTGCTGGACAGTTTTGGTGTGCTAAATCTGTCTAACTAATAAATTTATCCAGTCATAGGAGGAGAACAATGGCTGAGCACAAGCATGCCACTCAGCCTGACAAGCCCAAGGACAGTGAAAAAGACATTTTACAAGAACAGTACAACTCATTGTAAATGACAGGCTATATGCTTAAATGTAAACCAAAGTCCATCAATATAATTTAGCATGTCTAGTAGCAACAATCAACTTACCAAAATTAAATACTATCAGTTCAAAAGACGATGGAAGCAAAAATGAGACACATTTGAAAGGTATGTGTAGCCGCAAAAATGAAAGTTGGATTTCAAGTCCTACTCTTACCTGAAATATACTGCCTGGAGAGAACCTACAGCAGAAAAAAAAAAAAAAAGATAAAAAAATCCAAGCAAAGAAACCTTACCAAAATACACTAGAACTAAAAGAAGAAAAAAGGGATAAAAGGTTGAAGGGCTGAAAAGTGTCATTTTTAGTGATTCTGAATGTATATTCAGCTTTTTTCTTCTTGAGTTCTGGAATCAGCCAATTAAATGATCATGTCAGCTTCAGTGTTCCTAGTCTGTATGGTTGTAGAGAAGTTAGAAAATGACAGTTTAAAAGACTTGGTATTTAGATAGTAGATAAAAATGGATCACGTATCTGGACGTTCCCAAGTTCGTCTTTCTAAAAAAGGTAGTCATGAACTCTTTGAAGGTCTCAATGCTCAGATTCTGATTGCCCCTACTACTACACGAAAAAGTAACCTTGTTTCCAACTTTGTCTTTCAGAACTGTGGCCTCTCTTCCCTGTTTTCTTTTCACGGCTGTGCATCTGCCAGAAGTCCATGGATGCTGGAGACATTGAATTCTACTGGCAACCAGACTCACACAAAAAAGGGATCTATCTTCTGGAAATTTACTTTTAAAATACAGGGAAAACTGAAGGCCACTGGGGGCTGAACTTCTTTATATAGACGATGGGGAGGCAATAAGGCATTTGTGGGAGGCTGTTGCCTACAGCAAAAGTAGATAGGCCTTTTTCCACAACACCCCTGCAAAATTTATTGAAATTAATATTAGTCATTGAATGGATTTCAGAGCATTTTTAAGAAAGATCTAGAGGCACAGGATACAACTACGTGTAATGGACTGAAAAACTGAGGTGGTAGTGAACAACTGCCACTGTGTAACAACAACAACCATTAGATTAAACGATGGGATCAAAATACACACGCACTGAGCAAACAATCCACTTACATTTTCATTAACTAACGGAAATTGTACTAACTACAATTCATGTTGACAATCATACAAAAGTGCAGTGTTATAAGTTAAACATTGTAAAACAAAGTACAAAAATATTTTGCTATGTTAGGAATGTTTATTTTCTTACTAACCAGCTTATCGTTTTCAAGCATTACATTCCCAGTATTGCCACAGTGAACACGCAGCAATTCTAGCAATGTGGCGCAGAAGCTGGACATCTCACTAACATCCAAAGAAGAAAGTACAGTAGCAGAATTTGTTTCCAGTCCTACCCTCTGAGTGTGGATTATCAGCCCTCTGTTATTATTTATTTCAAGTCTGATGCTTTAGCAGAACGTAACGCCTTTCAGGAAGTTTACTATGGGCTTAAGCAGCCCTTCCCACACCGGAGGGACCCAAGGCTCTGCAGCCCTTCCCACACCGGAGGGACCCAAGGCTCTGCAGCCCTTCCCACACCGGAGGGACCCAAGGCTCGGCAGCCCTTCCCACACCGGAGGGACCCAAGGCTCGGCAGCCCTTCCCACACCGGAGGGACCCAAGGCTCTGCAGCCATTCTTTGGAGCTGCTTTCTCTTCGGGCAACTTGGAGAAGCCAGACCCCACTCCTACACTGCCGGCTTTCTGTGGCAAGGTGTGAACGTGTTTCTGTTTTCCTCAGCACAGTTAGCGCTGCGAAACTCATGCGAGAGCTCAAAGGATGCTGTATAAATTAATTTTGGAGGTCTGTCCGCCTCAGCTCCTTTAACCCCGGCGCCGGGCGCCTCCGCCCGCCCCGCGCCCGCTCCAGCGGAATCCAGCCTCCGGCCGCGGCGGAATGCAGCCTCCGCGGGGCCTCCCCCGGCCGCCGCCGCGGTGCGCGCACACGGTCCGCTCCCACGGTGCGCTGATCTCGCCGCCGCCAGTCCGGCTACGCGGCGGCCCCGCGGGCGCGGAAGCGGCGCCGAGCCCGCGATCAGCAACGTTTGGGGTTCCTTTGTTCCCTCCCCTCCAGCGATCCCAAACTCCCGTCCCAACGCGCTAATTTCCTCCTGCCTCCCAAACCAGCTTCCTGCCCTCGCTGCCACCGCTTCTACCCGCGGCCGCCCTCCCGCAGGCCCTTCCGCGCCCGCCCCGCCGCCGGTTCGCGAGCGGCCCGGGACGGTGGCGGCGGCGGCGGGGGGCGGCCCGCGGGCGGCCCCGATTGGCGCAGCCGGCGCACGTGGGGCCGCCCTCACGCCTCGGCGCTGGCAGCGCGGCGGCCGCTGCCGCGGGGCACGGCACAGCGCAGCGCAGAACAGCGCGGCACGGCACTCCGCGCATCGTCCGCGCCGCAGCGGCGAGGAGGGGAGTCGAGCCGAGCCGAGCCGAGCCGGCGGGAAGGTAGGTGTGGGGGCGGCAGCCCCCGTGCTGCAGGTCCTGGTCGCTGTGGGGCGGGTGGGGTGGGGGGCTGTCCCGCCCGCCGCGGAGCCGTGGGGTGCGGTGGGGGCTCCCTCCGTGGCGGCGCCGCGCCCGCCCCGCTGGGGCTGCCGGCGGCCACGGCGCCCGCGGGAGGAGCTCTCTGAGGAAGCGGGGCAGCGAGTTAACGATTAACTCCACAGTGGCGTCCCCCGCCTCGATCCCGGCGCCGGGAGCGCCGTGGGCGCCCCGGGGGTGCTGGGCTGAGGCAGATGGGTCTGCGCCCTCGAGGGGAGGCGGCTGTTCCCGGGCCGCGGCGCGGGGGCGGGCGCTGCCGGAGCGCGCGGAGCTCCGCGGCCGCGGAGCGCCGTCCGCCGGGCGGCTGAGGCGAGGCGAGAGGGCGGCGCAGCCCTCCTCCCTCGCCCGCGGAGGCTGTCGGAGCGGGGCGGCGGCGGGGGTCCCGGCCCTGCAGTCCCCCCCGCAGCGGGAGGCTTTGCTCTGACACCGGCCCAAGAGCCTGCGCGCTGCCGGGAGCCGCTGGTGCAGCCCGGCAGTGGTCGTTCCCCCGCGGTTCCGCCTGGAGAGGTTCGTCGGGTGGTGAAGAGCAGCACAAAACCGGCCAGCAAACGTTAAGCGGATCTAGTGGTCTCCTTCCAACACGATGTTACAGGAGTAACCTTGACAGTCCAGTGAAACGGCCACCACTGTCTTCCCTGCCTTCTGTTTGAACTAGGTTTGCTAAGGGAAAAGTAAAACTTACAACGTCTGTCTTTTTTTATCCTCTTGTGTTGCACTGTTGCTGCTGAAGTCTGAAGTTCAAGGAGATATTTACCATTGTTTAGAGAACTGTATTACTCTTCTTTCGTCTTATTTTGCCCTCTGTCAAACAGAGGAGTTTACGTTTTAGGAATTACATCGCTTTGCAAATCCCTCTATCTTTCTCTAATATAAGCTGTCTTTTAGGATGTCGTCAGCTTGGCTGTTTTCTTTTTGTGAGTCAGAACTAGTGTTACTGCTTTTCATTGCTTGAACAGACTCCACAGACCTGTGACACCTCTCAAGAGTTTTAAGAGTTCTTGCTCATGTGATGGGGATCATCTGGTATCTCTTTGTGCTTAACGTTACTGAGGCGGGACAGGACCTTAGCCTTTTCCATCCTGAAATACTGGAAGATGGCCATATGGGATCTTGATTCTTTTTTGATTATAACATCTAATTAAAGCTGCAGCATCTAACTGTAGTGGATGTCTCTGACCTGCCATCTCTTTTTATGAGAGGAATAAGCAGAGGGCAGGGAGGTTGTACCTCGCTGGTGATGCATTGAGTTAGCAAGTCATAGGTTTCTTTTCCACATGGATAGTTTCCAAGCACCCTTGACTCTTGAATTTTTCTGGCTATTTTAGCGAGGCCTTAAAAACTTCAAATGTGTTTTTTGAAGTAACAAACACGAAAGAAATACTTGGGGTAGTTTATGAGTGTGAATAATCATCATGGTGAGTTGGGATTTTTTTTCCCCCACCCTCTATGAAATATAATTTTACGGTTTCTTGCCCCTAGGAAGAATGATCCCCCATGGGGTTTATGGTAGTCTGCTTGATAAATTACTTGAAAATGGTCTCTTTCAGTGAAATGTTTTAGGGCCTTTCTGCCTGGGGGAATGCAGTTACGGTGTAGTCATGCCACACTAATTTCCTTGTGCCTATTCTTGATTTTCTTTAAGAATATGCCTTAAAAGTTGGATGGCACCTTTAAAGATGCACTAAGATAAATCAATGAAAATAAAAAGTACCATGAAATTTTTAAAGTGGAGTGAAGGCGCTGTTTTGGGAGTTAGCCCAGTCGCCATTTTGTGATAGCTTCCCCAGGTGAAGGAATTTCCAGGTGGAAAAAGGTCTGTGAAGAATTGTGCTATGGAAAGTAAGGAGCATTTTACCCCTGAGTGTTTGCCGTGGGGACTGAAGTTGCTGTAACTCACACACGTTGATTTCACGTCTCCATTTCACTTACCTTCACATTTCTGAGTGTCCCTCTAGACATAGTTGGGATCTGAACAGCTAGCGTGAGGGAATTGTGATGATAACACAATAATGTGTACTCTAGAAGGCCCAAAGAGAAATATTTTGTTTTTTCTTCCACATGTATATTCAGATCACCTCACTCTTGTGTGCATGTGTGATTTTTAGACAGTGAGGATAATACAGAAATAAGCTATTTATAAAATCCTCAGTATGAAGGGGTTTTTTTGCCCTCTTAGTTGAATATTTTTTTCATTACACTACTTCAGGCTTCTTATATTGGAAGTTTTCTTCTTAAATAAGATGAATTCATCAGTAGATACTTCTTACATTTGTACTGCTGTTACTGGAATAAAACATACATTTTAGAAAACTTAAAAATACCTTTTTTATTAAAAAATGCAGTTTTTAAAACTATGTGGGGTAGGATGACTTTTGGTTTATTATGAATAAAAATCTGTGAAATGCTGACTCTGGAAAATAGTAGCTGTTGGTCTGTTTTGGGGGGAGGTATACTATCTAAATAATAGTGCATTTGTTCTTTCTTTCTCTTTTCTTCATTTGTAACTTAATGTTCCTTTCCAGCGTACAGCTTGTAAGTTAACATTGCCAAGGTTGTACAAAAGTGTTTTAATCACAGTTTTGGAAGCCTATGTTTGGATAATATGATGGTAAGACGAATTGATTCCTTCTGTTTTTAACCAAACAGGAATGCTATAGCTAAGGTGTGTACAGAGACAAATCAAGCTGTTCAAGGGAACACTTAATTTGTTTAGTCCTTGATTGACAGTCTCTAGTGATGTTAGAGATTTGAAAAATGGATGAACTAAAAAGCCATGGCACTAATTTGTATTGTAGCCAGATATGCCATTGAATTCATTAATACACTTTTGCATATGACTGCAGCAGGCAGTGCTACGTTAACTGTATAGAAGCATGTTTAACTTTAGGCTTTTGGTTTGACTATTTCTTGCTCTGAGTCAGGACATGCTCACTAGGGTAAATCTAGTATCTCATCATTGCTAATAAACATCAACAGATTGTTTCTGATTGCTTCTTGTATAGCATCCCTTGGTTATAGGAATTAATTAAATTTAATAGGGTACAACTATACCATTTTTTTTTCCTGTATCCCAGACAAATTTCTTAAACTGGGAGAAAAGGAGAGCAAAATAGTAACAACAATACAAAACGAGAAATTTGTTGGCAAGAGAAGGGACTCTTGGTTTTTTTTTTTTTTCCTGCCTAAACAATGTTGCAGAGCATTTGGACTGTGATGTGAAGTGTGGAACTCTGGTTTTAGGGTGTTGGGGGGAAGGACATTGCCTCTTACTGTGTAAGCTGCTATCACAGAAATGAATGATGGTTTCTCAGGAAGCAGATGCATTTCTGAGGCTATATATAGCAGAAATAAACTCATGAAATGTACTCACTGGGTAATTGAGGGGAGAAAAGAGACCAGACCATTTTACAAAATCGTTGTATTCAAACTCTTTCAAAACTGCCAGTACACTCCCTCTGAAAAATCTTTTCCTGGTAGTCCGTTTTCTTTCTCCAGTATGCGTTTGCTGGAGGCCCGGTTGACTTTTGGCATGTGTTATTCATTGTGACGCTCTAGAGCTCATAGTTGAATATTAAGGTGCATTTTTTTCCATCTGAAGCTTAGGCAGACATCCTCTACACCTGAGGTTTTTGACACAGACAATGCTGTGGGGCTTCTTTGTCATAAGTATAAAAGATACTAACTCCTTTGCAAATGGGATTGCATGACTGTAGGTTAAGTCAATAATATTATGTATTCCTACTTTCCCTTTCATAGTTTTTCTTTGGCAGATAGTGTTGGGAAAGGATTCTTGGCTGTGTTGGAATGTTGCAGGTCTGGGAGCAGTTTGGACTGTAATGTTCTTGGAAGGGCAGGCTATATTCTTTACAAGGCAGCACTTATATTGGATTTCTGATGCTTGGAAGACCTAGGTTTATATATGTGTATTTAATGTTGTGAGCTTCCGACTTTCATGTGTAGATTACAGTTAGTGGTAATGCAACGACTGTAGCCCCAAGGGAAAAAATCTAGACGTTTCTGATCTGTAACATTTTGATTTCCTTAATAAAACAGAAGTGTTACGAGTGTTTAAGATTGCTCAGCGGTGCAGAATTCTTACCAATGGTTATGAACACAAGTTATTAAAAGCTCTACTGTCATGAGCTGATATGGATTGAAGTCCAGCACTGAAAGCTAAACTTTTTCTTTCTTGCCCTTTAAACTTGCTTCTAGTCTTGCTGTGGACATGAGAGCGGTGCCAGCTCCAAGAGTCTTTCCACACCACGCCCCTGTACCCCGCCTTGACTATCTTGTGTGGTAAACTTCAGATACTTTCCCTTCATTATCTTTTCTTAGAGATTGCATGTGATTCTTATATCTGTGAAGTTTCCAAGTAGCATACAACTCGTGGTATAATTACAGCCAGATCTGATAGTAATATGGGAAAAACCCAAATTATATATATGTAACACTTCATATGGAGAGACTTTGCAAAACAGGTTTCTGGATAGGTTCAGTTTGTCTTGTCTCTGCATAAATCAGTGGAGTTAAACCTGTGTCAGTAATAAATAATAAACTTGTTTTGAATTAGATTTCAGTACAAGAAGTTAACCTTCTCCTGCCCCAGTTAAACTGAACCGAAATAAACCTGGTTAAATCATGAGTAAAATTGTGCTGCTGTGGAAATAATTCCTTTTGCTTGAAGCATCACCATAAGGTAAAATCAGAAATGTAACTTTTATAGAATTTGGTGCTTGCCCGCAATTCATCTGCGAAAGAGAACTTATAAATACTTATCATTTCTTCTTGGTAACTGTGCTGGCCAAGAAGTTTGTTATTTATGCATTTTGGGTTTGGGTCTCCTTTTCACAGGCAATTCTGTGCTGTGCATGCAGACTGTTTTAGAAAACAGTCTTGTATCTTGCAATTACTTGCTCACAGAACCAAAACTGTAATTCTGTAAGTTTGCTTACAGTTTTTTTTCTGGACTGTTGAAGTGCAAAATTGGAAAGTGTTTCAATTCCATTTCTACCTTTCCACATGCTGGTGTATTTTGGAGGAGGGGAAGAACAAACACTTGGCCATATGCAATCCACACTTGGAAACTCCCTCTTGGTAATTAATAGAAGTTCTAGGATGTTCACAAGCTTCCTCTTGAATTGTTTGCCTTTGTGGGCCCTTATCTGAGCATATCAACTTTCTCTCTTCATTTAAAGAGCCACAATGCTCAGGTCATCATTGTTAGTCATATATAGAAAGAAAGAATATGGTTAGTTATTGACAGATTAGTATTACTCTGTTAGAGTAAGTTCCTGTTAGTTCATTTATTTTCTTGAGCTTGTATGGCAGGTTCCTGACACCGTAATAAAAAGTGTCCAAATGCTCTGATAGGCCCAGAGGTTAGTGACTAGTCTGTTAGCACCTTTGTGACTTTAATATAAACACTTCAGTTAGTTTTGTGGAGTTGGAATTTGTTCACTGTAGGTTAATAAACAGCCCTACCCTCTAACAGCATACACTTTGCTATTCTGTAGGACTCGGTGTTGGGTCATTAGCCTTTCAGGCAGCATGCACTGGAGAAGGGATGGGTGCTCAGAGGAGATGTGCCTTGTGGCGGCAATGCAAAGGGACTTCTTACTGGCTTCCTGGTGGCCGTCAGTTCCTTGCTGATATGCAGCTACTGCAGCTGGGCCCTGTACCTGTGGTCTTTGCCACTTCCTTCACTGAATGCAAGTTACGAGATGCAGAGGGACAAAAAACGTGTCTGGTGTCACTATACATCTTTCCACTGGGAAAGACCAACTAATGAGCTTACATTCAGCTACCCTTAGTCTCTTAAAGACAGGTTTAGAGCTAGGTGCTGAAACTCAGAATTCACAACTTAACTTTGTCTTTTTAAAATCTATATCTACACAAAAGTGATTGCATGAAGAAAGCAATCTGACTTAAAAATATAAAAAAAGGAAGATCACTGACTTGCAGAACAGCTGAGGTTGGACAGAACCTCTGGACCTTGCAGATCTATCATACCTGTCTCCTTAGAAGAGAAACTATGTTAAGATTAGCTTTTTGTTTCTTTTTTTGGAAGATGTAGAAAGGAAATTGCTGCTTGTAAATTCAGATGCTCACTAGTTAAGACAGAATATCTAATTTAGGAGGTTTTGTTTTATTCTTTTCCCTTTGTTTTGTAAGCAGATGTCTGAGTGAGGTCAGGGAGGCATTCACAGGTGGAATGGAGTTCTTGTTTTCTAGACCTGAAGTTTTCCTAATTTAAGTTTTTTCTTAGACATCTTAAATTGGGACCTTTCAGTGTTCCATAAGCATCTTTCAGAAATGTTGATGTTACTTCCCTCCTCTTTCCCTGTGGCTTCTGACCTTAGTGGTTTGCTCTCCTGTTGTTAGGTTGCATTAACAATCCATACTGTATTAGAAATGGTGGAAGGATGGTTCTGGTTCTAGGCAGTAGGAATGCGGTTCTTAGTTACTAGATCTGAAAAGTCTAAAATTGTGCCCAAACCATTTATTCTTTTGTCTTGACCAAATCAGACGTTCAATTTCAGTATAAACGCACTTTCCATATGTTGTTTGGGGAAGGATTATTCTTGACCTGTTTTAATAAAACTCCAACTTAGGAGAATTGAAATCATGTGTCAATTGTTCATTTAAATTTGAAACCATCAGTTTCACTGTAGCCTGTATGCATTTGCAGCTGTTCAGAAGTGACTGTCAGAGGAGCAAAGAATGATTCACCAGCTTATGAAGTGCTGGATACTTCCTACATCACTGGTAATGTAGTAAGATCTGTATTTGAAGAATGTAACCAAGACTGAATATTTACATGTTTTTAATAATTTTTCTGGATGAAAAATTAGTTTGACTATGTTATGTTAGCAGACTGAGGTTGCTTTAAGGTAGGGTATTCAGATTGCTTTCAGTTTACCGGGGCCTGAAATTTGCATACAGAAATCCATGATTGAAGTGTGTTTCTGACTTAATTTTACTCCTATGGAAATTAAAGAAAAGGTTGTAGTTGACTTCATTGGGACTTGAACAGAGCAGCTAGGCATGCTTTGTCCCATGGAGTTGCTTTACTTTTTGTATCTCCTATGTATTTAGGTAGGTTTCAGGCATTCCTTTAATATGTAACTATAGGACTAGGTGAGATACGTTTCTCAGATGTTAAGATTATAATTACACAATATAATCTATTCTTGAAACACCCAAATCTAAGATTAAGGATTTTTCTTATGGTGACTGGTTATATCTTGCAAAGCTGTTAATTAACCTGCAGTTAGACACAAATTGCATTTGTGCTTCAGTCTGTGCTTAAAACTGGAGTCTTTTATGTTAGGCCTTGCTTTGACTCTTGTGAGTCTACTTCAGGCACCTGATTATCCCCTGACCTGAGGTGTCCACATTTCCTGTCTAGTCAGTGGAAGGAGTTTGAAGCCCTGAGGGCATGAATTGGAGCATTGTAGTGTTTCACAAAATAATAATGGCATTACTTCAGTAAGCAGGATTAGAAAGCATGAACAGAAATAGCTTTTATGTGAGTTGGGAATAAGGCAATACAATTTTGTGACTGTACCATGTTAGGTGATGCTAGCTATATCTGTTGGGTTACGTCCGTCCCATTTACACAGCTTAGCACATCACCATCCCTGCATGCCACAACTTACCAAGGTAACACTGAGCTGTGGGTGATTCTTGTCCCCAGCCCAGGGGATCAGTTGCATGAGGGTGTCATTTGAGAGAGCTTTGTGAAGGTAAGAGAATTCATTGATCTGTGAAGTTTCTCAGGATGAAGTTGGGACCTGTAACTTATTCTTAATGCCTTGATGGGATCTCAAATATGGCATCTTAAAATAAAAGTAAAACCTGTGTGTCCAATGTGATGTTTTAACTGAAAGCCCTTATCTGACAGAAGATTAATATGCCAGCCCTTAAAGGAGTAAGAAACCAAAATGCCTATACCTTGATTAAGGAATCTAGTAGATGTGAGCTATGTATAGGGCACCTTCAGATCCTCAGAAGAATTACATAAAAGAGAATAGTTCAGGTTCTGTTCCGTTGCTAGACAATGTTTCAATTTAGGAGATGAGGAGTATGCAGTTAAAGTATTTTAGACTCTGGTAGCTTTTAAATTTTTTTTCTTTAAAAATCATGCATCTTAACCTCCTAAAAAGAAAACTTCGAAGATAACCTGTCAGCTAAGAAATGTCTTGATTCTGTTTACTTTTTTCCATAAAAGAAAAAAGTTTATGCATGTGTCTATGTATTTTATATAAAAGTGTACACACACACACATATACATACTGGACTTAGTCATGTCATGTAAAATAAAATGGCTTTTTTTTTTTTGTGGTGGTTATTCTTGTGAAAGAGACAGTAATGTTTTGGAGTGAGAGAACAGGTGCTTATGATGGGCCTTGTAAACTCCTTTGTCATGGTTCCAGATGTCTCTGGGTCGAATCCTACTTCTAGTTACTTGTGTATAAACCTTCTAATTCATTCTTCTTACAGAAATGACTGCTTATGCATGACAGTGTGCAGGTGTAGGCTGAGGTAAGGCTTGATCTTGTTGTCCTTAGAGTGCAGTAACAGTGCTTCTGCATCACTATTAGGGGAGTGATAAGAACATATATGCAACTATGCTTCCTCTTCCCCACCACTAGTTTATTAGGGAGCTGACTCAGTTTTCTGGATGTTTGGGTAAATAAAACTGGGAATTCTCCAGTGGTATTGGACGCTTGTTTATTTTATGTTTGTCCCCTATGGAAGCGTGTGAAGCAGTGTATAGCCAAGATGCTGAAATCGCTTGTTTAGGTGCTTGTTTCAAACAGTAACAGCTGATGTCTTAAAATTACTTATCTGAAATCTTGGAGTAACTTTAAATATTGGCTGTTTTTCTTGTGTGAATGTAGTTTTGTTATTAATTCAGAAGCTAACTGTGTATGGTTTGGGATTTGTTTTTTGTATTCCGTTTAGTTCCTGGGAAAAGTGTGGGAATGGGCTGTCTTTGCCTGTAACCCAGGTACCACTTCAAATGCTAAGTGAGGCTTCCTTGCAGCCCCCTTCAGAGAAGTGATCAGGCTGAGGAATGCAGCTGTGCAACACCTGTGGCACTGACCTGGCACCTGAGGTCCCACAAGCGCTTACCAGATGCTGAGCTCTCCCATACATCTGTGAGCTGGGTGTGGTGAACCCTCATTTGCTGCTGAAGTAAATGACCTTAAGTGAGTTGTTTAAGGTCATGTTATACTTCAGTGGTAAAACTGAGATAATAATGGGTCTTCCCATTTTTATAGATTGCCAGTGTATCAGACTTTATTTTTATCTTTTAAGCAATTAAATAAAAAGACTTGAAATCAACTCAGTGTGCATTTGAAGTCCCTTGGTATTTGAATTTGTGGATTTATGCCATGGAGACTCTTGCCCAGTTCGTAAGACAAACTTCTTCCCCTTTCCAGTTTGTAAGAAACCAGTTACTTATGTTTTTCTAGAGGAAAATAGGCAATGATATATATGGACTATTACATTTTCTGCCTTTTTCTTTTTGTGCATCTGTCTGACATAGTTTGTGTGTGTACCCTGTCTCTGCATCAGAAGGAAATGAAATTTCACAGGTGGAGCAATAAAAGCCACCCATGTGAAGGTGTAGCATCTGGGTGTTTCATGGGGACCTGGTTTGGTAGACAGAGTTACAAGAGTGCATTTGCTTATTTCCTGCTGGTGACAAAGCAGTAAATCCAGGGTTTTCTGTATATTCCCTCCACTATGTGGATTTATTACGTGTTCTCACAACATGGGCATGTCTTGAAGTTCAGACAAGCCTAGCTTTGATGTGAGTGTTCATATTAATTTTTGCCTTATCGTTTCAACATCCTTCTCCCCCCTTCCAAAAGGGTGATATGAGATAGAGGTGACAATTTATGTCTATTATGGCTTTGAAAGGGGACCTTGTTCTTCTGAAAGGAGGGTAAATACATAATTTTGCTGGCAGTAAGAGAAATATCCTTTTTATTTCATTGTGAGCTACCCTGGACAGGGGGGATCAGAAAAGTGGAACCCAGACCACGGTATAATGTATTGTAATATGCTGTTCTGAATAAACTATTCTGAAAATGGAAAAGAGACATTAACAGGACTTTTCGGAAAGTGCAGCAGTCTCTCTATAAACATGTCTGAGACGAAAGGAAGTGAGACTTCAGTACCACTGAAATACGGAGTGGTGCAATGAGTAGCCTCCTTAACATTGAGGTGTGGAAGCTGTTGGAGGTGTTTGTCTGATTAGTGAACCAGTAGCACTGGTTTGGCTCTCCTCCTCAGACCAGGATTATTCCCATGACCTGGTCTCAGTTGTGTGTTACTCTGTCTAATCTCATTCTTTGTATTTTCTGCCTTTATAACTTTGTCTATTCTTTCAGCATTTCTCATAATTTCTCATCTTGTTGTCCTTTGTATGTTTCTTTGATAATCAGGCTGCTCTCTTTCAAACCTTATTTAGTGGTCCTCTGGGACTTCTTAAGGGACTTAGTAGGTGTGTATTTCCCTGTTGTGCCTTACCTTAGACATTAAATTCTGTGTCGTCGGACAAAAAATTTTGACTAGAGATTGATTTCCTCTATTGACAGGTTAGTTCTCCCCTTTCCTCATTTTCTTGTTTCCTTATGTAAATAATCAGACTTTTCCAACTTACCTTGAAAACAAGGTATCTTTTGGGGAGAGCAAGATGTGACATTGCTTTTTCTAGCTTCCATTTCTCTCTATTTTCCATTTTTCTTCCCTTTCACAAAGTTTCTTCTATCGTTCTTGTGAGAGTTGCATACTTTAAATGAAACAATGAAGTTGTTGATGATAAGGGATAAAAGGTAAGTGTTCTGTAAATGCCACTGTAGTGTGTTCTGGGTCTTTCCAGATACGTTGTTACACTCTGTGACGGGGGGATGTGAAATACTTAACACACGTTGAGTAAATAATAGCTGTTAGGAATAAACACTTTTAAATTAGCAGAGCTAGATAACTTGTTCCAGAAAATCCTAAATGAAAAGCTGGAAAAAGTGTGGATAGAATAAGGGGTTGCATTTGGGAGTGCAAAATGGAGGGAGGGCCCCAGAGCTGTGTTAGATAGGTAACTAACTGGTTGCTCCTTATGCCATAGTGGAGCAAAAGAAGCCAATGCAGTGCTAGTGCTGAAAGGAGAAAATAGGAATGAATGGTCACTAAAAATAAGAAAAAGACAAATTTGGGGTGGTGGTTGGTTATTTGCCTCAGAGTAGGGTGCTGGCAAGTCTAATATATAAATTTTAATACTTAGTAGAGTATTCTGTGTGTAAGAAAGCTTGAAATTGGAGCAATGTACATTCAAAGACAAGAGAAATAGATTTGTTAATTATCTTTTAATCTGTCATTGAAAGGAGCAATTGATTTCCATGTAGGATTACCTGTATAGCAAAATACAGGACACTGAAGGGCTGCCTCCTCTTCAGGTTGGTGTTTTTCCTTCTTCTAAAAAGTCTGAGCACTTTAAATACTGGTAATACCTCTACCATACTTCTGAATTTTCTATTATTGCACTTCTTTAAAGTTAACCCTTAACAAATAATTTTAGTATATATAATTTGTAAATTAATTAGATATTTATCTATATCTGAGACCTCTGCTTTTTAAGAGATGAACTTGTATCTTTGCATATCCATAATATATAGTTTTTTTGGTTTGATGTTTGATATTGGTTTGAAAAGTAGGACTTAAATCAAATATGAATTGTCTTAATTTCAGGTATCTCTAAAAATCTGCTCTTATATAGAGTATGAAGCTGAATAAACCCAATGGTCCGTTCTCAGAGCTTCATTTTATTACCAGTACACAGAAGACCTTAGAATGCAAGTGGTCTGAGCACTGTTATGTTTTGGATTGGTAATATAAATCCTGGTAGGTGACTTATTGATTGGTCTGCTGTGTTGATAGAATAAATACATACTTTTTTTTTTCTTTGGACTAAACGGACAGCTGAGGCAAAAAGCATTTCTTGGAAGATTTTTGGAAGGTTTATTAACGTTAGATCCTTGCTTGATTCCAGATGAAAATCTTTCAATTCTCTTTGGGGTTCCTATGAAATGGTTCTTTCCTACAGTAAGCAAATAGTCTCTCTCAAATGTATGAATGATGTTAGAATTGTCAAGCTGAGTGAGCAACTAAAAATAATGAGTTGCAAGGAATTCAAAGTATGCATCTGGCTATTAGGGCTATACCCACACTTTTCTAATATCATCCTTATTTGAAAAACATCTCTCACTTTCTTCACTTGCTGTGCAGATGGCCATACAAAAGATTGCTCTTTGAAGAAAGAATAAAACATCACTAAGCATAGTAGCTAAAAGCACAGAATGCACTTAACTCTGTCCTTTTCAATCTCAAAATCTCTCTTTCGTGTGGATTCAGAAGCAGCTCTTATCATGATGTATCTTTTGACAAATTGGTGTCCTTGTAAAAAATTACATGAAAGCCTTTTAAGAAGTTGTGAGAACAGTATTTGTATCATGTAGTCATAGCTCTTGCATTATAGATGCTGATTTTTCCAGAGTTGCCTGTCTGTTCTTGCGATACTTCCTGTGTGAAATTTTCTTGGAGAGACCTTGAGAAGGTTCTCAAATAGTAATAGATCCTGTAGCTCTTAAGACATGTATACTTTGCAAATGAAATGCTTGTTTCTTTCTTCAGGCAGATGGAGTAAGTGGAGTGATGTGTGGGGTTTTTGTTTTTTTTGAAGGAAAAACACCCAAACAAACCTAAGCTTCCCCCCCCCGAGCATTTTGGGAGATTAACTTTGAAAGCTTTCTAACATATAAACGGGAATAATAAAGATTTTTAAGTACTGCAACCCTGATAGTATCCCGCTTTTTAGAAAGCATTCAGTGCTATTGGAATCTTGATGAAAACATGGGAACTTGTGGAAAGCTAGGTTCAGCTACCATAGCACAGAATGACCAGAGGAAAGCGTATGTAGATATGTGCATGTACCCACTGTATCATCAGACCCTTTTAACTGTGATGTTTAGGGGTTTTCTTTTTTGAAACTTCTTTGCCTATCTGTATGTGTTGTGATTCATCGGTGGCCTCACTGTACCTGTTATGCTGGATATAGTCTGTTAGTTTATATTTTGGCTCAGCATCACTCCTTGAATACACACTGTACATCTGCATTGCACATAAACACTCTATTTGAAAAAACATTTTAATCTTTCTCATATCTGCCAAGGCTTGAATTCAGACCTTTGAGTTTCTGGGGTTTTTTTTCTGTGGCTCGAGAATCAGCTGTGAAACTGCAGTGAGGAAGGTGGGTCCTGCTTTGACCTGAGGTGTTTATGAAGATGGAAGAATTCTGTAAGCCAGGTAGTCTGTTTTAAAGACTAAAACTTGCTGTATTTAAATCTCAGAAAGTTAGAGCTGTGATGGTAACATAGTAACTGATCCTTACCAGAGTAGGGATGAAAGTGTTACTTGCAAAGCAAATGTGTGCAAAATCGAATAGGTCTGCCTTACTATCCTTGTGGGGTATGGCTAATTTTTTTGTTTGGTTGGATTTCTTTGCTTTTGTCTTTTGTTTATATGGTGTTTAATGTATTATATTAATGATAACGTATATGATAAAATGTGTGGCTGAATCCTCCTTGCATAATGGGAGATCTACTGGAGGAGCTGTTAAATGTAAAGAATTACTTGTGAGGCTTTTAAGTACCTGTCCTGAAGATCTCTCTCAGGGATTTCTCCAGTTGTTGAACGTAATGAGCATGGAACATCATTAACTTTAAAGATACTTAGGTATAGAACTGGATTCTGGCTGTGTGTTGAATGTATGATGTTTATGGGTTTTCTTCCTCTCAGAGGAAGAAATACCTCCTTTCTTATAAGTCTGCCCTGTCCCTGTTGCGGGCTTGTCTTCATATGAAAATTAATGGGACTTTTCTTCCTTTCCTTGTCTTCTTTCCTCCTTCTCAATCTTCCTTCTCCTTATCCTGGTGTCATGTACTTGGATTTCTTTTCTTTTTTCTCCTGTTCCCTCCCTTCACCAAATTTCACTTGAGTACAGGTGGTTAAAAAGACTGTAGTTGCAGCAGGATGCCTACTCAGGTTACCGCATGATGGTGTGAAAGTTTAACATTAAAAGGAGAAGACTTGAAAGAAAGAAAAATGTGTTAAGCTGCCAGCAAAAATGTACAAAACCTTGATGTTTAACAAGGTGTAGAATGCCATGCACATTGCAGTGAAGAGTACTGATCACAAAAGAATATTAATAACAGTAATCTGAATAAGATTTTAACAATTCTAGGACAAGCTTCTAGTTGATGAAAATTTGTTTAAAACTACTTTCCTTTTGACTTCAGTGTACATTCTCACAGCTCTCTGCCCTTCCCACTGTATCATAACAAGGCTCAAAAACCATGAGTTAAGCCATTTTTCTTGCTTTTCAGAGGATAACAGATGAACAGAGGAGAGAATTGTGTTTCTGGTGAAGACAGCTCTAGAGCTGTGTACGAGGAAATACTAGATCTGAATTGTTCTTATTGCAGTTGTGAAAAGGCATCAGAGCAGTAAATAATTCTATTGTGTAACAGCAAAGACAACTAAAGGACAGTAAACATCTGGGTTTGATCTTGAATCTAATTTACATAGTTTACTTAACAAGGCTACCTGCTTTTAGAGTAGAAGAGCAGGAACTTGTGGCACTTACACGGTGAGTAGCAATTTGAGTTTCCATGTATGCCTTCCTCAGGTGTTTGTACCTTGGGCTTACTGAGTATCAAAAACATTGAAGCAGTTAACATATTTGCAAAAGCTAGAAGGAATACTGCATACATTTGCATCCTTAGCAAACATTTGTCCTTTATTTTAGGCAAGCTCACAGGTGTCAGAGTAAAGTTATAAGGCACAAAATGTGTTGGTACCCTGAAAGCATGTCTCCTCAGTGTGATCACAGCTGTACAACCTGGCTTCTTGACTACTGGGAAACAAGATCCTGAGAAGGGTGAGTCCTTAAATAAGGCAGAGAAAACCTTGCAGTGTTTGAAGGACCTAGTTCTTTCTCTCTGTATGTGAAACATAGGTAGCATCATCTTTGCCGTACAAGGGAGGAGAGAATCGGGCAACCTTCCTGTGAGAGCTTCAGAGTCCATGCTGGTTGGGTTTGAGAGCATTGTATGAAAAAATCCTGTAATCTGCTGGCAGAGTAATGGTATAGCCAGGGAGTAGGGCTGAAGGGTTTGAAGGGAAGATGAAATCAACAGGTTATTCTGGCTACTACTGCTTTCCTCAGTAATGATTAAATCGGATGAATTTCAAGTAAGCTGTGCAGTGTTGATTTAAAAGCCCCTACGGAAGTAGAATCACATAAGTTTGTTTATGAAACTTGGGTAACTTGAAGAGGTTGTGGGTGTTTGTTTCACATGGGGCCTTTGTTCTCCCTTTCATTTACACCCCCTCCATTAATATTTTGAAGTTATACCTCCAACTTCAATCATATGTGATTGCAGTGTTGCAGGTTTCCCCCTGCCCTCTCTCCTTAAATAAAGGTAAGGAAAATAAGGTAATTATCGTTCTTGTTGAAAGTATGTTGTTGAGTAACAGCAATGAGGGCGTTTTATTAAAACTGTAAAACTGTCCTAGATGGCTGTAGTATCAAAACACTGTTCTTCAAACAAAATGTATTTATGGTTCTTGTTTTATGAAAATTATTAAAAAATGCAGTCTACTAATATATTTGAATTAAAGAAATAGGCTCAAAGATCTGGTTAGTTTAAGCATTTTTTTGGAACTAAGTTATGTAAGAAGTGGCAGTTGGCCACTTCTCTGTAACCTCTCCTCCTTCAGGGAGCACACCCAAAAAGTCAATAAATGCAGACTTGTATGGATTGGAGTAGGTAATGTTCCAAGGTTATGGCATTCGGATCCAATGCTTTGCTCCTAATTCCTTTTCTTGTACATCACCTGCATAGTGCTGCCTTCCCCTCCCCCCCCAAAAAAAAGAGAAAAGTTATGTACTGAAGATCCATAAATTGGGGAATTTGATAAATGATTTAATCTCCTATATCAGCTAAGATCATTATCTCTTTTCTGTGTATTCTGGTTGTGGAGTGAAATTTGGGGACTTGAATTGCTCAGGGCATTCCTGAAAAGCATATCCAAACAATAAGCACAGGACAGGGAGTTACAGCTTGACTGAGTTGGAGTAGAGAGTTGTTGAACAGACTGTAGTACTGTGGTGAAAAAACTAGTATTTCCTTTGTGTCTGGATTATCATAATAATGTTAAAAGATAAAGGATGTTGGTGCTGATTTAGCATGAAGACAAACTTTTTTCTTAAACTGCATAATAAAAAGAAACGTTGCAGTAACTTCTAAGAGTCAGACAGTTCCTGGCAGTCTCTAGAAAGAACTATGACTATACTGATAAAATTAGTTGCATGATTTCTTTTTTTTTTCTTCCTTTCTGAGGTGGAGGTGGTGGTTCCTCTCATAGAATAACATTTCTGAGATCTTCTGTTAATGTGTGCAACAGTGAGACTGCCAGGAAATCGTTCTCTAAAAATGCAGTCTCTTAAGGCAAACAAATGCTTCACTGCAAGCAGTTTTTTTAATCTACAAGTCAGTAGGCATAAATGCTGTTTAGTGATTTGAGCTCATGATTGTTTAAGTTTCAAAAGAGCAGCACTGATGTCATCTGAAGCGTGCATATTGCCAGTGCTGGCTGATTAATGCAGGTTATTTCTATGAGGTACTCTAAATTCTAGACTTCATTGGTAGTGTAGATACTTTACATTGTGGAAACAGAAAGGATCCTCTTTACTGCATTATTTTCCATATCCTAGTTTCAGAGTAACTGAAGAAGGTCCATTTGCCTACCATTTTCCAGCAGTGGCCACAGCAGCATTCCTAGATATTTCCAATTTGGCAGCACAAGTTTATGAAGGTAATCAAAGAAAGGCCATTTTGAAATAGAGCAGGAGGGAGAAGGGGAGTCTCCGCCTATGGATACTGTCACTATGCCCGAGTGGGAACAGCTTGGAAATCTGGCCTTTGCATACGGGTTTTCTTTTTTCTTTTTTCCCTTTTTTTTTTTCCTTGTTGGTTTAATAGCATGGGTATACTGTAGACAAACCATAAAACCCCTCTGTCGTCATATGTGGAAATGCTGTCTCAGAAGAAAAATGGGAAGAGGGAAACTTATGTGGAACAGCAGAAAGATACTAATTATGAAGGTGAACTTCCAAATCTAGTGTTTTATTTCAGTATGTTTTCAGTTTGTATCTGTTTATTTACTTGGAACAGAATTACCACTAATTACTTTGACTTTTTTTTATTTTGGAGCACTTTGTATTATTAAACCACTTGTTAGCCTAAAATGTTACTGTTTGTCAGTGAAGTTCATAATATCTTTTGCTTTTTTGGCTTAAAGGAAGAGGTGTGTGCTCTCTGCTCACAGATGACCTTTTGGTTTTGTGTGATTGTTCTAGAAGGTGGTAACTGGCATCTTGCTTTTTCATACAATTTAAGGATGCTTTTTAATGAATTTCCTTTGCTGTTCTTCAGGGTAACTAATTCACATATTCAGTAATTCACAAGAAACTGAAAGGAAGTTACATGGGGTATTACTGGCTGTTTCTCTTTTGGCAGTGCTTAGTTAGCATGTTTCATCATCCCGGAAAGTCTGTTCAGTCTAAGCCTGATTTTGGAAAAGAAGGAAAACTCATGGCTGTTTCTGTCTGGAACTTGCTTGCTACGGGGCAGAAACTTTGTAACTGAAGGAATGCACATAATTTGTGTTTGAAGAAATTAATAACCATAAGGAAAAATTTAATATGAGTTGGAATCTTATGGTTTTCATTTGATTTCAACTGTCACTGGAGAGCAACTGGATTAATGTAATGCTTCTCCTAACCTATCTTTATGAATATGCTCTAACTATGTCTCTGGTCTCCTTCTCCTTTTGGATGCTTGATGGCTGTTATTGTGGCTTTTTAGTTAAGAGAAAATGACAACTTCAATATAAATGACAGTTTTCAAATCCACTTTCAAATAGACACTTCAGAATTTTGTTTATTTCTTGTAGCTTGCATTAATCCTCTTGCACTGTTTTTAATGGGTTTGTGGGATCTCTTTAGCAGCTGGAAAGGTGTCTTGTCTTATAACACTGTCAGCATCACCATTTATAGTTCATACAGCGTACCATCTACTGCTTGCTGCGAAAGTGCTGAGCTATTGTAGCGTGGATGCATGTGACTTATGAGTCTGTTGCATACCTTTATCCTATGCATAAGCACTGCGATTACCTTATGTGTCACAGGTATGGGCATGAACCCGGTGTGTAATACAGAATGCTGATGCAATAGAGTAATACTTGGCGGAGTGATGTAATTAAGTGTGATGCAAACAGGACATGTGTATCTGTCGGACGTGAGCTGTATGTTCTGTAATGAGTACAAATAAATGGTCATCTTTTGGAAGGACAGATGTCTAGCATTTTGATCTATCAAATGCTAGATGACATGATTATCAAGTACTAAATAGAAAGGTCTTAAGTTATTTTTTAAATGTGGGTTTAGAAGACTGAGATAGGTATTTCTTCTAATGCTGTTCAAACTAATTTTATGTTAACACATAGACAATCACTTCTGACTTTAAAATGCCAGATTCCTAGTTTTATTACTACTTTTTAAGATACCTATGCACTTCGCATAGGCAAACTTGGTGGTGGTTGTGAGTTTGAACTATTATGTAGAAGCGACTGAGGCTTGAGTGGTATAAATTACATTAGTAGTAAGTAGAATAAAAGAATATTAAAACAAGCCAAGGAATAGCTTGTTTCCTTTTTTAGTCAAAAAAGGGAAAAATATGCTTGAAGTGATGGGTTCTCTTTGGTTTAGACAGATTTAGGAATGACATTTCCTGGTTTCATCTCCTGGGGGGAAAAATAACTCTGGAAGGAGTTTACCTTTGGGTGGCTGTTAAAAACAGCTTAGAGAAATACCAGTTCTAAGTGTGTGCTGGAGCTGTCCCCAGGAGGGACTGGATCTTTTGAAATGCTTTCCAGACCTATTTTCCAAGTTTCAATATGAATTGAACTTCTTTCAGAATGAAAACTTCCCCCCTCTGTAGTCCTGTCCCCAGAAGTAAGTTTTTGGTGTTTTCCTACTATTGTAATTTTGTTAACTGGTAGTTTGCCTGACAATAGTGCTAGTTTATTTATGTTCTGTTGCTGTTTTCTCTTTCAAATCTCAAAATGTTGCCTCTATATGCAACAGAGAAGGCTGAGAAGAATCAGTTTGTTTTATCAACAAGTGGATATAACAGTGCTTGTTTACAATGGGCAGTTACACTCTTCACTTCATACATCCACTGACCAAAAGTGGAGGAAAACCTGTGGGAAATAATGAAACCTTTGAAATTCACCAAGGGTTATTATGAAATATGACTTCAAAATTTCTCATAACTGTTCAGGGAGAAGTTGCAGTCTCTTATTTTTTATATATATATATATATATATATATATATATAGCGCCAGCGTTTTGAGAAGTAGAATTAATTAAACTAAGGTTTGTAACCAGCGTTTTATCGATAGTTACATTTACTAGTAATCTGTGAAATGGTTTTAACTGCACAAATTGCTCAAAAATCTGATTTGAAATGTTAAGTTCACTGTTTCACTTATAAAATAGCAATGCTAGTTATTTTATTTCTTTTTTTTCCTTTCTGTTCAGATGTGCTTATAGGTTCAAGGATTTATTAATTTCTTAACTTCTTCAAGTTTACGGGCTAGAGTCTCCCTGATACTCAGGAGACTGTTCGCTGCTGAACCATATTGAAAGGGAACCATATTGAACCGTGGAGCCAAGACCATTTTGTGCATAATTCTCCTTTCTGGCCTGCTCCATTTATCTTCTCACTAAAATGGGATTATGCCCCTAGGATGTTGATAACTATTGATAAGAATCAGTTGCAGTCTGAGCGGTTACTTCTATTATGCATGAACTATTGTGTTTGAATAAGAAGGAATTTTTGTTGACACTGGTATGATGTCTTGTGCTCTGTAATTATCGTACTGTTGTTAAAACAGTTATCCATCTTGTCATCTTGACTTAGAGTGGAAGAACTAGAAAGGCTTGGCAGGTCCTTTGCCTCTTATCTAATTTGGATTTCTTGCCAATGTCACCGAACCAATTTTTTAATGTCCTCTTACTCGACTAGAATTGCTCGTGTCATTTTTCTTCTCCACTAAATCTCAGCTCAGAGTTGTCAGAAGGACTAAGTATGTTCTTGCGATGCTGGTGAGTGTTTCAAAGAACGTCATTAGTCACTTCGTCTCTGTGCATTGAGGCTTGCCTACAGGAGGCATGGTGACTAAGGGAGATGGTGTAGCCTTTCTAGGTCAAAGTCAAAGCAGGCTGCTGCTGCTGTCATTCTGCAGAAGTTTCACAGCCCTCCCTCTGAAGATTTCCATCTGCAGTTCTGAAGTCCTTGTTGTCCTTGCTAACCACAAATAAGCACAAAGTTTTTGATTCAGTGGTACAGCTTTCAGATGCATGCTGTCTTCCTTCCCACTGCTGAGCTGCGGTTCTGGGCAGTCTCTTGCATATTACCTTTTCTATGAAAAAGAATAGTAACTCGGGCTTGCTACTGCTGCTGGATCGGAGATATTACTCTGTGCAAGCAATGGTTAGGTGTTTATAACTGTTTCCTTCCTTGTGCTTCTCTGCTCTCACGGGTTGGCTATCATTCACTGGTAGCTTCCACAGTAGTCTCTCTCATGCTCTGCAGTCCATTATTTAAAACCTCCTGAAAGCAAGTAAAATCAATTTTGTTTGCTCTATTCCTTTGTTTTTCCCTTTCCCTGTCACAATGAGACTTGGAATAACTGTGTGACAGCAAAAGGCTTGAGTCAGTATGGGCTTTGGATCCTGCTTGCTGCTTAGTACATTTACTCAAGCTGTTGTTGATGTATATCATCCTTGTGCAAATAGTTGCTGATGGCTGAGTTGCTCTTTTTATTTCTCGTCTTGGTTAAACCTGGCTGGGTGCCTGTGGGCTGACGGCTCCCTGTGACAGGGGCAGCAGGAGCAGTGGGTGCTCTGCTGGGGCTTGCAGCCAGGGCCAGGGTCAGCCCCAGCCTGAGGCATTGGGCACCTCACTGGGGATGAGGACAAGCCGAGGCCAGGCCGGGACGGACATCAGCCCACCGGCAGGTGGGGAGCAGGATCAGGCCCGTTGAGGAGAACCATGGTCAGACAGGGCCGGGCTGAGATGTGGGCCTGCTTCGGCAGGGCTCATGGCCGGGCAGGACAGGGCTGTGGGGAGCTGGAGACTGGCCCTGCTGCGGTGCCGCTGCAGTGGAGGCTGATGGCCCCAAGAGCTGATGTGGGGTCCTGGGCTGGGGGGAGCCCTGGGGGGCTGCGCAGGGCAGGGTCCTGACAAAACCTATACAAAATTTTAGCTGTAAAATTAAAGTAACTAATAGAACTGTTTAAAATGTGTATTTAAATATGAGGAGTTTTACATGAAAAGAGTAAAAGACTGCAGAAACACTGGTGGCTGTCAGATGTGCAGAAGGTTGGACTGAGGCTGGTTTCTAGCACAGAAAGATCATGAACATACTGGCAATCTTTTTTGACAATGTAAACCATAGCTTTTTAAAAATTTGACTAGCTATATCTTTGACATGCTTATTGTAAATTTCTTTTCTCTAACAATAAGAGGTGCTGTACAGTTTTAATATTTCTACTCATATACCCCTGCTAATAGTTTCAATGTACAATTTTCTTTTTTGGTCAGATTGAATATTATGGAAATAACAGCTTGTCATCGTTTGTTTGCAGATGTCTTCTTGCAGAATTGTGATCTATGTTTAAACCTTGGCTGAGAAAAGAGGATTACTGCCAATATTCCCTTCTCCATCTATGTCTTTTCTTTCCCCTTTACGCTAAATAAGAATTAGTATGTGAAGAACAAAAAGTCTGAGAGTGTTTCCACACTGATTTTACTGTATATGGCATAAGATGACTTGTTTTTTGCTGTTGGCTGTACATAAATAAATGAAGTTAGTAGTGCTATATATTTATCTTATTATGAAGTTAGTAGTGCTATATATTTATCTTATTATGGGTGCTATATAAAGCAAATGGTTTTGTGAGAGTATTTTCTCTGATGTACCACAACTGCCTAGTCCATTTTGGAGAAATTTGCTTGCTGATTCACGTTAAGATAGACAAAAAGTGGTATAATTCTAATACTGCTTTTCATAGCTCTGAGACTAATCAATCTCAAATTTATTGGGAAGAATGCTGTGGGAACATACCAAAATCACTTCTCTAAACCCAGCAGTTCTCTGGCTATCAGGCAGTGACCAGCTGATGGATGTGCTGGTGCATTGAACTCGGTATGATATAACTGACCTCTAGCTGTTACGTTCTGTACTTTCGTAGCTTTGTCAGATAGCTGAAAATACCGTTAATACACCTGAATTTAACAGCTGCATGTTGCTTGCTTTGCTGCAAAAGTAGAAAATCAAGGATGGTAGTGAGGTGGTGATTATAACGGGTTTTTTTCGTTTTGTATTTTTCAAGATGAAAATAAGCATACAACTTACTAAGGAACTGGTTACATGCATCATACAGTGATACTAAACTCTTACTTCACCAGCTCAAGTTACATCTGCTTCTCAGCCTGATTAGTCTTAGGCTGGACTACATCTGTAGCTCAGATGAGTAAAGGCATAAATTTGTTGGGTAACTGCCATAGGGTTTTTCCAGATTGTTAACATTTCAGCTGCATGGATGCATGTCTCTTCTTGCATTTGGTATGAAAACTGTGAGAAAGATCTTTCTTCTGCAGTATTTAACAGTATCTAGGGCATTCAGTAAAGACCAGAGATCCCCTAAATGCTAGTGAAATGCAATATATTTAAGCATAAATAAAATATTTTGAAATGAGGAGTTTCTGACGGTGTGTTTGGAGCTGGTTTCCAGTCCCATGGATTTCACTAAGGTATGAGTACTTAGCTTCCATTAATGTTTTGAAGTGCCGGGTTTTCTTCACTGGGATGCAAATTAGATACAACTTAGAGTAGTGTTACAAAAGAAACTGGATAGGAAGTACCTGTTAGAAAACAATGAGCCATGTGCAGAGGAGGATATGGTGATGACAGGGGGTGGGGGAGGAGAACACAAATGTGGATCATAAGTAAATTTATCTCTGTTGAACTGGTTGATGCTGGGATTCTGTGCATTTTAGGGATAGACAAAAATAAATATTTACAGGGGGAAGAGGCAAACATCACGTAGTGGTTACTTCTCTTAAGTTAGCGTAACTCCACTAATGTTATTCAAGTGTGTAGTGAGAAAGACTTTTAAAAAATTAGTTAACTTATAAAACTTTCTAAATGAAAACACTCTACTGTTTTGAGGTTTGATGTCAAACTGAACAATGCTGAAAGTAATTTCTTTCAATTTCATTATCTGTTAATAAACTATACTTGGCCCTTAGTTTATTTCTGTGTCACAAGAAACAAATAATAATAGTTTTTGCTGCATAAGACCTATGGAAGTAAACTTTAGAACCAGAAACCTGAATATTTAGTTATATACTTTTACATATGATAACTGGGAAATTAAAGCTTTATTGGCAAGACAATGTTTTCTTTTTCCTAAATAAGTTCTAGCGTCAGCAGCATCCACTGCCATTTCGGTTTTAACACGATAGTATTTAGAAAAGAGTAAGGCAGAAGCGTGACTCTCGTGCTTTATCTGCTGCATACAAAGTGAAGCCTGGTATTTTTGTGAGCTAGACATACTGAAGGAATTAATACATCATAAACAAAACATCTGTCTCCCCAGCAATTTTTTTTTTTTTTTTTTGCTGGGATCGGAATGAGTCATGGGTTTGGGAACTGTGCTGGTCTCAGCACAATGAGATCACCATAAAACTTAAGGGTTTTCACTGTTCTTTCCAAAAAGAAAAATTATATGGTGAAGTCAGTAAAACTTACCTTCTTTTTACACTTGCACATGGCCTTCTGCTTCTGAGCCTTTATGATACTAGGAACTCTCTTCCCGGAGAGCCGTTTCCTTTTCTTCCCCATTAAAAGGATTGAAGGGACTTGGACAAAATTTTCTGTACTAGTAAAAGTAAGAATCTGAATGCAGTGAGAGGGAATGAAGAAAATGGCAAGAGTGGTGAGGAACAGCATGTTGTTGCCAGTTCAGTTTTGACATAAATTTCTGCATGGGTACATACCATCATTGAGATAAAAACTGGCAAAAAGTAGTACAGAAATGTTTCAAAGAAGATCAGATTTTAAACACAAACTACTTGAAAAGCAGTATTACGGCACTAGTAGATGGAAAATCGTTGTTGGAAACGAAGCTGTTCTCTTCTGCGCTTGCTTTTTCTGAGGTTTTATTTGTGAAATATTAGTTTATTTATCTAGTTGAGTTATGATTTATTTACAAGAAGAAATTGAGGTGACTCTTTCAGTCCATTCTTTCTAACTTTTGTAGCAGGTTTTGAAATACTGGCTAGCGAGGATATTGTATAACTGTGTTCTCCAGATTTGGTGCTACAGTTCATAAGGTGAGAACAGCAGCTATTTTGTTGGCTGATATGTACACGGTTGGGTGAGCATTATCACCTTGCACTTGAGCTTTCCTTTTAGATACTTTATTAAATCTCTAAATTTTATTTATATGGAAACTGATCCAGTCCCTTAAAAGAATCTAACTTATTTTGTACCTCAGCTGCTGGATTCCATGTGCTTCCTGAGATCTTTTGTTACCACAGTGGTCAGTGACCCTGTCTCTGGATCTCTTGCATATATTCCCACATTCAGATTCTGGCAATATCATTTAAGCAGTGGGATCCTGTACTGCAGCTGTTAGTCATAGGCCCACCCACGGTCTTATTTCTTCTTTAGGGTCTGATTTTTCTGTGGGAGTTTTAATTTTCAAATTTTCTTTTATTTACATGAATATGTAATGGAGGAAGAAGGCTTATTCTAAGACTCTTAAAGCGTGAACAAATTACTTTTGTACTTGGCAAGAGCATTAGGGCACAAAAGTCTATCACTGAACCGTTTCCCATGTCTTTCAGAGTCATCCTCTTGTCTAGCCAGTCCCTGGCATAGTTGCAGTCCAGGTTGGTAGAGCCCAAGCCTGGATTTCACTGCACCCTAACCATACTCCATAATATGACCTTTGTGGAGCACCGTCAGCGCTTCTGAGTGGAGACTTGGCCTCAGCTAGCACCCAGGTTTCCACGGTAAAAGAAAAAAGCAATTCATCTCCTGAAGCAATAGCTTGGTTTTATTTAGGCACTGCAGGTTTAAAAGTAAAAGAATTCTTAGGCTCTGAATATCAAGGTTTGGCATTTTGTAAGTTCAGTTCAGTGTTGCAGAGGGAACAGCTTTTTTCCAAGTATCGTTTCAGATATCAAACCTAGTCAGGGATGGTGCCGCCTTTTTCCACAATCCCATTTCATATCCATGGCCTGCCCCTGGCTGGGCTGGGATCTTTCGCAACTGATGCGTTTTGCTCAAGTCCTTAGGAGGAGCCGCCTTTTCCTGGCTCTGAGCATATATGACTGTACTCAGATGGGAGAGCTATACCTCTTCACATTGTCTCAGCCTGGGGGTCAGGTAGAAGAAGAAAATAATGACTTTCATATTGTTGTACTTGGATGGAAAGCAAGGGAGTGGGAACGTTTCTCCTTTTCCCTGCCCAGAAGAAACATTTTCGGGTAGAATCCATTTGAAGTCAGTGGCCTTGAAACAATGGGTTTACTTTTTCACTGAGAAGTCATTGAGTGGGGATAACCCTCAGTGAATTTCTCCAGTTAGCAGCCACTGTAGCCTGGGAATAGCAAATTACTGTTTATCAAACAAAATAGTGTCTGTAACTGTCCACAGACATACTCCCTGAACTGTCACCAGCATTAGCTGTTTCACCTCTTCCTCACAAACTCTGAGAATAAATGCTGATTTCAGGAATTGCAATATATTTTACCTGTGTCTGACAGAAGTAGAGTTCCCCGAGTGTTTTATAGAAAGTCTTCTCATTTTAAAATGCAATTAAGCAGCCCAGGCCAAAGCGTATTATGCTTACCCCATGCATATCCTTGACCATATCTGCAGGGCTGCAGCAAGCAAATCTGATCTTCCTCATCTCCAGTGGATAAGTTTTAAAGATTCACCTTTCTTAACTGGTATTTATACCATCCTTTTTTCATTGCTGGGGCTAAGTTTCTCTGCCAACAGCATGTTCTTGGTACAACAGGTAAACCTTAGTGTCTAAAGAACCTAAGTCCAGCAAGGTGCTGGTAGGGCGTGCAGAGGATCACAGCTGAGAAACAGTGTGAAGGCAATAGAGTAGGCGATGTGAAAGACAGAATACCTGCCCTATATTTGCGTATCGTCCCCCCCATTTTTGTTTTAAGAAGTCATAGCAGGCTCTCGCATTTTGTCAGTGGAAGCGATTTGCAGGCACATGAAGGACAAGAAGCTGAGTAGTAAGAGCAAAGATGGTAAACCATGCTTGACCAATCTGACTGCCTTCTGTGATGAAATGACTTCCTCAGTGCATGAGGGGAGAGCTGTGGAGGCTGAACAAAATGAGGAGATAGATATATATATATATAGAGAGAGATATATATCCCAGTGCAATTTATTTATTCATTCCTGTTCTGATGTCATCATAGTACTTTGAGAAATGGGGCTTTGCCCTGCCCCCTCCCCCCCCTTTTTTTTCATAGCTCATACTCAGTTTGTTTCTTCTGGCAGATTGTGGGTTCTCTCTGCTCTTCTGATAGGAGCTGGTGATGTTGTACGAGTTTAAGAAACAAGTTTTGCCTTTTACTCTAGAATGTGGAGAACTCTTATTTTTAAAATTCCTTGTGGCAAAATTTTTCATAACTGTGCCAACCTGCCAAGAGCTTCTAAATCAAGGGCCTCTTGCACTTGGGGTTATTACACTCACTTAATTTTTTACTGGTATTTCAATGAATTTTCTGTCTCCCTTCTTCATTGGAAGACAGGATTGCTCTTTCCTGTAAGCTTCTTCACTGTACCCATATTGTTTTGACAAACATACATTTGTTTCACCTATATCTCCTCTTCCCTGTAACTGTGCAGAGGATAATTGCCGGTTACTCTCTAGATTGCAAGTCTGTTAAGGTGGATGTAGTGGGCTTCATTATCTGCTTAATGTTGCCGAAGTGCTGTTTTTAATGTGGATGAATCAGACACAGAAATAAGCCTTAATGTCATTTTCTCAAAGTTTTTGAGTACGTTGTTTGTCTTAGTTACGGAAGAATTTATATAAAGAGTTGTTATATAGGTATTGCAAGTTACCTTAAACGTGCAAGCATATCCTTAGGTGGTAGAAGCTGTAAGTGTGTATTGTGATGTTAAGCCACTTGTGTAAGTTCTCCAGCTTGTTTGCTAAAACTCATTAGCCACTATGAAGTGAATGTGTTTGAAGTAAATTGTCATAGTGGTTTAGTCTAATGAATGGACAAGTATCAGGTTCTGAAGCCCTGTTTATTTACATACTGACTGTGTGAAATAAAAAGTAAAGTAAAAGGTAAAGACAAAGTGAAGTTTGATTTGGATCATTCATATTATTAAATTAACTTTTTTTCTTTTAATTAGCTGATTTAGTAGGCAGGTGGTTTTCAGGAGTTAGTCTGGAGGTAATGCTAATGATACCTTTATAAATTTTTTGGTTTGTGTTGTTCTCTGTCTGCAGAATATATGAAAGGAAAAGCCTATAGCAAATAAATCACTTGGTCTAATATAAGATACACTTGTAAAGTTTTTTGGATGCAGGGTGTGATAAGCAGTTAATTACTGTCTGGATGTAATTGCTTTTAAGTACTTAGGATGATTGACTACTTGAAAGGCAAAGTAGTTTAATAGTTTTGAATAAAGCATGGTGTTAGGATGGGTAGAGGTGACATATCCTGTTGAGTAAAGAAAGAAAAAGATCGAAGCTGTGGAGAGCAGTCTATAGGTTCATTGTAACAGGCCACACCACATAATTGTCTCTGAGACCTCAGTTTAGGATTCAAGAATAATCAAGTCTAAGAATATCGTTCTCAGGCTTGTTTCTAAAGGCATCTGCAGAGGTGAGGGTAAGGATTCAAGACTGAATTCGCACAGTGAACTGTAGATTATTGCTCAAAGTAGTGCATATTCCCACCAGTTCCAGTGTGTTGATACTAACGATGTGCAGCTGCAAATTTTAGTGTAGGATTAGTGTTCTGATGAATCAGCAAAAAACTGGGAGATGAAGGATGTCAACCACTTTATTTGGCAGCATCCCACAGTTAAACTGGCATATGCTGGTGCTGAAAACCTTCTTTTGGCTGAGGACAGGACTAGATTGATTTCTTTGTGAAACAGTTTTCCTACTTGTAACTGGGTATTTCTGTCCTTGAGTGATTGTATGGGTCGCTAATATTGCATAGTGGTTGTTTGGTTTTACACAGGTGGAGATTTTCATGAGGCTAAGAAGAATACTACATTTGAGATAAGCATGTATGTATCTACATGGATTCCTTTTCTAGGCAGGGGATGTGTGGCTGGCAGTTGTTTTACGTTGTATTCAGATGTCTTCGTTAAAGATGCAATTTCTTCCTGTTGCTCTTGCAGTAAGTTTTTATGGGATAAAAATCATAAGACTGTATGGAATATGTGGTTGTTTTTTCAGTTGGATGCCATTTTATCTAAGGGTGTTGCCATCTAAAATACCTTTTTGAATTTTTTTAGATGGTTTCTGGCAGTGAACAGTTTGAAGGTTGGAGATGTCATTTTGTTTGTAATATCAATGTCTGTAGTTCAGCACTAGATGTGGGATGTATTGAGTTGATTTTGGCACAGAATCGTTGCAGAGGATTTGTTGCTGTGGACGTTGTCAATTATTATACTACTGAATTTGATGGGGGGATATTGAAATTCTTGGTCTATTTGAAAATGTGTATTTCTAAATTTGGTGTACTTTTGGTGCTATAATTATCTTTGTGTAAGCCTGTGAAGATCTATTGAGAGATGATGTTATTTTGGGGTCCAAAGCTGTGCCCACTGTTTAGAGACCATGTAAATTATTCACAGTAAAGTTGTGAGAGAGATTAAGATTGGAAGGATATCTGATATATTCATTGAGCTGGTATCTCTGGGATCAGTCTAATGAAAGACGTACATTGTATGTTTTGATTTTTTTAAACAGTCCTCCTACTTTGACACATGAAATGAGTAGATGCCTAAGAGTTATAAAGTTCTGTGTGCAAGAAGCATAGAATCAGTCCCAAATTTATTAAATGAATGTTGCAGGGTTTTTGTGTTGTATCGTCCTGTCCCATCCCCCCTCGTTGGATAGGATGTTTCTTATACAAATTTAGGTGCCACTGTTTGGTCCACCTTCTCATGCCTCCATATGGTATTGTCTCAGTTCAGGCGTGCAAAACATACGTAATTATTTGAAGTGAAAACATTAAGAGAAAGGTATTCCACTATCTCTCTTTTGGGAAAATGTAAAAACGCATAATAGAAAGAACTAGAGAAGAATGTTTTTTGTTTGTTTTGGCTCTCTAGGTTCCCCTCTTTCATCCCTCACTGTGCTCTTAGAGTGTTGATCTCAGAATTTTGTGTAAAATGTTACTATGTGTTTTACAGGTATCCCATACATTGATTAATACCACACTGATCTGTAAGAGATTTTAATGTAAAACTTATTGGTTTGTCCAGATTCATAAACCTGATGAAAGCTTTCGCATCCTGGAGAAGTCACTACTTGGTCCCTGAAAGGAGTGCAGAGGGGAAAGTGTTTTTTGTTTTTCTTTTTTAACTTCAGAAGAATAATAGCTCACTCCCAACAGGCTATCACTCGACAAGATTATTTCTGCCCACCACCTCCATGTTTAATGGAAATTTTCTAGTTGTTAAAACAGAATGCCTTTACCACTGATCAGTGATTGCAAATTACCATGAAAGCATCGAGGGAGAAGAAAAAGCCAGTAGTTTCCATTCTAGCTTTTTCTCGGATTTCTGTGAGACTAAACAACAAGCCATTCATTTAAAAAAAAAAAAAAAAAAAAAAAAAAGAAAAAAGTCTTCAAATGTACAAGGTCTGTTTGCAGTGTTGTTTTGGGCTTTTTTTCCTGAATTCTGTCAGGAGTGCAGAGCTAAGCAATCAAACATAGTGGGGGGATAAAAGCCATGGATGGCGTTTTTAATAATTCCTGAGATGATAACATCCCTTGAACAAAACATTGGAGCAGACCAGATTTGTGTAATTTCTTCACTTTGCAGGACTCTGCAGTTTTGCAAGCTTTATTTGGCTCACTCATTTTGAAATGGGTGATGCTTACTGTTGGAGGATTCCTGGGAAGAAGTATGCAGCATGTCAGAAATGTGTTCAGCTTGTGTTGTTTGCCAGAAAGAAAACTGTCTTTAGTTAGCTGCTAGAAAGTATCAGGACACAGTCAACAGATGGTTTACTACTTTTACACAGTTCTTGTTTTCCCCTCAAGTAAAACGTTGGTGTAATACTTTACAGAGGTCTCTCTGCCCTTACAGAGATTCTGATATCCCCAGAACCTGATATATTCCATTCTTAAAAGAATTATGCATTTTGCTAGTAAGTGATTTCACTCACACAGTTGGAGTGATTGGAAAAAAATATTTATACTTACCAGAGAAAGTTGATTCACCTTGAATGGATCAAATAGAATGCTTTAATTTTTGATGTTATATCTTATCCCATTGTATTACTCTGCTTTTGTACTCTTCCCCATCATTAAAGTAATATAAAGGAACATAATGATAAAGAGTTTACTTTTCTTTTCTTTCAGACGTGGGTGTTGCAGGTTGCAGTTCAGAAAATTTAAAATCTTCAGCCTGAGAGACCTGACTTTGTTCCCTACTTCTCTTTTGGAATATTCCATTTAATAGATGGCTGTAATGTGCGGAAATTTCCAGTTTGTACCAATACCAGTTATGTGAGGAGGAATGGAAATGGAACTGTGAGGATTTGGAAAACATGATTTAGGATCTTACTGAGGTATACTAATTAGGTTAAGCTGGTGGCAAGACTACTATGTCCTAGCTGTTGGCTGAAACAGTGTTTTTTTTTCATTTAAAACACCTTCAACTAATACTGTAGTAATATAGTATCTCTCTGGGAACCTGTACTCTGAATTATGAATCCATTTAACATCGGATTTTTCAGTGATCAGTACTTAGTACTTGCAAAGTTTGTCCTTGTTGAGCAGCTGTGATTGTTCATGCTAGTAAGTCAAAATCAGCTTCCTGTGAGATGTCTTGCCAGAGTAGCTGCCGTGACTTAGTGTGTTCTAGTTATGTAGGATATACTGCAGTAATAGCATTGCATAATATTTTTGTATATTCCTATATGCAGCAGGTTCTGATTTAGTGTAGAAATAACACTGCATGCTAACGGAGCCTAACTTCCAACCTGCATTTTTGCTATGCCTCTGTTTAACCCAACAAGTAATGGAGTCAGTATACCAAGAAATTTGCTCCTATCTTGAGATATGTTTGTTCTTATCAAGGAGAAGCCCGGTATGAACTCTTCTGTTTTATAACTTTTACTCAGTTTGTTTCTTTGTTGCAAGTTTTGATTTTGAAAAATTTTGTCTAGATTGGCTCCATGCCATGTCTTCAGTTAGCCAGTTTCATTGTTTGATGAAAGCTCCTGACATTTCAGGTTCTGTCTTTAAACTGCAGTTTCATGATCCTTGTAAACTAATATTGCTGGTGCACAAGGCAACCCTAATCTTACCGCTGTTCTTCCTTCCCATGTGCTGACACACAGCTGTGTAGTGAACTGAGTCAGGGAGCTGATCTGAGTAAAAACAAAACTAATCACTCTTTTTCTTCTTTTAAACGGGATTAAACCTGGATTAATTCTCTTGTCTAGTTCACTGCACTACCACATAAGCACTTGTGATGTCATAAGAAAGAAAAGCGCACAGGGAAATTAATAATTTCTGCCAGCAGAAAGACAGGATTGGAATTTAAACTTACCTTACAGTATTGGAGAAATAGCCTGAAAGTAGTAAGTACAAAAATCCCCTTTTAAGTGGGAAAAATTAGTTACTGAGATGTCAAATGTCTTTTTTTCAGTAAAAGATTGAAGAACGTGGTAGATGTTGAACTGAAGCTCTTGTCTTTTGCTGACCAGTTGGAAAAGATCCATGTATGGCAGTAGCTGTATAAGCAGGAGTGTTTGCTGTAAGGTCTATGAAGTATCATAGAATATCTCAAGTTGGAAGGGACCCATAAGGATCGAGTCCAACTCCCTGCTCCTCCCAGGACTGCCTAAAACTAAACCATATCACTAAAAGCGTTGTCCAGATGCTCCTTGAACTCTGACAGGCTTGGTGCTGTGACCGCTTCCCTGGGGAGCCTGTTCCAGTGACCAACCAAGTAGTTCTTCCAGTTGACTCTGGTGCCATAAATGATGCTGTGAGTCCAGATTTGAGGATTGCATTTCAAAAAGGATGTAGGCCAGTGGGAAAGAGTCTAGAGAGGTGAGGTGTCTGGAACAAGAAATCTGTGAGGAACGGCAGAAGAAACTGATAGTTCAGCCTGCAAATAAAAGTCTAAAAGTGGATGTAATAACTGGTCTTAACATCTAAAAATATCTAAAAGGTCGTAAGAATTAAGCTGACTTCTTAAGACTATGATTTTCAGTGTTGCTATGCAGAAGTAGTAGTTCTTACTGCTATGAATGTCCCAATGTCCTGAAGTAATACATACAACTTTCCACAAATGCAAATGTGGTCTCTCTGGGGCTTTGTTATAACATCTGGCAGTTCCTAAGTTTTACTGTGAATCTCTTTGTGAGATTCAAATAATTTCTGTTTCAAAAAGATGACTCCAGCGCCAGTCTTCCCGAGCAGTTCTTGGTTGCTTGTCGGTAAACAGTTCCGTTGTTTGGATGGTACTGCTTAATGTGGTATTGTCCATCCTTATTTTCAAATTCATACATTCTCAAACAATAATGACTTTCAGATTTTGGGACTCTTCTAATGAGAACCTCTCTGAGTGGGTCCCCAGCTGTTACTTTTCACTCGGAGATGCCCTGACAGGGCTGTACCACCTTCTGCTGAGATGCCTTTCCCTCCCTGGGGCATAGCCCAGAAGCACCCCCAGCTGTCCATATGGGGTCTGGGGGAAAGCATGTTTAGGGAACACTGCTGCTTTTGGCTGTTAAGAAAATGCTTAGAGAATGAACATCCACAATGCCCACTGATTCTTGCATTATTATTTTATTGGCTTCTTATAAGTATAGTCTTGATCCAAAATGCTACAAAAACGTAAGCAGCGATTGATTTTAATTTGCTGCAGTTCTTGAATGTATGGTTGTTTTCTTGCATGCCTGTTTAAAGCAGTCTGATCCTAACTGTCTGCAGCCGTTCACACACAGAATTCCAGTACAGAAATGTTGTACGTCTTTATTTGAGTTGGATTTTTCCAGCTTGTGGGTACTATAAGTTCACCTCAGAATTAACATCCTCTTGTGAACAAAGTTAAGCTGGAAGCCACCATACTGTTTACCAGGACATTAGTTGCTGGATATGGAATTGCTGTGTTCTTGTCAGAACAAGAAAAAATTGTTTGACCAGGAATATACAGTAACCCATCCATCTCTATGCCTCTTTGGTGCCTTCTTGTACTGCCTCCTACTTAATTTTCTGTACCTCCTGGGAAGAGTTTGGGGGCACAGAGTCTCAAAAGAACCAAGCGATGTTGCATCTACTGCTTTGGCTACCATCTGTCTTGAGGAAGTAAGGGTATTGATTACCATGATGCTGTATGTATGCCTCTCTCTCAGCAGTAATACACCTTTACTAGAGCAAAGTGCAGGAATGAAAACAGCTGCTTTGTCTTCTACATGAAAGTGGGACTGGTTCTCATTTACCTACTTGTGGGATTTCTGTGATGTCCCTGATAATCTGTCATTGTAAGTAGATGTTTGGGGTTTTTTGGGGGCTGATGGAGGGAGGTAAACAAAACTTCTAGGTGAACTTTGTTCATTTTTTAAAAAGATTGTGTTATGGTCTGCCGGATTGTGGCACTGGATGATGTAAACTCAAATGTACCTTTCTGTTCTGCATCCCTTTTCTATTGCTTCTTTATAAATACATAGTCCATTCAGAGCTCTTGATGCATTTGATCTCTTTAGATCCATAGGTCAATACAACTTGCACAGAACTCAGATCAACTTCCTTTTGGATGAAAGAAAGGTTGAAGGAATTACTCAAGGCCTTAGGCTGCCTGCCTCAGGTGAAGAAACATGTCAAACATCAATATTTAGGCACTACTGCTTCTGTCCGACTTTGACATACTACTACTGTGCACTTGTTCATTTTTTTTCTTGACTAAAAACCACATGTTCTCAGGCCCATTCCTTTTGCTTATTCTAGGAGTTTTCCGAGAGATTCATAGATCATTCAAATGTGGCTGCTTTAAGGGGTCAGTAAACAATGCTGAAACACTATTAAATCCCTGTAAGCAAACCATAGCTTCATTAAAAACAAAGTTAAGAAGGTTTGTATTTCTAACTTAGAGTACATTCTGTCAAACATTGTAGCCCACCTGATCCAAGACCAATATAAAGCCAATTAAAAGAAAGAAAAAAGTCACTTCACTGCAAGAAAGACTCAAATTTTAGATTTAGGAGCCACTGTTCTCTGAAGTCTGCTTATGTCCAGTTCACCTTGATTGGGCAGACAGTTTACTTTGCAGTTATATATGCAAGTAAAAACACATTTCTTGTTTCTATTTTAAATTGCCACAAATACAGTTTACGATTTCATAATTTTAATATTCTAGAATTAATATATTATTCAAATGAACCAGTCATCACTAAAAGCTTAATTGAAGAAATGAATTGGAAATGTGACTGACTACAAATAACTCTGGAGAGTTATTTTTTCCAGTAAACACTTAAGTCATGAACTCATGTTAGTAGGATGTTAATAGAATTTTTCTGGCCTGTACAGTGGCTGCCACTATTGTCCTAATTTAAATAAAAATCTATCAAGCAAATCTAGATTTTTGCAAATAGAAGGATGACAGAAGATATTCTGATCTTCTTGTTATGTTCAAGCCTTTTAAAGATTTAACCTTGATTGTTTTAGAGTAAGGTTGATCTGCTGCTGGTTTAATCCTTGTTTACAGAGCTAATTAAACTTGGTGTTATTCCTTTAGGATAGAGTTAAGCTTAATAAATCTATTGCAAACCAACTTCAGAAATGATACGTTCTAGTATTTGCTTTTTAAGGATTTATAAATTATTTGCCTTGTTTTAGCAACGATTTTGTGCTTCTCCAAAGTTGCACTAGCTATTTGTTTGAGATGACAAGAAATACAGAATTTTGATGAATGGTAATGGTCAAGTATGTAGACTCAACACTTCCAGCAAGTAAGTATCAGACAATTATGACAATAGCAGAACCTGGGCTTTTAATAACGGTGTCTTGCAATGATTTCCTAAAGTAGGTGTCCTTTGTCAGGACGGTGGCTTTATTAAAAGCAGATTTGAGTGCTTGCTTGAGCTACCAGTGCAGCTCAGCGATAGTTGGTTGCTGAGATGATTTCACACTGCAGGCAGCATTTCAGTGGTTAGCCTCTCCTGTGAGCCCATCCCTGTTTGTGATTAAACTAAAGATCCTTGAAAACAGCGAGACTTAACATACTGAACATATTTTCTTTTTTGGAAAACATTACTTGCTCTTCCTTCTCTTGCTTCTTATTTCTCCATGCTAATTTACTACTATGTAAATTCTGCATGCTGAGGATTAGTTTCCCCAGTTCCTTCTGTGTACCAATACCTCAACAAAGATACTATAAATCTCTTTTTTCCACTTACTTGCATGGTCCTATAAAACATCTGGATGTAAAGATAAGTAAGCTGCTTGCTGGCTGTCTGCCCAAAAACAATCTGAGGCTCTGACTGACCAGAAAATGGTTCATGAACGTGTGGGATGTGTGAAGGTATCAGTTTAAGTACCTTGGTTATATTTAGTATCTTTTTTAGAAATTACGTTTAATCCCCATCCCCTCACACACACACATAGAGGAATGGTCAGCTGTTCTTAGGAGGAGGTTTTAGTGACAGACATGCCATGGAGAAGAATTGCAGCAGAGAAAGATCTGAGGAGATGCAAATGGGCAGTGTTACAGGCACTAGTTCAAATCTGCACAGGAATCTTCCCTCTTGGGCGTTTCTGTTGAGCACTGGGGGCACAGTGTAAATGTTGACATCCTCTTCCATAACACTGGGATGGCTGGAGTGAAAATCTGCAGGAGGAAAATGGAATTTTCTTCATTCAGCCAAAAGCATCATTATAATAATTTGAGCGGATTTAAGTACATGGAACAAAGAAAGTGTGTGAGGCAGGAAATACAGGCTCTCTTTAAAGTCTCTTACATTTACTGAAATGTTTAAATGCCTCTTGCCACAAAGGGGTAAAAGTGAACAGCAATGCACTGTCTCAGAGTGCTCAGAGATCCTCCAGTAAAAGCTTCAACTTTTAAGGTATTTTATATTCGAGCACAGGGAAAACTGTTTGCATTCCAAAGTGTGTGAGTCCACATCGGCCATGAATGGAAACTGCTGATGGTTTGAATTTGTCCTAGAATGTGCACCAGGAACAAACATTACTGTGTAAAGAAATCTGCATGTAGCACATGAAGTTTTGCATGTACTGCCAGCATCTTTTTTTTTTGATGAAAAGAGGTGTTTTTGTTGGAGAATGGGAAAAATTGAGACTTACTTATGTTACTTGAGCAAGTCTTCCTTATTTTTTAGTAAGACTAATAAGAAGATTGCATTCCAGCACGCCTGCTTTTGAAAAACAGGAGTGCTGGAATGTTTTACTTAGTACTTTAATATTACCTTTGCTTTTCACAGAACCGTAGAATATCTCAATTTGAAAGGGACCCATAAGGATCATCGAGTCCAACTCCCATAGATTCACCAGTAAATATGGAGAAGGTAGCTTATTTAAACCCAGTTGCTGATTTTTTTGACCTGTGAAAACCAGCTTCATCCAAACTATACTGAGAGCTCAGTCTCAGAAGTCTGTTTGCACACAGGCACAGTTAGTTGTTTTCTTTTTTAAATAGATAGGCTTTTGTGATTTGTGCCAGTGTCAGTTTCCTGATTAGATTCAGTAATCACATCAAGTAACACTGCATTAGATTAATTGGTTAATTCTGGCACCTGAGGCTGTTGTAAACCAAGCATTGGGAACAGAAGGATCACAACCTCCTAGGCAGTGAGTGCATGCTTTAGTTGGAGGTTCAGTTACAACATTTGGTGTCTATAGCATCTGTCTGTGTACACCTTCTGGTGCATATCTGTACAACCAGCTTAATCACAAAGCAAGTAACAGCATGCAGCAATAAACTGCAGTATTTGATTGTTCGATTTCATGTCTTCTGTGATTCTACTGAAACAGGAGATTTAATGTGTCTTGGGATATTGTGTTGAGCTAGGCTTTACTTAAAGTTGGATGTGTATGTTGTTCATGCATAAAAGCACTTGCATTAAAAGACAGTGTATACATAGGTATGTTAATTAAATCTCCTAGGTTTTGCATTTATTTTGGGTTATTGTCTATGTGGAAGTCATTGTAGTTTCATGCTGTAAGTTGCAGTGCACATATGAAGCAAAATTATTTGGGAAATCTATGAAATAGGATTTGGATAGTGCCTCTTGTTTGTTTTGCTTGCCTCCTGTTCAGCAGTCTTATCAAATGCAGCTATATACAGTGAGGCCTATTGCTTGTAATAGCCTTAAAGTAAATCTTGAAGTACTAGATGAAAGTTTTGAAGCTATAAGCCAGTAACATTTTCTGCTACAACCAGTTGTAGGTAGGGAAAACTTATATCCTGTCTTAATCCAGGAAGCTTTTACATCACTAAGTATATCTTTGAAATCATACTTTATTTTGCCATGTGTGAACCTCAAGAAAATGTCTGCGAACATCTATTCAACAACCCAGTTGCAGAATCAACAGCATCAGATCGTTGCAAGAAGGAGTACACTTTTTCAGTTGGCTGTGACTCGAGTATGTTTTTACCTGACAGCAGTTGTATGTGTTTTCCTAATCAGCTATTGAAAATTCTTTAAGCATGTGAAGGTCTGAGGCTGAAGTTATTTTTGCAAAGATTATCACACTTTATCTCAGCCCAAAGGAGGTCTGTGTGATTAAACCCATAGTCATTGACAGTGGCCTTGAATTAAAAAAAAAAAAAACAAACACAAAAACCCCTCCAAAAACTAGTCATAAACTGCCAGCAGCTCACATGCTGGTATAAGATATACTGCAGATATTTTCATATCACAATTTTCTCCTCTTCTGTGTTATGATGAACACGAATGTGAAAACAACTTTTTCTAAGTAACTAGCAAGTAAATTTATTCTTTTGATTCTTTTTTCATGTTAATATATTTGTTGTTAAAGGGTAGGTAACTTACATGGCAGGAATTATGAAATCACGTCTTTTCAGGAGCTGTGCATTCTTTTTTTTCCTTTGAAATTGGTCTGGATTTTTTCCTTTGATGGGGCTGTTTTTTAAATGCAATTGATTTTTGTAAAGGTGCATGTAAAATAACTTAATGCTAAAACTTGACAGAATTTGCATACCTCTATATTGGTTAACTGAGGTATACTATTACAGGTTATTTTGGCAAAGGATTCTATCTGCATCCCAAAATAAAAAGGTGGTGAATTTGATTTGGACTAATTTGTGCTCTTACACCTCCATAAATACAGCTTTTTTTTTTTTTAAGATAAGGGAATATCATAAATAAGTGCCAACAAAATGTTGAGACCGAAAGTGTTAAGACAATTACTTTGCTGATAGTATGCCCACTAAAAATAATGGAACCTTGTCTCTTTTGGCTTCATAATCTAATTTGACTGGAATTTATCTATGTTTTCTAATAGTTAAATTGGGGCGAATATCAAATGATCCCACAGGCAGAATTTCTGGCTTCAGTAGTTGAGACCTGAAGATAATCTTACTCATACTAAGAAAGCTAAGGATGTGAAAAAAATCTGTGGGCTTGAAAGTCTTAATAATATGTAGATGTGGAATTTAATGTGTGTGTATTAGAGCATCATTGTATTTGAAAAATTAAAAGGGGCATTTGGCAGTCTTTATCAGTGGGATCTATATACTTATTAACAGATTTCAGTGCAGAACTAATTGGAGTTATAACTGTGATGCTGTGTAGGTAAAGAGCCTGTTAATATCCCCTCCGTAACTGAGTTCTCCCTCCTTTAGTTAGGCTCCTCTGTAAGCTGTGGTCAGACCAACCTTTCTTTTGCTGGACACTACTGAATAAGCAGCTTCCCTCCTTCTCCCTCCCTGTTCTCTACTTTTTTTTTTGTCTCTCCGAATGTCTCTCCTAAGTTGACGGTGCTGTTTTCTTATGAAACACATTGAGGAACTGAGCTGGGTCAAAATTACTTAGCAGAAAAGAGGAGGTGTGGTTTTGTCTGTGTAAATTCTGACCATTTCTCTGACACTGTTCCTGTGCAGTTGCCCAGCTGGTAATTACAGACAAGTTGAGGGGATGAGGCAAGAGGTGCAGGAGCTGCTTAATCAAGTACTGTCACCAAGAGCAGCGCTCCTGAAGGGTCTTACTGAGTCTGAAGCTTTCTGTATCTTCTGTGAATATGACTTGTCTGCCAGCACAGCCAAGCTCAGAGAGGATGCTGATGAACTCAACCACAGTGTTCCTTCCCTATGCCCTTGCATTGCTTTCCCTGTCTATGTGGGACAGATGAGCTTCCCTCCAGTTATCAGAGAGGGAATTAATGAAGCTTTTATGCAGCATGAAGTTACAGGGTGTCCCTCTGAGAAGACTTTGCATCATACTGAACTGCTAGTGTGGACAGCTTCTGCCCAAAATAAGCTAAGCTAGTTAAAGAGAATATAAGAAGCGTGGAGAACAACTTAAGTGAAGACTCTTAGATACTTTGAAAATTCTGCATCTAAGTGCATGAAATTATATTTGAAATTCTTTGAATCCTTAAACTTTATTTGAAGGTCGGAGCTGCTAATGCCCATGTAAGTTAGCTGGACTTTCACATAACTTAGGAGTTTCTAATATTTTTTATTTATTTATGATTTTATTTTTAGAGAGCAGCAGTCTGTTATATCTGTGATCTACAATGAATGCCAAATCTGCAATCAGCAAAGAAATTTTTGCCCCACATGATGAAAGGATGCTGGGAGCTGTCCAAGTGAAAAGAAGAACAAAAAAAAAGATTCCTTTCCTAGCTACTGGGGGTCAGGGTGAATATTTAACATACATCTGCCTGTCAGGTAAGATTAATGATTTTGACATCCAGTTATTTGGTTTGATTTATCTTTGATTAACTGATTAGATGCTATCTGTAGCCATAAGGACCTGGGTGACTCGAATGTCAATAATGTAACCAGAGAATTATGGCGCTTTCGTGTTTAATCTTGAGAAACCACACACTCACGGCTATTAATATTTCTACTATATAATAGAGTAAACAGGTGGTTTCATTGTTTAAAAAAAAAAATTAGGTGTTCTCTCACAGCATAGTTGCAGAGTATGAACAAATAAAATATTTGGTAACAGTTTTGCTTATTGAGGTAAAGATCTTCCTTGGAGGGATGAAATTCACAATGTATTTCCTTTTAATGCCCTGAAATTTTTTGTTTGAAGCAAATATGCTTTCCTCTTCTTTTTGTATTTGCCTCTGTGTGTTACCAGCTTATTGGGTACTTAAATATGCAACTTTCAGCCAGAATATTTTCAGTTCATTGAACAGAACAGTGGTGCTATGTGTCAATCACCTGACTTTAAAAGGGATGAAGATGGGAATATTTGGATTGAAGAAGAAAAGGATGTGTAAAGACATGTTTTGTGAGAGGTCGTGGGGAACAGGGAGAAATGATCTATTTGTGGCTAATGTATGCTAATGTGTTCAGATGAAATTAATCTGAGTTTCTCCAAGGTCAAACCAGTATTCGTGAGAGTCTGGATTTCAGGAACAGGGTAGGTAGTAGCCGTACGATGTTTTGCTTTAGATTTTTATAAAAGTAAAGTGGTTTGGGTTTTTTTTTATGTGCATAAATGAAACCCATTGCTTGGGTAACTTATGGTTAACTATGGTATTGTAGGTTTTTGGCTGGCTTTTTTTAATGCTTTGAATACCTTCTGGTTATTGCAGTGAAATTTACCTTAATTAAGATTATGTCTCAAGACAGTTGGAAAGCAGTTTGTGATCCTGGTTTCTTGTAGTTTATACCTGTTTTCAAACTTCGAGTGGAACTCAGTTGCTTGGAAGTAGGCATTCAGTGCACTTTTAGGTTTCTTGCCCTTCCTTCAGGCAGCTCTCTGGAAAGGCAGAAATCTGTTGTAGTTTCTATGTCTGCCAGATGAGTGTGTGTGAGTATCTTTGGTATCCTAGGGTGATTTAGTCACTTAGGTTTTTAGGCATAGCAGTGCCTCCCTTCGAGTGTGGGCGTCTTACTGGAAGTAAAACTAGTGGTCAGAGGAAGAATCATAGAATAGTTTGGGTTGGAAGGAACCTTTAAACCAACACCCCTGCAATGAGCAGGGACATCTTCAACAAGATCAGGTTGCTCAGAGCCCCACTGAACCTGCCTTAAATGTTTCCAGGGATGGGGCATCTACAGCCTCTCCGGGCAATCTGTTCCAGTGTTTCAACACCCTCACTGCAAAACATTTTCTTCCTTATAGCTATTCTGAATATACCCTCCTTTAGTTTAAAAACATTATGCCTTGTCCTATTGCAGCAGGCCCTGCTAACAAGTCTGTCCCTGTCTTTCTTATAAGCCCCCTTTAAGTATTGAAAGGCTGCAGTAAGGTCTTCCTAGAGCCTTCTCTTCTCCGTGCTGAACAACCCCAACTCCCTCAGCCTTTCCTCACAGGAGAGGTGTTCCATCCCTCTGATCATTTTTGTGGCCCTCCTCTGGACTTGCTCCAACAGGTCCATGTCTTTCCTGTACTGAGGACTCCAGAGCTGGAAGCAGTACTCCAGGTGGGGTCTCACGAGAGCAGAGTAGAGGGGCAGAATCACCTCCCTCGGCTTGCTGGCCACACTTCTTTTGAAGCAGCCCAAAATATGGTTGGCCTTCTGGGCTGCGAGCACACATTGTTGGCTCATGTCCAGCTTTTCATCCACCAGTACTCCCAGGTCCTTCTCCACAGGACTGTTCCCAGTCCTTTCATCCCCCAGCCTGTATTGATACCAGGGGTTGCCCCAACCCAGGTGCAGGACCTTGCACTTGGCCTTGTTGAAGCTCATGAGGTTCACGTGGACCCTCTTCTTGAGCTTGTCCAGGTCCCTCTGGATGGCATCCTGTCCCTGAGGCATGTCAACCACACCACTCAGCTTGGTGTCATCTGCAAACCTGCTGAGGGTGCACTCGATCCCACTGTCGATGTCATTGATGAAGATATTAAACAGTATTGGTCCCAATACGGCCCCCTGAGGGACACCACTTGTCACTGATGTCGATCTGGACATTGCGCCGTTGACCACAACCTTCTGGATGTGACCATCCAACCAATTCCTCATCCACCGAACAGTCCATCCATCAAATCCGTATCTCTCCAATTTAGAGTTGTGTTGTGGGGGACCATGTCAAAGGTCTTACAGAAGTCCAGATAGATGACATCCGTAGCTCTTCCCTTGTCCACTGATGTAGTCACTCCATCATAGAAGGCCATGAGGTTGGTCAGGCAAGACTTGCCCTTGGTGAAGCCATGCCATCTCAAATGACCTCCCTGTCCTCCATGTGCGATAACATAGGAGGATCTAGAGGACCTGTTCCATGATCTTCCCAGGCACAGAGGCGAGGCTGACAGGTTGGTAGTTCCCAGGGTCCTCCTTTCTATGCTTTTTAAAAATGCGTGCAACGTTTCCCTTTTCCCAGTCACCAGGGACTTAACCTGACTGCTATGACTTTTCAAATACCATGGAGAGTGGCTTGGCAACTACATCAGACAATGCCCTCAGGACTCTGGGATGCATCTCATCAGGTCCCATAGATTTATGTATGCTCAGGTTCCTCAGGTGGTCACAAAGCTGATCTTCTCTTACAGTGGGAGGGACTTTGCTCCCCCAGTCCCTGTCTTGCGGTCCATCCACTCGAGAGGTATGGGAAGAGAGGTTGCCGGTGAAGACTGAGGCAAAAATGTTTTTAAGTACCTTCTCCTCATCCATTGTTACCAGTATGCCAGTCTTGCTCATCAGAGGGGGTATGCTTTCTTTGAACTTCCTTTTCTGACTGACATACCTGTAGATGCCCTTCTTACTGTTCTTTGCATCCCTTGCCAAGTTCAGCTCCAGCCACGCCTTGGCCTTCCTGACCCCACTGCTACACAACCAGGCAGCATCCCTATAGTCTTCGTAGGATACCTGTCCCTGCTTCCACTGCCTGTGCATTCCCTTCTTGCCCTTTAGTTTGACCAGCAGGTCTCGATTCAGCCATGCCAGTCTCTTGCCTTCCTTGCCTGATTTCTTATACCTGGGGATCGAGAGCTCTTGTGGTCTATGGAAAGTGTCCTTAAAGATCTGCCAGCTCTGTTCTGCTCCCTTGTCCCCTGAGGGCAGTTTCCCAGGGGGTCCTATTGACTAATTCCTTGAACAGCTAGAAATTTGCTTCCTAAAATTCAGGGTCCTGACTTTACTCTTCGCCTGACCCATATCCCTCAGGACAGCGAACCCCACCAGTGCATTATCACTGCAGCTCAGGCTGCCTCCAATCTCGATGTCACCAATTAGCTTACTTGTGTTGGTGACCATTTGGTCCAGTACTGCATCCGCTCTGGTAGGGCTGTCTGTTACCTGGCTTAAGAAGCTATCCTCAATGCATTCCAGGAGTCTCCTGGATTGCCTACAGCTCATTAGGCTACTTTTCCAGCAGATGTCGTGGTGGTTGAAGTCCCCTAGCAGCACAAGAGTTTGTGAGCGCGACGCCTCCTGTAGGTGGAGGAAGAAGGCATTGTCAATAGACTCCCCTTCACAGAATCACAGAATCACTAAGGTTGGAAAAGACCTGTAAGATCATCAAGTCCAACCATCAACTAACACTACCATGCCCATTAAACCATGTCCCACAATGCCTTGTCCACATGTTCCTTGATCAGGCGGCCTGTAACAGACACTATCCACAAGGTTCCCTTTGTTGCCTCGGTCTCTAATTCTTACCCATAAGCTTTCAACCTGCTCATAGCTATTCTTCAGAGACATCTCTTCACACTCTATCTATTTCTTGATGTAGACGGCAACCCCTCTGCCCCTCCTTCCTCACCTTTCCCTTCTGAACAGCTTGTAGCCGTTGATAGCTGCAGTCCAGTCATGGGATTTGTCCCACCAAGTTTCAGTAATGGCAACTAGGTCATAACTTTATAGCAACACGGTAGCTTCCAACTCCTCCTGTTTGTTGGCCATGCTGCATGCATTGGTGTAGAGGCATTTCAGCTGGGCTGTCGGCCGTGTCACCTTCTTAGAGGAACACCCCTTAATTCCTTTAAGGTATTTCACTGGTGTTTCTCTGTTGGCTCCTATTACAGAGGTGAACCAGCAGCTCCTGCGGTAAGACTTCAGGTGTGCTCCAGTATACCAAGCACATCTCAGAGAAACAGGCTGAGGGCCCTTGCTAGCACCCAGTCTAACCTTTGGCGTGTCATCCCACAGCTTGTCACAGCGAGCCTGATATTATCTCCCTCCCCCTTTAAGTCTAGTTTAAAGCTCTGTCAATAAGCCCTGCTAGCTCATGATCAAAGACCCTCTTCCCGCTTTGAGAAAGGTGAATCCCATCTGATGCTAGCAGGCCTGGTGCCATGTAGACCATTCCATTATCAAAAAACCCGAAATTGTGGTAGTGACACCAGCCATGTATTAATAGACTGGGTCCATCTGTTTCTTCCAATGTCGCTGCCCGCAAGTGGAGGGATAGAGGAAAAAATTACCTGTGCTCCAGATTCCCTTACCAACAGTCCTGAAGTCTCTTCTGACTGACGTTGGAGTACGCATTGCTGCTTCATCACCACCCACGTGGAAGAGCAGGAAGTGCTCTATGAATCTCAGAAGACTGCAATTATTTTTGGACTAAATGGAAGATAGTGTTTCATGGACTCTTTCAAATTTTTTTCCACTGAAAACTATGTTAAAACTTTCAAAACAGAGGAAGTAAAACCTACTACTGGTATAAGACATTACACACATGCATACAAAATATACATTTATTGAATGTTATGTATGTTTAGGTTAAAATATAAGCTTCAGAGTATATGCGCACACATACTGAGGACAGTGAGACAAAACAGAAGACTTCTCATTTCCGGCTGAGTGTTCTGCTTGTAATTCTCCCCATATACAGAGCTTCAAGGAAGGGTTTAAAAATTGATTTCCCAAGGCTGTTCCCTAGACTTGTGGTTGGGATACTCTTTTTGGATTTAAGGATTGCAGGTTTCAATCCTCTCAGGTTGCAGAGGAATCTGAATCTAGGTCTCCCATCTTTTAAAGAAATGTTCAAATCACTACCCTTTTGAAGCAAAGCTCAACTCTTCTTTCTTTGGCAGTAAAATTTTTCAAGTGTCAGTCCAATTTTTTTTCTAAGTCATCTTATTTTAAAGAACAATCCTGTTGTAGGGCCATGGAATCAGTTTTGGAATACCCAGGTCTTTGATACCCATGTTTATGAGGAAAGGTTAGAGGTGTGATCTGTGCTTAAAATTTTCTGTAGGCTAAGTCTATTCAGGAGATGGATTTTTTTTTTTAAATATTTTTTTTTTAATTGCCATTCTGGGAAACTTAGCCCTCCTTCAGCTCCCCCACCCCCATGTTGATGTGTAGCAGCCAACATGGATTTTAAGCGATTGAATGATAGATGCATCTAATGCCTTTCTGCAGCAAGATAACATATTATGAGTAAGGAAGAAACAGCAGATGTCCTGACTTCAGCAGTGTTTCTCACTGGTGACAAGGAGAAGCATTCAGGATCTAACTAAAATTGCTGTATGATAGGCACTGATAAGCTGCAAAATTGTATTAGGAGAGCTGTCATGCGTGGCTTATTATTAGTGTGGGTGTGCAGGGATCTGAGACCAGTTGTTTTATATACATTTACGGTTTATATGGAATGTACAGTATGATTGGTAACTTCAGTAGACAACAAAGTGACTAGGGAGAGGACTGCCTGGCTGTATTTGTGTTTGAGGGCAATAGTAGAGTTCCAAACAGTCTGATCAGACAGGTGATTCAATACAGTAGGGTCAAGTGCAATTAGTTATTTAGTTGGGAATAATCAATGGCACAAAACTAAGGGGAAGGGAACAACTGTTTCTGCCCCTGTGGTTAAAGGAAATTGTGACAAGGATAAGCCGTGAGTTTTGCTATTCCTTATGGCTGTGAAGGAATAATGGTGTTAGTTGCAGCGAGAAGTTGTGTTACAAATAAAGAAAAAGTTTTCCTTTAGTAAGGGTAAGTTAATGTGGGGATGGCAGTTTAGTTGTGTCCCCAAACAGTCTAAGATGAACTGTATCTTGCAATAACAAAATATACTTGGTGACCTTCCATTTTTTCTGAGATTTGGTACAATGAATGAGACACAATGGTGGCTACGTCTGGATTTTAGTTTCCATTTCAAGTGACATGTGCTTTAATGCTGAGTGTCGCAACATCTATTTTGGAAACACCTTTATCAGCCTTTGACTCTTGTCCCATTTTTCCCAGGTTTGCTATGTATTAGGTAAACATAGTAACTGGAATATCTTTGTGTTCTTAGTTTCCTTGGACTAATTCAGTTTGGCCTGTGCCAAAAGGAATTTGATAATTTACTGTTTAGAACTGAATTTGTCTTGTTAAGGGACTTCTAAATATTTGGAGATACAAAATATCCTGCCTAGTTGTAGTTTCATTCAAGATAGGATACAGAAAATTAAGCATCAGCTGTTGTGATAGCTACTTTTATTTACTGCTCGGCTTGTAACTGACAAATTGCATGAATTGTTATAATCAGAGTTAAATGTTTTCCTTTCTGTGTTGAACTGAAAATACATTATATCATAATTGTTGTCTATCTGCATTTTTGTAAGCATGGATAGAGATGCTGAGGAGGGAGAATGTTCTTAGGCCTCAAAGAGATGGGACAGTGAAGCATTAAAAGAATCAAATATTGAACAGAGCAAGATGGGAGAGTAAGGGAGATTACAGAATCACAGAATGATAGGGGTTGGAAGGGACCTCTGGAGATCATCTAGTCCAACCCCCCGCCAGAGCAGGTTGACCTAGAGCAGGTTGCACAGGAACGCGTCCAGGTGAGTTTTGAATGTCTCCAGAGAAGGAGACTCCACAACCTCTCTGGGCAGCCTCTTCCAGTGCTTTTCCACCCTCAAAGTAAAGAAGTTCCTCCTCATGTTTAGATGGATCAAGTTTGTGCCCATTACCTCTTGTCCTGTCACTGGCCACCACTGAAAAAAGACTGGCCCCATCCTCCTGGCACCCACCCCTTAAGTATTTATAAGCATTAATAAGATCCCCCTCAGTCTTCTCTTCTCCAGACTAAAAAGACCCAAGTCCCTCAGCCTTTCCTCGTAAGAAAGATGTTCCAGTCCCCTAATCATCTTCGTAGCCCTTTGCTGTACCCTCTCCAGCAGTTCCCTGTCCTTCTTGAACCGGGGAGCCCAGAACTGGACAAAGTACTTCAGATGCAGCTTTACCAGGGCAGAGTAGAGGGGGAGGATAACCTCCCTCAACCTGCTTGCCACACTCTTCTTGATGCTCCCCAGGATGCCATTGGCCTTCCTGGCCACAAGGGCACGTTGCTGGCTGTGGTCATCCTTTTGTCCCCCAGGACTCCCAGGTCCCTTTCCACAGAGCTGCTCTCCAGCAGGTCAGCCCCTAACCTGCACTGATTCTTCCTTAAAATCTGTATTTCAAGTATGTATGGGATTTTTTTATTTGACAATACTAAATACTGAATTCATTAAAAGGAAATACTCATTAATGCTCCAAAAAGGTGTACCTAAAGCCTGTCATCTGAAACTGGAGACAGGTGAAGGTAAGAAAGCTGTAGCAAGACTGCTTGCCAGAGTGGTAGAAACTGAGCATCTGGGTTACCTGCAACCTTGCCTGCTGTAGTGGTGGGGCTCGCCAAGTTAGACTGGCAAGCAGAGCCAAGAGAGACCTTTTAGGAGTTACTTAGTTAAGAACAGCAAGAAAGGAGTAGACAGATGGGAAATACAGAGGTGGGGTGGCTGTAGGCAGAACAGAGAAGATGAAAACTGGGATTTTTTTTATTTTCTTTTTTTTTTAATGTTAGAAGAGGATTTAAAACAGAGAAAAGACAAGAAATTCAGAGCTGAAAGTGGGTATTTATCACCTCCTCCACACTAGCAGACCTAGTGACAGTTATTGGATCAGATCTAAGTTTTAATTTTGTCATCATTGTCTTATATAATTAAAACATAACTTTCAAAAATAGTTCTTAGCCTTATTTAGAATTCTGAATTAGGTGTAAAATACTTAAAAGATCACTTCAGAAATATAGGACACTGGCGATATCTCCTACTTGCTTGTGCAGTTTTGTGTGTGTTATTTCCTTTGACACTCTATCATTATGTTTTTTAAGTTAACTTCTAATATTTAGAAAGGTTTTTAATTTGTTATAGTGCATTGGAAGTGTTCCAGTTTGTGCATATGGATGTGGCATTGACCTTTCAGGACTAAAAATCTGTTGCAGTGAACTGAATGAACCAGATGGTTCCTTTTGAACCTGAATGCCTATGTGTCATAACACTCTCGGCTTAGCAGCACTGCTTTTTCTAGTCCTTCTGCTGAAAAGCTTGGGATTTGACTGTAAAGCTGAAGTTGTTTAAAAGTGAGAGTGGAACTTTCTCCCCTGTGGTTACAACTTCAATAGTGTTATTAACATATTTTCAGTTCAGGGTTTTTTTGGGATGGCTTTTATGCAAAAGTACAATATATCAAAAATGGTGCTAGAAAAGCCAAAAGGAAATGTATAGAAGTCATATGAAGTAACATACAAATATAAGATGTACATGCAGGGGGAGAGTGTGTTGGGTTTTTCTTCCTTTAAGATTTAACCTTATTGACCATGTCACAGGTTTTCTCGAAAGACAAGCAGTAAATAGCTTAGAAAGCTCTTTGCAGTTACTCTGGAAGGTTTTGGGGTTGTTTTTTCTTCTGTTTCTAAGCATACAGAGAGACAGAGGCTTGCCTTATTAGCTTAAGTAGTTCTCTGAATATCCTTGTTTGTGCTCTTACAGCACACTTCAGCAGACGTCTAACCACACCACTCGGTTACACTTCCAACGTAAGCTTTCTATTCTGTTTTTTGCCCCTAGAGCCAATGGTGCTGTGAAGTTGTTTTTCCAAACAGGAATTTGTTGTTCCTCCCTTACTGGCTGCTCATGGAATAGAACATTACCCAGGAATGACCTATATCTCTTGCTTCTTTGAAGGTCACTTGACATGGCTGCCAGAAATTGGCCATAATTTTGTGGGGAGTTCAAGGGCAGGTTAAGTGCAATTGAGTTTTCAGCATGATAGCTGAACTGAAAATTGGAAAGTAGTGAGGAAGAGCTTCATATCAAAAGAATTCAGTTTTCTCCTAATGTGTTCTCATTTTCCATTTGAGTTTTGCTACTGTACTGAAGTGACAATCTCCCAATTTATTTTCTATATTTTCTTGTTGAAGAAAACATCCCATTTTCAGGAGCTTATAGTGCAGAGGATTCTCATGGTTCCTTCTCAAGACATGAGAAAACAAAGTAAACTTCATTTTCCCCTGACTTTCCAGGAGAATGCTGTGATCACCTCCCCACAGGGTGTATTGAAGTATTACTGCATATTGGGGAGGGGGGGAGGGGCATTTCCCCTCTGTTTAAATATTTTATTAAGGCATGAGAATGATACTTCAGTGTTCATGGTCAGACATAGGACATTCACTTTGAGTCTGACCCATTTAGATGTCAGATTCTCCATTGAATGTTTAATTATTTATGCAGAATAGAACATGATTGATGTGAGAGATTTAGTCAACCCAGAATACTAAATGGTGGTCCAGTCTTCTGCAAGCTCTGACCTGGACAGCTGTTTGAAGACAGCTGCAGACCAGTTGTGCTTTCTTTAGCCCCATGGACCCAGATTGGCACAGCAGGCTGAATATTCGGGCATAGATTGGTATGTTCGATCACGGGAAATATTTCTGGTACCTGTACTTAACACAAGTGCTAACTGTTGCAGGTGGTGGCTTTAATGTAAAGACTCACCCTGTCCCTCAGAAGAGGGATGTTAGGTATTCCTATGTCTTGGATGAGTTCTTTGAGTACTAACCATCAGTATAAAAAGTGTGGCTGCCGTCAGCAGTTCTCCGCCTAACACTTCTGCATTTTATCTGCAAATACCTGATAACTTTCTGATGGCCAATGGAGAAACTATTCCAGAATTCAATGGCCAGGACTCTGCAATTCAGAAAATGTAGAAAAGAAATGTACTATTCCTTCTTTATTGGCTTTTTTAATGTCAGCACAGACGCACTGAGGACTTCCTTTGATCAGCAACTGATCCCTCTAAAACCTTCTCACTGTGCAGAGTCAGTGGCTGCTTTTGCTTCCAGTTACTTGGAGATATACGCTACACAGATTTTGTGCAAATTTTGCATTCATGTTGACTAAGTCAAAGTGATACGATTTGCTAATGTGAGTAGAGTTAAATTGATGTAACGTTCTATGGTTTCCACACACATATAGTTAGGTTCGAGTTTAATGCCAACTTCTTAATATTTATTCCTGGATTCCATTCCAATGCTTATCTGTTCTACTTCTGAATGAGATAATGCCTTCTTGGGGTTGTGTACATGGCAGATTACTCTATTTTCTTTACCACTGAGTGTGTTTTAGGCTGGTGCTTGTATTTGTTGCTTAGCAAAGTTATTTCCAGTGATATCAAATTCAAAAATTTTATTAAATGCTGTGCAAAAAACCACCCATGCTTACTGACTGTAAGGATTACTAAAAGGCAATTTCTGCATAACGTAAATTCTCAATTTGAAAACACGTTTACATTATCAAATACGCAAGAATGATTATGGCCTTTAATGGATGGATACATTTTTCCCCTTATTAACATTGCTTCAGAAGTCAGTCTGAGTGGAGTTAAAATCCTTTCTAAAAGCGATAGGATTGAAGCAAATAGGTCTCTTCAGCACTCCTACTTTACTAGGGTTTGTTTTAACCTTGATTAACAATCATAGGAGTTTGGAGGAATTCTCTGAAGTTTACTCTGCCTTTACTTCTCCTTTTGAAATAGCTACCTTAAAAATCATCACAAGCTTCTGGCTAAAACTTTTTTATTATTTGCATTTTATTAAATTATTTTTAAAATAAGGAAATAGAAGTTCACATATGTAGAGGCATAATATTATCACTAGCCTTTCTGTGGAGTGAACTAAGGCCCGTTACAACCTTGATGTTTTCTGTTCTAAGAGAAATAAAAAATCAAGTCCCAAAGATGTTTCAGACCTTGTCTTCCTTACCATGAGCCTCTAACCATGCATTTGTGTTGCTCTGGGTCCAGGTGTTGGTTGGTTGGTTTCTTTTTGTGTTTTGCTTTAAATAACAATAACAATGTAAGTTTTGTACTGTGTTTCGTGACAAAAATGCAAATCCTTTTTTTCATAAGCCAGAACAGGAAAAAAATAACAAACAAGCTTCTCGTCTGTCTACTTCTTCCAAAGGTAAAATTTGTAACCATCACTCTCTCATCTTGGTAATGGATTCTTTAAGATGAAGGTTTAATGGTTCAGGTACCTGTAGGGCAAATTAATGTCTAGCTCCTCTTGCTGTGTGCTCAATGAACTATATTCACTGCTCTGAGTTGACCATTAAGTTGGGTAAAGGAAAGCACTGATATTTTTTGAATTGTTCCTTAACATGGTTGCGCTCATGTAGTGTACTGTGTGTGTCTAAATAAACATATATTAAATGTGTGTATATATATATGAAGTTCCTGTCTACTCTTAGTTGCTAGCCTCAAGGCTTGTAGAAACTGTGGAAGCAGTTGTTTCCAATGATGCTGGTTGATGGTAACAGGCTGTGCTGAGACATATCTTGTGTTGTGGCTTGGAAGACTGGCAGCACAGACAATGGCAATGCTTGTCTCATAACAGCTTCCCTGTTGCATCACAGCTCAGTGAATTTGCCATGATGTTGATGTTTTGGGTGCAGTGCTCATATTAAACTGTCAAAATATAATTGCCTTCATCTACTTATAGTAAGTGATTATGATACTGAATACAGTTCTTAACCAAGCGTCTTTTCCCTTCTTTATCAGAACATGTTTTGTCTTTGTTAGGTATTTCTGATATCCATGGTTCTCAAAAGGAGTTTTAGAAGTCCAAATATCACTTGCTCGTAATGATAATAAATGCCAAATTCCATTTTATAAAAGGGCTTTAAAAGTGTGAAGTCATGTAAGGGTCTTTGATCACTGGTAAAGTTTTTCAAATCATGTAAGTGGCAAAACTGGTGGCTTTTGCATGGGAGCTGGATTAACCTTCTGTTCTTCTACTGATTGATCTTTTTGTATTTATTTAAAATAGAAGAGTGGAAATGATGACCTTCTTTGGGGGGTAGTCTGCATTCATTGATCGTATTCAAAATAATACCCTTAATATATGTTGATGCTCTGATCCCTCCTGACTCTGAGCTGTTCAGCTTAATGTAACCAGTACTTTTTCACAAGAATTTTGTGTAGGAGGGGATCTTGTTATAGCAAAGCTATAGAATTGCATATTTGAAAGCATCTAGTCTAAGATTAGTGTTTTTTTCTTTTCTTCTTAAAGTGGACAAGGAATGTATGTGTGCTACCATGCATCTGCCCAACACACTCCTTGATCTAATTTGCATGCAGGGAATATTTCCTAAATTACAAGCTGAAGGTGTGCAGTTATGTGTCTGTTGTTTAGCTCTTTTTTTATTTTCTTTTTTTTTTCCCAGAAGAGAATCGTAGCAGAATGATAAAGCTTAACAGTTAACTATTGTGCATCACTTTCAGTTTTATAAAATGATGTGTCGATCCAGGGAACTTGTGTTATTAATGTTGCCTTCAGTTTTATTCAGAATTGAGCTTTTGGAATTCCTTTTCCCTCCACCTTATGCATACATGGACTCTTTGGAAAGATTTCCAAAATCCCAAATGAGATTATCTTGGAAAAAACATGAGCAAAACAAAAACATAGAAAACTTGATGGGAAAAGTGAGGCATCAGATCTGTTTATTCAGTCAGATGTAATTTTGTAGTAATCAAAAGGGATAGGCTTAATATTCATGAATATGAAACCTGTATTGATGCAGTAAGTTTTTATGCATAAAACAAGTTGGTTGCAAAGCTGTATGTTGGAAGTTGTACACTGGAAGCTGTATGTTGCCGCATACATCATAAAGGAAGCTCGATGAGGTTATTCTTAGTTGGAATTTGTAGCCTTTTCCATGAAGGCATCCAAAATTACTGTGGAGGCTTACACAAAGTAGTTAGGTTGCAAACTGCCTTTCCCCCCTCTATGTTCACAGAAGAGGATGGTGGTGCAGTAGTGCTTTATCCATTCACTGGAATTACTTGTGCTGGATAGGTTTGTATTCCTCAAGAGCTGGCAGTAGCTTTCTTCAGTGAGTGCAGCATTTCATTGCAGTGTTTTGCCCAGAATATGGCAGATGCTTGCATCAAGTTTTAATTCCAGGTTTAAATGTTTGAATGTCGTGCTGTCTTTGGAAGCAGTTTGTTCTTTGTCCATGTGAGGCTTTTGGCAGGGATTGGTGTTATCTTATATGTGATAAAAATGCAGAGCTAGAAGTAAGGATGTACTAAACAATATTTCATGGTAACTACCCCTTCAAGTTTAAGTATAGCAACCATGCATGTAAGACCTGTGTGAGTATCCTCTAATTGCTAGCTTTGGTGGAAACCATTTTCATTGTACCATGACAGTTAAAACTGGTGTGTTTTGCTTTGAGGTAGGATTCATTTTGAACAGTTTTCTTAGTTTTCATGGTGCATGGTATTTATAATACCCTGACTCACTGCATTACTGATTGTTGAACTTGAATCATACCGGGGAGAAAACATCTGGATTGTTCCCTTGCAGTTGCACTTTAGAAAGCATTTCTGTCAATTGCTGTGTAGCTCTGCTCTTAGTAGTTGTATCAGCTTGTAAAGAAAACCAGTTCTTTTTCTGCCTGACCAGTCGTTGGTGTATTACAGACTCTTTTAGTAGATAAACATCAGATTAAACTCTTATCCTTTTATAGTACTCCAAGCTGTAGGAGTCAAATCCTGTAAGTTTTCATCATACTTCTGACCTTTGAAGACTGTACTATCAAATAATTTTCAGTGCAGAGCAGCATGTAAGAAGTACGTAAGAAAAGGAATTGCTGAGCCGATCAGAATATTATATCAAGCTTCTCTGTCATTAGGTAGGTTTTATTGTTGCCTCAACAAAGAAAAAGATAAATAATGCAGTCCTGATCTCTAAAGACTTTCTGTTTGTGAAAATAATCTTTTTACAGCAAGTTAAATAGAACAGATCAGAACTGATGCCTGATCTTCTGCTGTGATTTGCCTGTATCCCCCAGTTTATCCAAACTACTGCCACAGGAGCTCAGGTACTAATCAAGTAGCATGCCACCTATGAAATACTGTAGGGAGGGAATTTTGAACTAATTCTGGCCAATTCTCCCTCACTGGTGTAATATATGAACATTTCTAGCTGTAGCAATAAAAACAAGGTCATGGTCTCGTGCATGCATGTATATATGCTACCACAAACAATTGTTCTGCATTTACGACAGGCAGTGTTTTTCCTCCAGCCTACTTATATTAAGATTTTTACGTAACTTGTTTTTTGTAGTCTGATTATGTATATCCTAACAAGAAGGAAAAAAACAACATATGAAGGGTGGGGAGGCTGAGAGAATATAAACTATGCAAAGTTTTGTTGGCCTTGTATCAGGGAGGAGCGTACCCATTTGTCCAAGTTAGAACAATCTCTAGTAACTGTTCAGCTGGAACAACTTCACAGAGAAAGTCTGCCACACCCTGTCAGCTGCTCTTCTGCTGTGTTCATTAGAGCAGAGCAGCACACAGTAACTTTTGGTAGCCTCAGAGAATGATGGAGTTAAAACCCTATTGCAGCTCAAATTCTCTAACATTAGTGTTTTGATGAAAAATTCATTTAGGTGAAATTTTTAGGGGGTGCGTTTTTAGGGTAGCTTTATAATATTGTGGAACATATGCATCAGACAGTGAATTAGCTTAGGCAATTTTATCCCCTAAATCTAGATGGCTATTGGAAAATTGCTTTAAGCATCTAATCGTCCTTCCGTATTGTCTCCTTAGACATATCTTCAGAGGACAAGCTCAGCTGGAAGAGAAGCTGCAACATAAACTTCTTGCTGGATGAAATAACTAGTAAATGCTTTTCGTGGATAATATGATATCGGCTCCTGCTGTGTTAGTTTCCTTAAATCTCTGCCTCTTGTCACTCTTTGTGGAACACTGTAGTAATGGCAAGAGCAGTTTTCTGTGACTGGATCAATGACTTGGAAGGGAACAGAACTGTTAAAAGAATATTCTCTTGCTAGAAGCAAGAGAAGCATTTGCACAAAGCATTCAAAGCATTTGCACAAAGAATGCTTTTCCTGAGTGAAGTGAAAATGGAAAGCTTAAATAAAATAAAAGCTTTCAACCTCCAGTCATTATGTTTGTCCACCTGCATTAATGAGTCCTAAAGAAATCTTGGCTGTTCAAGTGTCTGGGAATATCTGAAGTTGTCTAAAACACTATCTGATAAGATTTTTGGCAGCTGAAATTTGTTAAATTTACTAAAAGGAAAACAACAAGAGCTAGGTAGAGAGCTTTTGTAAAAGTTCTGGAATAATTTGTGTTCTGTTTTATTTTTGTATTCAGATATCACGGTTTCTTTTAAAAATAGCTTTCTTAAGTTTAGCCCACATAAATTTAGCACACACATACGCACAAACCATCCTTCAGCTTTACCATCTGCCTGAGGGAATGCTGGTTGTTTACCCAGTGTTCATTCTGTAATGGAAGGTAGTTGGGAAGCAAAAGAACAAAAATTGACCTCAACTATGGAGAACATAAAATCGGAAAAGGCTTGGAGGGATACTTCGAAATTTGTGAGGCACTGGAAAAAGGGATGGCTTGTACCGTGACATTTGAAAGATTCTAAACTGATAGACCACTGTGTGTGTTGAATGATAAAGCCATGAAGTATTCATGTTTTATTCAGTTGGACTCCCAAATAAATTATAATTTTTTGTACATTTAAATTTTAAGACGTTTTTCTGTCATGTCCCATCCCTCCCTCCCCCTCAAAAAAAACTGTAGACTTCTCTTGACTCTAATGATGTATTGCAGCATGATGTTGCCATTTTGCAAGACGGGTCTTTCAATCCATACTGAAATGCTGTGAGGACTAAAGCATTTGATCACTAACTTCCAGTGGTAGTGGGGTTTTGGTGATCCAGGTGATGAGAAATAACATAGATTTCATTAAAGGCTCTAATTGCCTTTTAAATATGACAAAAATGTCTTTTTGTTCAGTCATATTTCAGTCCTTACATTACAGTAATTACAGAACTGCAGAACAGCCCAGGTTGGAAGGGATCTTGAAAGATCATCTGGTCCAACCTTTGCTTATGAAAGAGTGTGTTCAAAAACAATAGTGTGCAGTGAGACAGTGGTGTCATTCAGGCAATCTGCTAGAATTATTCAGAGCAGAAGTCTAAACAGTAGAATTATTGTCAAGAATTGTATTAACCATTCGTTTAGATGGCACAGTCTCAAAGACTTGAGTGATCAGAGGTGTACTATTGCTTTTTAGCCCTTTGGATTCAAAATTTAATGAAGTGGAGAAAAATCTTGTAAGAGTTATTTGTATTTGTTACTTTCTACAGCTCTGCTTTTCCTATTGCAAGCATTTCCATAAACCTCAGCTCAGTCTTTGTCACTTTCTTAATGGATTTCGTAAAGACTGTTCTCACCTTTCTGCTTACTTTGGACCCATTCATACAGTCATTCTTCCCATTTGCTCTTCTCTCTTTTTTAAAAGAACCTACATAATTTAGGGGAAACAGCTGGGTTTCATGATGTCATTCCCCTTTTTGTATATCTAAAATGTCTTGAAAGGCTGGAAAAATGTTTGAAATGCCATTTTTCTGTGAGTAGCTCCTGTTTTCAAACCAACCAACCTATTGTGGACAGCTTCTTTTAGTCTTATTTGTGGAAAACTTTAGCGAAGTTTCTATTTATTACTTCTTTTAAAAGACTCAGTTTTTTTATTGTTAGTTAATTGGATTTTTACTGTGGCCATTTGTATTGCCTTTTTCTATCTCAACTGCTTTCTGTCAGCTGATTGTCTCTGTGATTCTCGTAGGCTGCAACACCTTCTTGGAGAAATTTCTGTCGCTAAACATAATTCCTTCAAGTTAATTCGCGTTTTAATTTTGCACACGTCCTTCCTGAATGTAAATATTCACTAGTAACAAGCCATTGTCATCTTGCCGCTATTTCTGCTTAACTCAATTTCCAGCTGTCCAGCTCTACGCAAGAATCTACCCTTTTTTTTAAACAAATAAAACATAGCTTTCTTCCTCTGTTGCTTATGCCAACCTTTTTCATTCCCAACACAGAATAGTAATGAAGCTGATTGTCTTTTAACCTCATGTGATTATCCCTTTTACCTTCTCGCTCTTTTTAAGCAGTCTGCTCTTCTGACTTTTCTGTCTTACAGTCAAGCTCTCTAATTTTCAATACCTTATCTGCTCTGTTGGACCATATTTTGGGTTACTTTGCTTTGTTTTTCTCTTTCCCTTTATTTCTAGAATCCTGGTACAGCTGTAAAGCCAGGCTTCTGCTATACCATTTCTGTGAAAATTTGATATCCTATCACTTGGCTTCGTTCCCTGCTCAGGAGGAATCATTTGGAGTGCAGAATTCCTATTTCTTATTCTCCTCCGCAGTCTTTGCCTTCAGCCGAATGGGGCATTTGCTGTTTCTGTTGGGTTTTGTGAACTCTGTGCTCTGTTAGTGAGTATCTATTGGGAGACCAAAAGGTATCATTCAGTTAATTTGTGTAATATTTGATTAAAGAAGTCCTAGCACTTGCTTGTCAGCTCTGCACAGGGTGTCGCATAGCAGAAGGGCAGAGGAATTGCTCCTGAAAAATGGTTTGGGGTTTTTTTTGGCCACAGAGCCTGGTTTTAAAACCATTTGGAAAATTTAGAAGTGCACAGAATAGCAAAGGAAAAATGAGTATTAGAGCAGCCTTGTAGATCTATATTTGTGGCTGTGAGTGAGTGGTCATTAGGACACGTTTGTGGGGATGGATCATTAGAAACAGCTGTGTTGCATTCTCTTAAGTGTTTAGGGTTCAGCTGTAAACTTCTGCTTTAGCTAGTTGTGCTCTGGCTTCCTTTTCACTTGTTAAAGCATGTTACCCCTCCCCTCTAGGAGAACTTTTTGGCTTCACTGTTGTTCATGCTTCATTCTCTTTTGCTTATTGATCTCAACAGAAGGAGAATTTACAGCTGCTTCCCCTCTTTTTACAGTGTTTTCCATAAATACTATCAGGTATATGTATAAAAAAAATAGTATATTACATTTTCCATGTGTTGAGGCCTCTTTCAACACATCCATCCTCGTATGTTTTAAAATTAGCTTTAGACCTAGTTCTTCTATTTGTTGTAAATTGTCTCACAGCATTTCTTGCAAAAGAGTGCAGATAAAAAATTATTAATTTATTTTCTTTTTCATAAAATGCTTTATCTCTGATAATGTGACATGTTAATAAAATGGTTTGTCAAACGTCTCTATATAGAATAAAAGAAATGCAAATTCTTTGGGCCTTGAAGTGCTGCCTAAGCAGACAATTTCTCTTAAATCGTAACGGGAATGCATCAGTTTGAGAGCTGAGTTTAAAATTATTTTTCCTAAGTATAGAAATGATTTTGAAAGGATGGATTTTGTTTCATTTTGAGCATAATACAAATATGTCAAGAATTGAATGGAATTGATACTGAATAAATTCTGGAAACAATATAATATATGTACATGCAACTTCGTCAAGCTATGTCCTGACTATGTGCTTTTATCTGTCAAATCCATCTGACTCAGGGTACACATAAAATTTCCTAGAATAGGAGTAACTTGACTGACGTCCTTTATTTTAAGATGTTATTTTTACTGAACCAGTAATTTCATAATCTACTTATCAATATTCTTGAAACAAAGGCGGTTACCACCAAGTTGCTAGGTGACTATAAGCTTGCATAAGGGGTAGTACTGTAAGAAACAGAGGTAGGCTGCCCACTTCTAATATTTCTAGTAGACAAGAATTCTTCGTTTTGTAACTTTTCAGGTTTATTTTTTGACACTGATATGGCTGTAACTTGTAGAGAAATTAGTTTTGTCTTACTGGATAGTGAGTACCAAAAGATGTGTTAGAAGAACCCTTGAATCATAATGTAGCTGATTGCAGGATTACCTTTGCACAAGGAATGCTATTTCCTTATTACCCAAAATGTTGGCCAGTGCTTTGTTTCATTTTTTTAAAGCAAATGGAAGCAGGATCTTTATGAGGTACAGACGACAGGGAGTCTCAGGGGACAACTGATGCCATACTGTGCCAGCTGTACGCAGTACGGTGTGCAGCTGCCACCATGAGAAGGGTGCAGCTGTGCAACTGCTCTGCTCATGTCTACTGTGTGGCCAGATTTTTAAGTGCAGTATCACCAGCCACAGGAGAGTGAGGCTCAGAACTTGTGGGGCACATTTTCATAGGTTTGGTATTTTAGCTAATGATATTCATAGTTATTTTATTGAGTTTGAATCTGCATTAAGGGAGTAGCAGACGTAAATTAAAATGTGCCCCAAAGAAAATCATTCACTGGGATGATGGCTGTGGAACGTCCATAATACAATTAAGCAAGGCATTAAGATACTATTTCTGCGTATTTCTTGAGGGTCTGCAGGATTTTCTTCACTGCTATAATACAGTATGAAAAGAACAAACGATGGAAGTAATGGATTAGCTTGTGTTCCCTTTGGTGATGACCATAATGAATTGAACAAGCAGACTGAGGCAGTTAAAAGGAGATTGATTTACTAAACTGATGTATGTCTGTATGTGCAAACTCTGTGTTACAGGAACTAGAATCTGGAAGGGGTCATAATACTTGAGCAGTCAAAGATTATTCTTATGGACATCTCTAAAAAATAGGGTGTACTTTGAAAGCAAATGCTGAGTGATATAATGTGTGTTACCTCTTTCCACCTGTGCACCTTTGGGATTGTTTTGTTGCTCTGAAATGTAGAGAATGTTCCAAAATGACTTTGTCATCTTCCCCCTATCTTTTGTGTTGTACCAGTAAGTGCTTGATGTACAGCTGATAACAGTATCGATAACTTCTAAAGAATTTAATGTTGTTTTCTTCCAGGTTCAGTGTGTTAGTTGTTTGAGATGCACTGTCCAAAGAAGTTGGTGAGGTGTCAGGAAGCATATCCCAGGCAAGAGGGGGTGGAGACAGAGAAAAGAACTATAGTTCTATCTGCAGCCAGTGTATCCCGCTGATGGTACAGCTGATCTATAAAATTAGGTGGATAGTACCATATCTAGTTCAACCAAGTCTTATTTTATTTTATGTCTGGTATACAGTGTCTGCATTTGTTCGGAATGTCATTGAAGTTATTACACAGTGGTTAGGTGTCTGTTGTGCCTGACCTGCTGTTGGATTGTATTTGAACTTGGTTATTAGTGTTCCACAGGAGTGCTAACAGGGATAATCACACACTTATTAGGTGGGTTTTTTTTAGATAAGACATTAGTATTTATTGTTCTAGGAAACTTTGACCTCTTATTCATATAAATGTTTTGATGCACTCCAGGAGAACAGGAGTGTACATTTTCCCAGCAGTAATTTCTAGTCCCAAGAATACTAGACCGCTACTGCACCCAAATACTTGGTTATTCAGTGTACTCTGACATACTGTCTGGAAAATCTCCCTTTGAATACTGAAAGGTGGTTATCAGGTAAGGTCCTGCTATTCTGATTCTTATTTGACTATAATTTTGAACTGTTTACTTTCAGTCGCAAGATTATATATAAACACAAAAAAACCAGACCCCAAGCCCTAAATCCTGTTAGCCGGAACCTCCATCTGCGGTAACAAACAATACTATATCTGTGGTCCCATAATGTTCAATCATTCAGCAGCAAGATTTCTTATGTAATCTGTCACCTCAGTCTACAGGTTAGCATTGTTTATCATAACTCAGTAATAAAATTTAGTAGTTTCCTACTCATGCATTGCTGTGTTTTTTAACTCTACAGGGTCGTCCACATGATAATCACTCTTGGCTGTGTCTCGTCTGTATTATGTATTCCACAGGATCTCTGCTGGTAACATTTGTGTAAGCTTTCAAGATGCAGCTGCTTCTTATGTTATTAAATCCTTTTCATTATGTATTCTTTATAGATAGATAAATACAAATAGGTTGAATAACAACAATGGCAAGAGAACTTACTGTACTCTGGGGCTATACAGCTGCCATTTGTATACTATTGTGCAGTATGCTGTGTTCAGTTTTAAAGCTCAACATTATTAATATACCAAGAATCCAGTATAAATTTGCTGTATAATTTTTAAAATTAAACTTAAGGCTGAGCTTCATAGGATGGTAGAATGCATTAGTAAAAGGCTGGGATTCCTACACTAACTGATTAGTATATACTTGGCAAAAGAAAGCCCCCAGAGTGATATTAATCTGAGGACAATGGTGGTAGGTACAGTATGAAATTCTGATTTAAAAATCAACCATTAAAAATGTAAATATCTTTAGTACTGGGTATTAGGATTTATTATTTGTTCATGGAAAGTCTTCTAAACAAAAGAGCCACCCCCGCCCCCCCCCACCCCCCGCAGAACCCTACCTATAATACCGTGCATTTTCTAATCATTCAAGAGATGACCCTTTCTGACAATTGCTCAGCACAAAAATTGGTCTGCACTGCATGTGTAGAAAGCTAAGGAATTAGAGGAACTTTAAGTAGATATTGAGATGGCTGATTTTTCTCCAACAGCTACGAGCGGCAGGGGGAAAAGTAACTCAGCCAAGTATCAGTTTTGTTTCTACTCCAGGTACTTGAACTAGCTGATGTCATTCCAGGCCGTGGGCTTTTGAATCCGTGTTTATTTGCTCCATTGAGAGAAGTATATGCAACTCTGATAGCTCTTTATCTTTCTCAGTGAAGGAATACTTGTGTGAGATTTTTGTGGTATTGAGGAGGACTCGAGGCAATCTTAAGCAGAATTCCTGTGTTTCTACATGGGATTTCCAGAAAAATATATATGAAAGTGCACACATTGCAAGTCCTGAAGTGTGTTAGATGAACTGCAAATGCACAATCATTGCACGCATTATACAGGTGTTTCTCAGGATCCTGGCATGTTGTTCAGTCTCATAGTCTCACCAGAGCAACAAATCGTGTGGGAAACCTCATGCGTGTATTCAAAGTCTTCAGCTTATGTTTAGGGAAGACTTCCAGATGGAAAGAGAGAAGGATATATCTGAGGAAATAGGAATATAGGGCAGGTCTGTTTCTTACGTTTGTTTTATTTTCAGCTTCCTGGAAATTGACTTGCTTTATAAACACAATGTTGAAATAATAGCCTTGTTTGATAACGTTAAAATAATTGATCTGCAATAGATGACAGATACTTACGTAGAATTTTTTAAAAGCTTATTGTATTCGTATATTGTGTTTTAGGATTTTGGGACCAAGTGCAAACCAGGCTGGATTATTGTGTTTTAATTTGATTTTCCAGATTAGAATGATTGCTTTGTCTTGTCTTACCCCAATTTGTAAATGCATCTAGTGGATTCTTTTTCTGCCTGTGTGAAACACAGTATCTTAAGCAGCTTCATAAAGCCATGTTTTCCTGTTCTTGTCTGAACAGGAATATCCCTAACAATGACCCAGAGAACTTGCCACAGCATTGATGTAGGTACATACTGAACTATTTACACTTTTTTGAGCTGTAATGGTTTGGGTGAGTTTAGTAATATATCCCGTGGTGCTTATTTTTCTGATGGTTATAAGGCTTTAATTATCTATTTCATTATGTAATTGTTTGTAACAGTTACGGTCAAGTCCTAACTGGCAGTGCTGCCATGGGAAGGTGTACTTTAATGCTTTATTTTCAGTGCTTTTGTTAAGGAGAGTAGTTCCTGGCTAATCTAGCAGTAAAAGATGGATTACGTGTTACACCTGAAAAAAAATCACATATTATTTATTTTAATGATAGTACATTGTTGTTATATTGGTGGGTGACTTGGAAAGTAGATAGGGTCCTAAGGCAGTAAGGGTTATTCAGCGGTTGCATTTATAATAATAAAGGAATTGCGTTCTTTTAGGAAGTGTGCTTGATGATAGCTCCAAACTTGACTGCTTGCTGAAATAAATAGTCTCCTCTTCTAATCTCATATATTAAGCTGTCATCATTTCAGATAAAGTCATTGGGTGAAATATTTAAATTAATTAAATGGTGTAAGATATATAGTTCAAGTCATATATACTAGCTTGAAAAGTATAATAGGAAACACAGGTCAAGAAGCTGTTTTAAACTAGTCAGTAGGGTCTGTTTCCTTCATGTAAGTGAGATACTGTGGTTTAATTTTTGACAATTTCATGGCTTCTTCCTCAAGCTGCGGAGTTTTGTTTGTTCTTACTTTTCTTTCTTGAAATAGTTTGAACCAAACATTAAATCAACAGGAAGGCCATATCTTGAACCAGAACTTAGAAAATGTAGAAGAAACACAATCTTTAGTCTATCTAGTCTCACCTCTCCTGTAGCATAGGTCACAGAATACTGCCCAGCAAATTGAGGTTGAATTGGTACTTAGTCAGCTCGTATCCCATGTAATGGGGGACAGACACAGTCCAGATCATGGAAGACAAGGAATTAGCTCAATAATGTACTGAGGGATGTGTCAGAATGCAAAAAAAACCCCAAACAACAACAAAAAACAAACAAATAAAACCAACCAACCAAACCAAAAAAACCCACCACACCCACAAAAACACACACAAAAAGACCACCACAAAAAAAACCCCACCAAAACAAAACCCACAAAACAAAAATCTGTCTGAAATGAGTCTGCAAAGCAAGTCCTTCAGCATAAGTCTTCACTCTTAACGTTTTGGTGGCAGTTTAGGGAGCTGCCATTCTCTCCTGCTCCAATGGCACTGCAGTTTGTGCGGTTGTATACTGACCCAGGTCAGGAACTGATTCAACTGAAAAATATTTTTCTTTTCCTGTGTTCTTTTTTAGCCTGCTCACTTTGCAGTCTGGTTCTTTCTGTGATAGACACACAGCATGGGACATAGTGAAAGCCAAGGCAGTGGGAGAAGGTAGCTGGCAGCAGTACCTGATTTAAGCCGTAGAGGTACCAAGCTTATAACCATAGTCTGTGCTGTCTCTGTACTGCAGCTCTTGTTTGGTGCAGGTACAAATCCTGAACAAAGCAAGGTCTTCATAAACAAGTTCTGCATTTATTAAAAGTAAAATAAAAATACTGTGTGTAAATAATCAAAACGGCAATGAAGTGAAATTCACAAGGCTGAGGTATTAGCAAGGGTTTTCCTAAGCAGTAGCTATTACTGTTACCTTGATACTTACTTCAAATGTGCTTTTATCTAGAGACTAGAACAGTAGTTTGCATAGCCTCCCCCTGAGTCATGTATACTAGTATATGCGCTCAGAGGAAGCGAAGGGGCACAACAGCCCGTTATATAAAGGAGGTGTTAGCGAGCTGCTTGGGATTCTCAGCCACAGAATGGCAGCTCACAACCCAAATGTACATGTTCTAGCTCAGCCATCTTTGAGGGGCTTGGGTGACTGTTTGTGTCCCACTGTAAAGATGATATCTGTCTTATAGGCATTTATCCCTACCACATTTGTGTGACATGTATAATTTATTTCCTCGGACTATTGTTCTTTATTTGCCACTGATTGAAGACTTAGTAAGTATCAACATTGTAGATGGTTTCAAATCTTCATTTTCATATTTATTGCAATGAATTAACTAACTTAATATTATATTTATTGCAAAAGTAGCTGTATAATATCTCCATCCTCATCTTTCTCAGGAGAAATGTTTCTGATTGGCAGTATCAGGCAAGTTGGGGAGAGCATAGGGCATTATTATTTTTCCTGTCACATTCTAATCTTTGTGTGTATCTATGGTGGGATAGAAGTAAAGAACTGCTTCCTTTTGCATCAGATAGCATGCTTTTTCCTGGGTTTTTAAGCACATGTGATGCTAATGTGTGTGTGCTTCCTGGTAGAAAAGAAAGCTATGTAGCTTGAAGGTCTGTTATTACTGCACAGGTGACCTTTCTGCAAGGTCTGTTTAAAATGAAATTAATAGCTCTTGTGTCTGGATAATCTGACAAACACAGAAGGGTGCAAAAGTTTGTGCCCCTTTTTTTAGATCACTCTTTAAATGCCTAATGTGTGTGGCTGATGTAGCTGTGAAACATCACATGGCTGATGATGCATTTCAACTCTCCTTAAGAGAAATTGATGTGGTTTAATTATTTGCTTTTAAGTAATCTGATCCTAGTTATTTTCTTACAACCTTGCTGGTCATATTCAATACCTGTTATTCTGGGAATGGTCTGGCCTAAGTCAGCACATAAAATACAACTGGATCAGACATCCCTTTAAAATACAATTAAAACCAAGAAGCCTTACTATTCCCATCGTATTGTCCAGTAATCTTTGAGCATTTGTGAACTATTGGGAAGCTTCTTTAAACGGTCTGTTCATCAGTACTGTAATTGCTGTTATACTTCATACTGTTGAGTTTGACTAGAGAGAGTGAGACATTAAGATAAAGCCCTTTGAATGGGATACGGCTGCTCTGCTCCCTTCCCCTGTAATTTTAGTCCTTGCATCCTTTCAATCCAAGTGCCTTTGCTTTCTTTCCCTGATGTTGTAGTTTCTATAGCTATTCTGGATCACATTCAACTTCTTGTGTTGGCAATCTTTGCAATTATACCACATTCAATAAATCTCTGACAAGGCTAAATTGACTTCTGAAGAGCCTTTTGAAGGCCTCATTACCATCAGTTTCTGTCCTGACATGCTAATAGGGACACATCCCTGCACTTCGAGCAGTGCCGGAGAATTAAGTGCTTGAATACCTGTCCCTCGCAGTATAAATTTTCTGGGATAGTGCTTGTTTCTTTTAGTTTCAAATAACATATTCTTCACAGCTGTGATAGAGTAGGTGTGTGGAAATCTGGAACTGGGATGCAGATGCGTTTGCTTAAGAACTGTTAAACCAACTGATGCAGCAACTTAACTGTTTGTACGTGGCTCTCTCTCTAGCTAGCAAAAACTTTTTAGGTTCATAGGTAATCTTGTGGATTTAAGATTCTAGTTCATTTAAGAGAAAACCATTTCAATATGCTCAGGCTTGGGAGAAGGATGGAAGGGTTCAGTGCTGTCTCTCACCAGAGCCATGGGAGATTTTGCCAGCAAATGTAGTAAACAGCTGTTGCAGTAGTTAGGCAGGTCAGATGATAGGTACTAATTACTGTATCCCAGTGATTCCCAGATATTCTGATGTCCCATGTATCATTACATTAACTGAGTTCTGAAAGAAAAGCTGTTGCTTCTTGAAAAGCCAGTGACAGAAAAAGTGCCAGGCAGGGGAGAACTCGAACAGGAATGCTGCAATGGTTTTTAATGCATAATTTCAATATTAACTCTTCTGACTTCTCAAATGGTCATGTGAAAAGATGGAAGTGGAGGAATTAAACCCCTTAAAGCGAGGGATCCTATTTCTTTATCTTTCATTTATTTATGTCAGGGGGGAAGCAAAGTAACTTAGGTTTTAGTGAAGCATCTTACCTAGCAGCAGAATGCTGTTCTGAGTGAACATAAACTGAAATGGTAGTGCTTGCAACAGGTCACTAACTAGGAATAATTACTAGATGGAAAAGGTAATGGAAATGGACATCTGTGAAACAATGAAATGTTTCTCATTAAGAGAATTAGCAATTAGCCTGTAGGGTGGGGTGATTTTTTTTCTCCCCTCCCCCCCCGCTGTGTCTAACTGCTACTATTAATGTGTACTTATGTAATTAAGCTAATGAATGCTTGTAAATTTTTAAAACTTGTGTTTCTAGGAGATTTCTGTGGTGTTGTTTTCTCTTAAATTTCACTCTGAAGCAGCTTAAATAATATAATGGCTTTATTACTACTTTCTTCTTTTACATTTTCATTTTTTACAAAGGCTTGGGACTCAAAAATTTCCAACTGATTTTCCAGCTTAGTTTCAGTGGGAGGCAGGGTCAGTCCTGCAGGAATTATGGTAGCTGTTAACAATATGCTGTTATTGTAAATTCTTCGAAGCTGTGAAAGTGAATCTTTATGGTGTGAAGCAAACCCTCTGTGTGTTGTTTAATAGGAAACTGAAAACTGAACTTAAATGCTCAGAGAACTTCTTTATCCAGGTTTTTGTGGTTTTGATTCAAACACTTTTTAGATTTTAGTTCTGTTTCCAGATCAACACTATTCTGAAACTTAAATTTATTTACTCAACCAGGTTCTATTATGTAAAACAAAGGTTTGCTGAATAGGGTTTGTATTTGCAGGGACTGATCTATGAAAATTAATATTTTTATTTTTTTTACTGCTTCTGTGGAAAAATAGTGAATTTCTTTCTTCACACACCACCCTACCCCCCCCACCCCCTCCTGGGATGGAAATTCCTTAGCAACAATTCTGTCTAACTTTTTTCATTTCAAAGGATTTTAATAAATACTATGTCTGACTTTTCTAGAAGGAAAAGGTATGGAAGCACACTGTACCTCCTTGGTGGGTAGAGGAGGACAGAGGTGGAAGCCAGCTACAGGTGTACCGTGTTTGACTTGCTTTGAATTACCTTGGTCTTCTCAAAATGTGTGCTTATCTGAAGGAAACAAAACATTTACATGATTTGTTGGTTAGAGCTTTTTTGTATAAAAATTGATTCCTAGCATTAGAGAACCAACCACAAATTGTAAAAAACAGGTCTTGATACAGTGTAGAGAGTTCTTCCAGGCTAGGCAAATCAAAGCAGTTCTGTATTACTGAAGCAGGACACAGTTTGACACTGCATGGTTGAAATCTTCCTCAATTTATACAAAAAAACCCCAAAACAATTAAATGTATAAAACAGTGGCTTGGAACTGTGTTCCTCCTGAAACATCAGGCAGAGACGTGGAGCTCTGATATAGTTATCTCTTGATGCCTGGGGACGGCTGGCTGCGAAATGGCGCGGAAGAGAACCATTGAGGGAAAATAGATTGTGCCAAAGCTTCTTGTCATGTTCTCCTTTTATCTTGACTTAAGAAGGTTGTCATGCTGTTGTCTCAGGGCTCTGATAGGAAAGGGAAGTGTTACAAGTCTGAACTGTGCGGACAGTAGTGGTGTGTAATACAAACGTGCGGTTCAGTTTAGCGTCGAGAAACAGTGATATAAGGCCTGCAATCCTGAATTTCCCAGCCCCACTTTCTGATACTGTGTTTAGCTGAGCCCAGTGAAGTAAATAACCTTTGATTCAAAATTAAAGAGGCTTTTGCTTGCTTATACCAGTATGCTTTAGACATTTACAGTATTCTTTTCACTCCTCAGCATCTTGCTTTAGCCATTTTGAGTCCTTTAAGGACTTCACAGAAGGCATCTGAGCAGTAATTATCACAATATTTTTTTTTTGTTTTCCCTCAAAGTTAACTAAGCATTTGGTAACGTGCAAAGAAACATATGATTCAACAGGTTTGGATTTTATTCTATAGTGGGTTTTGATTGAATAGCTTAGTGCTTGTCTGTAAGGAAGAGTTAGTTTGTCTATGACTGGTTAGTCTGTAACAGCAACACTGAGAAGGATACATCTGGGCCCATTTTCTTTGATACTGGCTAGTAATGAGTACTTGAAGAGCGGAGATAAGGAAATGGCAAACACGTGTCAATATATTCACTAATATATTTTCTAGCACCTTCCTGAGTCTTAGGCTTGCTGAACCTGATACTGGATCTTTATACTTTTTTGCAACATTGTCTAATCAATGGTTAAACTCATCTAGGTTTTCTAGAGTTTTATGACAATAGTTACATGGTTTCATTTTGAATTGCATGTGTTTCCTTTTTGATTAACTTAATTTAATGCCTTATAGTTACTGTGAGGAATTGTGAGGAAAAACTGAATAGTTATTCCCTATTTATCACCTTCATGCCATTCTTGAATTTAGGACTTATACTCTACCTCTGCCTTCACCCTTCCCAGCATTTAGCTCTCTTCTTCTAGATTGAAAAATAATATTTTTATTTGCTCATTGCAAAATCTTTCTGCACAATCTTTGATCATTCTTGTTGTGTTACTCTGTATTGCTTCTAGGTTTAGTTTATCTTCTACGAGATGAAAGTACACCTACAGTACTACTGAACACGTACATGGGTATCTTAATTATGTTGTAAATATCTTAAGTACAATATATTTAAATCAGATTATATTATATGAAATATAGAAACATGTACTGTGTTATAATAAAAGACATGTAATTAGGAAAATAGTACTACTCTTGTGAGTTGGAACTTAACCTTGTTGTAATAATGACCTATTTAATAATGACCTATTTAATTTAAGATAAAGCCTTTGTCAGATGATGGTGATTTAATCTTTACTCCATTTTGTATTTATCTCTTTTCTTTTTTCCTATCAGATAATATATTTTGTGGAAATGGTCAGTGATTCCTTTTAAAATTGATGATAGCACAGTCTTTACAAAGCTTTTGTTTCATTTATTTGGTTTAGTATTTCTGGTTTTGCTTCTAAACTTGAACTTTTTGAGTGGAGTTATATTGATTCATTGTTGTGGTACTAATAATGTCTTGCCCAGAAAAGATTCAGCAGGATAGCCAGCTTCCAAACGAGAAAAATCACTCCTGAGTCTGTAAAATTGTCTCTGCATGAGAAAAAGGTATTTTATAAGAATATTAGTTAAAGGGTTTTTTTATCTAGATGAGAGCAGTCTTAATAAAGCTGTACAGAGAAAAGAAGCCTCTGATGTTAAACAGTCCTAATAAATTCTTTAACCATGGGGGGAGGGGGGGAAATGCAAATAAATTTTAAATTCTCAATATTCAGAAATAACTTAAAATGATGTTATACTGAGAATATAGATGATTATGTGTTTCAGGAAGGTATAAGATGCATTTTGCCTAATTCTTGGCATAATTTCAAAAGCATGTATCCTTGCTAAAAGTTCAAAAATACAGATGGTTGGGGTAAGGGAGAGAACAGTCTAAAATCTGTTTATTAGAAATAACCGTTCTGTGGCTTTCATGTGAAGTAGCTGTTTTCTGAAATAAGTCCTGGTTCAACCCTTTAAGTGGCCTTTAGGCTTTAAAAAACTTTAGAAATAGATTCTTACGGAAAATGTTTTCTGCTTGTGATGCGTACATTAATTTACAAAGTGTCCTGTTACAGTGTTCTCCAGGACTTTTTTTTTAAATATGAGAATTAGTAATAAATATAAGAAACCGCCAGCTGGAACCACTAGTGATAGTGAAGTTGCTTCTCTTCTTGCTTTGGCAGAACTTTTGCTGTTGTCCTCTTGCTTATCAAATCTGTAAAACATCTGGTCTTAAGTCCTCAGTGTTGGACCATCATCAAAGGATTTGTATTGATTTGTATCAACTGATGAGTGGACTTAAAGGCCATGTGTTTAAATTGAAGTTGGAGTAGGACTTATGCCCTCTTGACAACCTATTGACCAACTGGACAGACTGCATAATATACCACAGTCCATGGAGAGGGACTTCATGTCTTTTGTCTTCAATAAGTGATAAAGTTAACGATAAAATAGGGTTTCTTTTGGTAAGTCACCTTTGCTTTTAATAAATGGATAGTGATATATCAAAAGCTTATAATTTCACAGTATTTTAATTCTTTAAAGTAAATTTGAGTTAAAACTGCCATATTGGTTTTGGGGAATTATAAAAGCTTTATTCACTAAAATGAATATTTTTGAGGAGTCATTTTGGTAATGTAAATCACTTTAAATCACTGGACAAGGCTGTGGAAGCTTGAGTTTAGTGGCAAAATCTGGTACTTTTCAGGAGGATTATTTTCTTTAGGAAGTTTTGACCCTCATTTTCTTGGTCAGCTTTCATCATACAATTTCTGAATGTTTATATTAAAAATGTGGCTGTGCCTGTCACCGATCTGTAAGTGTATAATTTTCTTAATGCTTTTAAACAAAGAAGTCAAATCAAACTAATAAGTCAATACGTGTAAATGATGTTCTGAATTTTATGCTTGCAGTACGTGGTTCATCTTGATATAACATGGCAAACGTAAATTCAAAGGATGTTGTGCAGCAACTTTTTTCTTACAGAAACTTAAAATCTGTATCATTCATTGATTTACCAGGAAATCTGTCCAATCTGCACTGAAAATATGTGGTATTACTAGTAGGAGGAGAAGGAAGTAGTGACAATTTACTTTATGATGCTGTCTGTTGGAAAACCTATTTTTAGACGGTTAAGAGTCTAAAAACTGGGAGAGAGAATAATTAACTTTATACATTTGTACACTTGGAAGTATGTTTCAAGTATAGAGATACACAACAAAGAAGCATAGAATGTGGTGAAAGTATCTTCTAAAATACATTCTTAATTTGTGTAGCATAAGCAGAAGTACTTCAGGGCATATCTTAGTGAGGTACTTCGATGTAACTTTTGATCAGTGTTCAGAATTTACTTTCTGAATTGCCAAAGCTGAATACAAGTGCATGTGTTGCAGTGATACTGATTCGCTTTGTGAAGGCATCACTCAGGACACACTTTTTTAATTTTTCTACAGCTTTTAATAATTTAACAAATGCAAGTGCATTTTTATTATAATTTTATAAAATAATTGTATATTGGACTTTTTTATTTTAAAAAGGCAAACTATTGTCTTCTGAGGAGAGCATGGCTAATTATTGGTCTCTCTAGCTACTACTGTAAGGGTTTAATATGTTTAAGACTTTCAGGAAGCTTTGAAAGAATTTTATTTCACATAGGGTAAAGGCTTAAGGAAACTGAAAAAGCTATGGAGTTATTACTGCCACTACTTTAGTTCAAGTTCAAGGCCATTCTGTTCACATCTTAAATAACAAATTTCAATGTAGTTTCAAGCCCTTGAGAAACACATTGATACATTTAAACTAAACAATTTACAGTAAGAACAGCAGATATTTTCTTCCTTGCTGCACCTTTTAACTGGTTTTATCAATGAGTATTTATGGATGACTCTAACAGGGTAATTACAGGATAGCCTTCATAGACTAGGCCACAGACAAGCCAACACTCACAGTGATTTTCGGCTCTAAACTGTGCAGTGGGAAGAAGCTATTAACAGCAAATTTGCAAGCAATGAGGCTTAGAATAATAGAGTATATTAATACTGTGTATTAGAGAACAGGAAAAATCAAGCAAGTGCTCTACTATACATACAATATCAGATTAGATGTAGTAGCTTTCCTTTCAGGATGGGAGTTGTCTGGTTTAGGGTTATGTAAAGCAGAGGATAAGAAAGACACTCCAAAAAGTCATAACCAAGCCAAAAAATGTTGTTGGGTTTTTTGCAGCATTTCTTCATACCCAGATTTGTCTTAGCCTTTTTTTTTTTTCTTTTTCCCAGTTTAAAGTGTTTCTATTGTATTTCTCCTGGTTTGGGGAATTATTTGTCCTCCAGATACTACCATGGATTAGGGCCTTTTTGCACTATTGTAGCATTGTATTTTTGCTCTCCTGACATGTGACTGTTTGTGGGAAAAACTCTTTTTCAATTTGATTGCAGTAGTAGTAATGTCCTCTGTACGACTGCCCACCAAGCCAGCAGGTAGCTCCGCTCCATCATAGCTCTTGTACCAACACTCACAGCATGATTGTAAGCTTAAGGGGGCACACCTGCTGACACAAGTTCGAACTATTGAGTGTCCTAGTTGTATAACTTTTGCTAGATAGTGAAACTATTTTAAATATTTAAGATTCTTGATTTCTGTGATCTATACTTTCTTCATGTTTCGCGCCTGTTCTTTTGCTTTGTTTTTTTTTTTTCTCCTTTCAAGATCTTTCAAACTGTTGCATTTATCTGCTTCAATATATCTTTAGTTTCAACCTTTGAAGGTAGAGGTAATCAGGATCTAAGGAATTTTTTTCTCCTTCCACCTGATTTTAATTTGGCTATGGATACAAATGTGTTGCTCATACACACAATTTGCAAAAGAAAATAATTGGTTTTCCCCTCTCAAAGACTGATATTAATGTACTATGTCCCGGAACACTATGGTTATTGCTTTAAAGAAAATACTCTTTCCTCTGCATATGTGTTTTCTTTATCTTATCCTTTGTTGTACTGTCAATTCATTTATACTTTCACTGGCTGTTTTCTGGTAGGAAATTGATCGAATTCAGTCATGCAAAACACACATTTCCAGCCAAATAATTCATAGTTATCTACATGGACAGATAAAATCCTATTGTTCAGATGGTTTAAAAAAAAAAAAAACAAGCAAGCAATAATGCTTTTAACAGAGATGGTTTTGTTTCTGGTTTGGTGGGGTTTTGTGTTTTGTTTTGGGTTGGGTTTTTTGTTGTTTTGTTTTGCAAAGCAGATGCATGGGCTATAGATGTGTAACAATTCTGGTATTTTATACTTTTCTGATGAAGAGGTTTTGTCTCTTTCTGTTTTTCCATGAAGTGTGCCACAGCAGACCAAGCTTAGATGAGATAGTATTCGAATGCTAATCTGCTGATCTGTTTCAAACTAGGCATTAGTATGCATTCCCTGTCCATAGAGTTTCACTGAGAGGACCTGTGTCATTAGCTCAGTTGGCCCTATGTAGGGATGATTAATAACCCTTCAAAAGGCCAACTCGGTTCATAAAACATGGATATTGATGTCTTCTTTTGCAGCTCTTGAGGTGTACAGTTCACTAATTCTCGTGATTCTGTCATTCAACCTCTAAAAAAATCAGTTTTGTATTTTAGTCTATATATTGGAAGTGTTGAAAATAGTGGCTAATTTCTTGCCCTGTGAAGGAGGAAAAGGACTTTTGTGGTTGCATCTTACTGGAGGAGGGAAAGAGTGACTGTTTTTTTTTAATCTTTCAGAAAAAATGACCTATCAGTTAAATCTGCTAGATACTATCAAAATTGTCTTTGGCAGCTGAAAGAAGTGCATGCTATAGCACTTGGTTGCTATACTACTGAATACTTGCTATTTCTTAATACTTGCTATATCTTAAATTGAATGGTGACCACTAATGTATAGTATAAAAATAACTTTTTGAGAGTTCTGACTTCATTTTTTTAATCAGATCTTTGGGCTTCTATTTAACTTATTTACTGTATCAATGAGACTTTTGCTTTTGGGTGTCCATATATTTTAATGACTTTTTTTGTCTTTGGAGTTTTTTGTTGTTTTTCAGGGGCTTTGTGACTTGATGATAATTGGTACTTGATAGAGGGAAATTGGAATGTATGTCTGTAGTAGCTTCTGTTGTTGGCATTTACAGATGATGGATGAAATTAGTGCAATCTATACTGACCTGCTAAATAAAACTTCAGTATTGACCTGGGACCCAAAACGAAACTTTAAAATTTTTCGAAACTGAAATCTCTTTTCTTTTTGGCTTCACTTCACATTTCAGCTATGACTTCAGGTCTGGCCTCTTAATGTGTCAAGAATTATTTCATGGCCTTTGGGTCTGTTAGTTTTCCTTCTCTGTTCTGTGTCCATTTTGGTAGGATCACAGTGCTTAGAAGGCTTTAGTGAGTGTCTGTTAACCTGAAAAGTAATTTGGGTTCAAGCCAAGCTAAAGAGAAGAAAATAATTGTGGGTTGTTGTTTTGTTAGGGTTTTTTGTTTGCATTTTTGGGGTGTTTTGTTTTGTTTTTTTGTTACAGAGTACAAAGGGGAGCAACATAGTGCCAGTAGTATGTAAAATAACAAAAGTCTAAGAGACTTTTATTATCTATTTAGGTGGTTTTAGTACTTTTGCCAGTGGGCTATTTCCTGTGTTCTGTTTTTCTTTGGAAACAGTTGACTCCTCAGGCAGGTTAAACACAGACACATCCCAACTGAACTATCGGCAAACTATTAATCTGCTGAAGAGCAAGCAGTGAATCCTGTTGGATGTAGAACATGAAAATATTACTGTGAAATGTACTGGCATTACGTGGGTTTTAACAATCCTGTTTGATTAAGATCATAATTTCCTTTACTTTTTTATGTTTAGTAAAGACAGTGCTAGCGACCATTGCAATTACTGGAAACATTTTTTTTTCAATTCTATCCAATAATATGTCTCTAAGGTGGTAGTGAGTTTCTTTTGGTGTGGGGCTGGGTGTGGAATATTAAGAGTTATTTTTGTTCGGTTTTATGAAATGTAATGTAAAGGATGTTGTCCCTCATAGTAGCATGGTACAATGTATACTGTGCAGTAGAAAGATAAGGTCAGCTGCAAAGGCTTCTTGCTATCAGGATCTATAATGTGCAAAGAAATAAGGTTGAGTTGCTCTTTTTTTGTGCTCTAAAATAAATACATGAAGAAAACCGCTTTTGTGACACTGACAGTATAGAATGTTTTTCAGAGGAAAAATTTTCACAAAGGAAAAGCTACTGTAAGTAGTAAAATGTTACTGCAAATTAAAAATTAATGCTACATTAGCATAGTAAATCATTAAAAAGTTTTTAAGATACCATTTTCTATTTAAAATGTTCAAGAGTTATTTCTAGATTCTTTTTTTCCTGAGACATTTCTATGTCTGTAGGCTATCTGTTTTTCTCATTAAGCATGAGTCATCAATTGTATCTTAAACCTGTTTCCATGTTTTTCTTTTGTTTGAAATTTCGGGTGTTAAATAATAGCCAAGGGCACATTCAGGTTAGGTTTTCATAACTTCACAGCTGAGAGATTAAATCTGAAGCCAAATTTCATTTAATTGAGTTATGAATAAAGAGAAGAGCATAGTCTTCCACATTACGGCAAAGAAAATTTGGGGCCTACAAGGACTACCCAGAGTATGTTCCTGTAACAAGTATGCCTATGAAATGGTAGTAATTAATCCTGTAACATAAGGAGCCTATGCATTTTAAGATACACAAATCAATACACCTCCTTCAAATGGAAAAGAATGCAAACTGAAAAAAGAGCTGGTGAGAAAAAAGCTGGTGGCATGCACTTGAGGTGTTTAGTCTTACCTTTGTACGCATGCCCACACGTAATGAGGAAGGTAGTTCATGTACCCAAATGTTGCGTGGTAAATAAGGTAAACTTTATCCTTTGATATCTTTTTAATTGTGTTTTCCTGCCTGCAAATTACCTATGTCAGTGAACCCTTTAGGAAATGGAAATAGCAGATTGACTGAATACCAGTTTGATCACCTGCTATTCATTATACTACATCATATTAAATAGTGTAGATTAAATCTACTAGATTAAACTAGATTAAATCTACACCTAATCACATTAAATCTAGTAGATTTAATGAATAGTAGATTCATTATAGTTAATCTAGTAGATTTAATGAACCTGCTGAAAATCTTTGAAGTCAGTAAAATCCTTGATGAAAAGAACTGCAAACAGTTTCTCTGAGGTTACTTATATCTAGTTACAGGGAAGCACAAATACGGACACTTTAAAAATATATGTTGTAATTGACTTGCTGAGAATTCACGGAAGAAAGCTGCAGAAGGCCATGCATCTGCCACAGCAGCTTTTGATTTTTCTGACAATGATATAATTAATTTTACTGTGATGTCTTGTATCTATGATTTTAGATATCCAGTTTTTGTTCAGTTGAGCAGTCTGAGAATGTACCTTTTCAAAATACTTATTTAAGTACATCATCATAAATCACTTCTCCGTGTGACTTTGGAAAGTTAGCCTTTTATGTAAAGTTTTGAAGACATGGCTCAAACTTCCAATTTACGGAGGTGATCTTCACCTTAAGCTTGTGTTAGTCTATGTTCTGGGATGTGGAAGCTGTTAGGGAGGTCCATTAGCTGTCCCCTAATTGCACGTCAAAGTGAGACCTACCTGTGCACAGTTCTCTCCTGCCACAAAATGCTCCCTGGTAGATCTTTCTTTGGTGGAGTACCTTTTAAAATTACTGTTCACTGAGGTGTATGTAATTCCTTGATTTCTGTGGACTCATTAAGGAGAGTGATTAAATTGGAGAAATAAAAACTGTTAAAATTATTTGCTAACAGTGTGCATGCTTTCCTTTCTCTTCTACTGTTAAGCCTGTTTGATGTCTTACCCTATACAACACTTTTTTTCCAGTTTCTGGGTTTTTTCTTCTGTGAAGACTAAGAAAGCTCCGTGATTGGAAATGGTAGACTTATCCTTGCTAAAGAGAGACAACTGATACTTTGGAGAGTTTTCGCAAAGAATAGTAAATATGAGGAAACTATCATTTAAGTAAAATTTTCAGTCCTAACATTGCAAGATTGTGCAATGGCTGATGAGAGTATTTTCATTTTAATACAATTATTTGAGTTAAAAGAAGCACATTTTACAGGGGTGCTCTGAGATCCAGTGCTTTGCAAAGGACTTTGATAATAGTAATAGTAGTAACAATTCATATGCCAAGTATCTACTTTTTTAGTTTCTGCTCTGGTCCCTTACAGTGAAATCTTCTGTTAATAAAAGGAACTGTATGCAGGTAACTTAAGATACTACATATAGTAACTGAATGCTATCTGCACATAGCACCTTCAAACAAAATCTAGTCCACGGCAGGTGTGACATTTGTAATGTAGAATATAGAACGAAAACTTTTCTTGCAGTTCAAACATGTTTCTACAGAGTCTAATGAGGGATATATTCCTGCTGCATATGTTTGATCTGTGAATGTACCTAGGATCCAAGTATTAAGAAAAATGAGTAGCTGTTTATAACATGACTAAAATCTGTGAAGCTAAGATACTCAGATTCAAGCGTCTGTTCAAAGCTTGAGAAATTATGTATCTCTGCACAGTTCAAGTATATTGCAAAAGGTCTTTCTGCATTGGTTTTGCTTTTCTGAAGATACTGACCCAATTAATCAGCAACTGATACTTGCTGTGTTTAAATAAATAAAAACAAAGTTTAAAAAGCCATTCAAATGGTCGTACTGAAATGTATTCAGGTGCAATAGTAGTGTGCTGTAATCCTGGAGTTCTGAAAATTATTTCTCATAACATGAAGTACATATTTACATTGTTGTTAATTTCAGTAAATCTTATGAAGTAACCATTTCAAATTAGTTTTGAATATATGTTTAATATAAATTGTCTGTGTATTAACAAATACACAAATAACAAATACACAAGAGTTCCAGAGTTTGTTGTGGGGGCTTTTTTTGTTTGTTTCCATATTAGTAGTAGAAAGCTGCCTTTACTCAGTTCATACCATAAATACTTTTATTTCACTCTTTCTTCACAACCTTTTAGTGTGACAACAGAAGATATGTGTATCATCTGATTGTAGGTTCTGAGCAGATAGTGATTTCTTTCCCACAAAAGTCACACCGCCTTAATGCATGTGCCATCAGTGAGATCAGGATCGTGTTGATTATTTTTGGAGTGTGCAACCAGGGAAACAGGGAGAGGGGAATTGAATTAGACTTTTTTTTCCCCTGTTCTTGCTGTCTAAAGAGAAAGGGAACCAAAATACAACATTTATTGTTTTAAATGGTCTACCATTTTTTTTATGTTTATTTTTCCATGTTTTTTAGAGTTGTAACCAGTTGTTCGATGTTTGTCACTCATTCTTCTGGTGTTGCCTGTGGCTGTTTGTTTGCTCTCATTTTATTGTGGTAGGGCCTTTCAATGTCAGTCTGTAAGTAAGCATTGATATAGTAAAAGTACTGAAGTACACATATACTTTAGTTTCTAGACACTTTAATTACCTGCATCTTGTTCACAAGGTGAAACCAGCTCAGTGAGTAGCTGCAATAAATCAATAGTTGAAAGAAAAAAAGGCAGTTTGAGAAATGCCATCATTGTACAAATTTAAAACGGAGCAGGAGAATCAAGCACAGTGGAAAAGGATGGAAGGTGAATACACAACTAAAGTGTTGGGTCCCAGTTCAGCAAGACACTTATTTCTGTTAATTTTTTTTTAGTGCTTTTTAAGTTAGCCTCATTAGGGTCTCAGTTCCCCTTGGTTTTCAAATCACTATTCACATGCTTAAAGATTTCAAAATTTTAAATATTACTCACATATGACATTTCATCTTACATTCTCAAAGTGCTTTGCAAACCAAATTGGCATAAAAATAACTGGAGGTGACTTCTGACTCTTCTGACCCTGAACACAACATGGAAATAGTAGTGACATCTTGGCAAGAGACCATACTGTCTTTCAGATAATTGAAGCTGTAGGGAATAGTTGTGAAGGTTTAAGAAAGTCTCTGTTTATTTTGTGGCTTATGTCCAGGATACTTGTTGGTTGATGCCATTGAAAAAGAGGACTTAACCACTGAACTCAGAGTGCAAGGGCAAGCATTGAAGACCCTTGGTTGCAAATGGGCAGAGAACTGATTTCCAGAAGCAAGATGGGCATTGGAAGTGTGAAAAGGATGCCATCCTCTGAGTTGTCCTTAAGACAGCACAAGATTCTGTCTCATGGAGGTTTTTGGTCTTACCTTTAAACTGCCTTGATAGTGTTCAGTATGTAAATTTGTGAAGATTCGTGTCTAAAGTTAATTTGTTACATTCACACTTTTTAAAGCAGTTAAAAAAATTGGAGGGGTATGATTGCATTTCAAAATTCTGTTCATTCATATATATATATACACACACATATATATGAGAAATAAAAAAAATACTCTCTGGACTACTACTGGATATGTAGGATAGAGATGGAACTTGCTGATATGTAAAATATCCTTTGGATTTGTGTAAGACACACATAACATGAGCATTTTCCCAGCTCTAATAATAGTAGTACTGGTAGTCTTATTTTTATAAACTTAAATCAAGTTCACAATATTCAGAATATACATACCTTAGAGATTTTTTTTTTTCCTACTTTTACATCTCAGGCTAAGAGCTACTTGAAAAGTGTATGTTGCTTGCTGTATTTCACTTTAGTTGTCTGCAGAAAATAATTCAGAAAAAAAAGGTCAGCGTGTAAAAACATCCCTTCACAGTAATTATTGCACTTCCATCGATAAGGTGCAAGAAAGGCTGGATACTTGGCTTCTGCTAATTAAATGTGTTGTGGGTTATATACTGTGGGTAGAGTACTTCATAGGTTGAGATACTGGGTTTTGTTGTTGTTGAATGGACAGGATTTAAATAACTGGCTTCTGTTAAAATAATGTATGATGATAACTTCGGACTGCAGACATTGGCCCACTTGTTTTTCTTCCTGCTTGGCCTCTCCTTTAGTCACCCCCTGTACTTCTCCACAGATGTGTTTCTGGAGTTTTTGTTGTTGTGGTTTGGTTTGTGTGTGTGTGTTTAGTTTCTTCATAATCTGAAGTGGTCAAAGTCTACCAGCCTTTTTTGTTACTTATCTTGAGACTTGGATGTTATCATGCCCCATGTGAATCTGAAGGTTTTTGTAGAATTGTGTCCATCTGAAAGTTTGAGTCGTAAGAATATGGAATAATTTGCCTGCTGCTGTTCTGACTTAGGCCGTTGTATAGCAAAAGCTAGGGATTTTGTATTGAACAGATGTAATAGAGTCCTTTCTTGCATCGGCTGTGTGCAAAGTATTTTCTTCAGTAGTAGTCTCATCTACTATATTTTCTGTCATTGATTCGGTACAAAATCAAGAAAAGAGCACAGTTTTATAAGTCACTTCTTTAAAAGCTCCATAAACACTCTACCCTCTTACAGCAGGGTCCTCTTACACTGTAGGATCTTAAAAGTCATTGGCCAGTTTGCTCCAGAACCTGAAGCCTGTCAAGTTGTCTAAGCAACCTTATAAATGGAGAACACTTTTGTAATACTGTACTTTTTGTGTGAGTTACTGAGTTATGAATTCGAACTTTAATTTTCCAGAGCTTCTTCCTGCCCCTCAGGACACTTGCTGTGAAGTTCAAACAATGTTTTCAGGCTGGTGAGGTAATTCCTCGTGTACTCTCTGAATGCGGATGCACATCTGTTAACTTGTATGGGAATTATGCCAAATTCCACTTATTAAGAGTAGAAATACTTTTGTGGTATTGACTTTAACTGGTTCTCCATAGTTGCAGGTGCTGAAGTGACTGGAATGTGATAAAAGGAATATCTCAAGCCACCCACACAGATACTCACTGTGGTCTGCGTCTTGAGCTTTGATTTCTAAACTAGATTGAGGTGGGATTTTCTGAAGTGTGCGTAAATGCTTACATGGCTATTTAAAGTATCCTGTTCAGCAAAATCTGTGTAGGATGCTGCCTTTCTTTTAAGAAAAAGAGAGCTAAGAAGACTGAAGCTGTAGATGATCCAGACTAATGCAGAAGGGCACATGCTATGGTGGGCTGAAATTCTCAGTCACCAAATACCTTACAGTTAAGAGGTGAGGCTCTACCATCCCAGGACAAGGTGAACTACTAATGTGAAATGCTCTAGGCCAGGATCAGCAGGAGCTCTGCGCTGATTGAGAGGTCTCTGATGAAGACTTTGGTCCCTGGGTTGTGAGGAAGTGATCCCTCCTCCCTGGGATCTGGCTGGAATACCTATTGTCTTCCTTTGCAGCAACAGTGCCTTGGTAGATCTGTCAGAGCACCATCCTGTCCTCTCAACTAGATTTTAACTAAAAACGTATAGGCAACTCAAATTTGCTATATTTGACTAGAAAGATCTCAAGAGCTTTCAAATGCAGCTGACTATCCATATGCAGGAAAAAGGAGGTGGGAAAAGTTTGAAAGTTGGCTGCTTTGCAATATGGAATAGTAAAAGGCAGTTCCAACAAAACCTGGAAGTACAGTCATCATTCTGGAAGTGAATATGTGTTTAATAAGATTCCTTTCCAAATATTTGTGGTTAAGCAGAAGCTTTCTCTCTGGCTGTAAAATGAAGTCTGCCATTCTTTCCACTGTTAACTGCATCTGGCTGTATAACTGTGCCAATGTGAAAAGCAGTTGCTTTGGTATCAATACGTTAAATTATATTGCTGTAGTATATGAAGAATAATTTAAGCAAGCTATTAATTTATAACTGCAATACATCTATCTTTCTAGCTTTAAAAATTTGATAGGAATGAAAAATGAGTCTGTCAAGAAACTTTAAAGACTATAATGTATGTGGTATGATGGGGGTTTAAAGTGTTTGAGTAGGCATAAAAACTACTTTTAAGGACATGTATTTACATGGTTCTGTGAAAAGTAAATATAATTGAAAACTACGTGCAAAATTGAAAGGCAAGGCACTCTGCCTATAAGCAGCAGTTTGTTATTAATGCACTGAGTGGTATGTTTGTAAACATACAGGCTCTCACTTCAGGCTTATAGCACTTTATGGTGTATTGCACATGGAAAAAAGAAGTTTTTTCATTGCAACCCAAAGCAATTTTTTGTTTGTTTGAAGGCACCAGAAAACTATGTTGTCTAGTCTTTCATCTTGGGAAGGAAAAAATGTTACTTAAACAGAACTATATTTTGAACAATGTATGAATAAACCTTAATTAAGAGATACATATTTTATACATTTGTATCCAGAAAGCAATGAAAGTGAGGCTGGCAACTTGTTATGGACAGTGATGCAGTAGATGCTGATTTAAGCAGACAGATTATGCAAATTGTTTGTTATTTGAACTGTTGGGAAGGGCTCTGGGAAAAACAGCATGCATTTAGACTTACGAGTAGTTTGCCTTTGTTGTATCTGAAAGCTTCTCTTTTCTTCATATTTTCCAATTTGTGTCAAAACATTATGCTGTACCTAAAGAAACAGAAGGAATTAATTTTTGGTTAAACTGCTGTGTATTTAGGGCCACTGACATCCCTTTGTCCTATTTGGCAAGTGGAGAAGGTAGGAAATGTGCAGCTTCTCCCTGCTTTCAGCTGCTTAGATTGCAGATGGTGAGAAAGCAGCATTGTCAAAGGAAGGAAAGAGGAAATATGGGCAAAAGTAGGAAATGCAATTCTGAGAAGTCAAGCCTCAACTTATCAGCCATTTTGACACCTGGCAAGCCTAGACCAGTAAGTGGGATTTTAAACCTGCCCCAGTTTTAGCTGCTTTTCTTTATTTTAAGTGAGGCTAGCTGTTTTCTACTGCAAACGTATCCCTTTTTTCTGTACCTAAAATTAATACTGGAGGTGGCAACATAAGTCTGGGTTCTTATTAGCACTGTCTTCTTAGAGCATCTCTTTGTGTTATAGATAGCTGAAGTCTAAGAAACATGGCAGGTATGAAGGTTGCCAGGAGGTAGCAGTTGGACAACCACAGCGGGAAGGCTCAAAGTTCTAGAATTAATTTAGATTCCATATGAAATCAGTGTTGAGTTGAAACTGCTCTGAGAAAACATGAAATACTACAAGTTTTGGTGTTCAAAGTCAAAGCTGGAATTGATAGACAGCAAAGCTCACAACCATCATGTGCAGCAGGCTGGAAATAGTTTTCCTGAAATCCACATGGTATACTAAGACAGTTTAATGTATCTGGTCCTTATTCTTTAACATACCTAAATAGGTCAGAATGTACCCATTTGCTCCATCTTGCTTAATCCTCAGCTTCATTTATCTGATTGTTGGAAAGTTGCTTTGGGAAATTCTGGAAGTTGCTTGCCAGGACGATATTTTGCTTCTAGGACTATGGGGCCTGAACAGTAGTAGTTTAAACTACGTTGGAGCATTGCAGAACAGCAATAATACAAGCTTCTACTATAATAAGGGTTGAGGAATGTGTTATTTAGTGTCCTTTCCCCTGCCTAGTCCCCATTTCCTCCCTCATGGAAGAAAACAGGGAGAATAAGATTTTGAAATGTGGGGGAAAACAATTGTAAGGTTGTTCTTGTGGCAGAAGGAAGAGCTCCTCATGTTAGAGGAATAAAGATAAATCTTCTTTTCATGACTTTTGTTTTGGAATCATGTAGGTGAGAATAGCAAATGAGGGTCAGTCCTTGTAGATAACTTGATATCTTTTCTTTGAGCGTTTGTACTTTATGACATTTGCAAGAAAGAAATCTGTCTTGGGTTTCCTCAAACTTCTGAGGCATTTCCACAAGTTACTCGTGCTTTGACCTCTGAATACAGAAACTCAAACATGTTGCATATTTGAGTAGCAATTGGACAAAGAAACAAAAAAGTCACTATTTTTGAGACTGTCAGAAACTGGATCATCAGCCTAACTGGTAGCCATAGCTTTACTAGGACTGTGTACATGACTGTCAGAATTTTAGTCGATGACCTTTTTGCAAGTTTATGAAATAAGTTGTTTCCTTGGTGGCTGGGAGTGAAGGGACTTGCAGAATGAGAATGAGATGTAATTGCACAAACAGAAGTCTGGAGGGAGAAGACAGCTTTTCCATATGTAACTCTGGAGAACTGGAAAGTAGAGAGGAGTAATTACTTCTGTCACAGTCTGTTCATAACCTACTTTTTTTCCTTAATAACTGGCTTGAAAAAAAATGCATTTCTATCACAAATACTAATACATAATTGTATCTATTTCCTAATAAAATCTGTATTGGATATCAAATATTTTTAATTAAAATGTGCTGCTGCTTTTAAATTTGCTCTCTTTATTCTGACTGTATCAAAAGCTGTTTAGGTTTTTAGACTTAGTGTCACTGTGAAGAATTTTGCTTTAGGGCAACGTTTCTACAAGAAGGTGGGAATGATTAAATTCTAGACACAGTGACCATGAAATCACATCACACTGCCATGGTATTGAGTTCAACTTTTTCTTCATCAAAGAGGTCGGGGTTTTTTTTAAAGGCTTTAGACTATCTTGAGTGCATTCTAAAGATTTTTATCCTTTGTTAATTATTAAAAGCCAGATTGATGGACTTTGCATCATTGGTTGTTTGTGAGTTGAGGGATGGGTATCCACTGTACAGGATTTGACATAGAGATAGATTATGCTGATCTAACATTCATTCCAAAACTATTCATCAATTTAACTACACACCTAGCCAGTGCCTTCAGTAGACTTCTGCAGGCCCGCTCAGGAGTGATTCTTAGTCTGTCACTTTCACAAATGAAATAATTTCATAGATTAAAGTAATTTTTTGAGTGATCTTACTTCACTTGCACTATTTTCTTCTTTTTTTTCTCAAGAGCTAGTGACACAACAGCAACAAAAGTTAAGGCTACTTAGTTTATAAATCTGTGCAGTGTCCAGATAAAAAAAAAAATTCTTGTTATAATGTGAACAGTTGCAGCAGTCATTGCCTGCTTCAAGACTTTGTACTTTTTAATTTCTCCCTTCAGTAGTTATTTCGGTCATTCAACACTTTAGAAATACACTGCAATATGAGTAGAAATTTTGTGAGGCAATCAAGCTATTTGTCATAAGATTCCTAATTACCTAGAGTTTGAGTTATTAAATACACAGATCCAAATGTAAAGAACATCCAAAACAAACACAGATATCCAGAGTCAAGACTTAAAGGACAGACATTGCTTTTAAAACATGCATTTCAAATCTGATAAAATAAATAAAAGTTCATAGTGCAGTGATTTAGAGCTTCCAGACTATTTTTCAAGATGAGGTATTTTGGGGTATGTATTTAAGGAATTAACCATTTTTCATTATTTTATCTTTTCCATTCAAGTAAAGACACTTTAGAAGACTGAAAAAACAAAGAAAAGATATTCTGGACTGCAGATGAGATGAAGTTGGACTGTGACTTTTGCCTCCCTTAGCTTTCTATGTGAAGAGCTGTATTGATTTGCTGCCTAAGATGCTAGATGTATACATAGTACTGGATTATAGCTGAGGTCTGGAATTCAAATACGTTTGTTTCCATGTGTTCCAAATGATGAGAACCATGACTTCCCTGACTCTGTCACAGCATTCTCTAAAGCTAATTCTGATCTGACTATTTGTGCCTCCTATTCTCTCATCTGCATGCCTCTCAAGCTTTAACAACCTCTTTGAAACTTAATACTGTAACTTATATTTATTTATGATGCAAAATGTTTAATATTGTCTTCAGTCCCAGAAGAAATAGTGCTGTTTCTGACTCAGGGACTTTTGGTTGTATGTTAATCCAGTGTTTAAAAAACAAACAAACAAACAAAAAAAAAACACCAAAAAAAACCAAACCCAAACCCCAACAAACTCAGTGTCTTCCATCACAAATTGCTGATTGCTGTAGCTGACTTCTCACACATTCTTTCTTACTTTATGTTCCTTTGAAAAACAAATAAATAAAAAAAAAAAAGGCTTTTTTATTTGCATCTGATGACACACAGAAATCCCATATGGACCCACCATATATTGATGGATTCCAAATAAATGTGCTTTGTCCACACTACTACAGCTTCGTATTTTGAAGGCATAATGTTAAGTTCTGTTACAAAAGAAAAAGCACAGCAAACAAAAAACCCTGCCTAAAATTGAAGCATAACTTAAATTTTATTAAGGTAGATAATGATTGTAGATTTTAGCAAACACATCTGAATGACTTGTCAGAGAGGGAACATGGCGGGGAGCATGTAATTGCTTCCAAATTTTTTCAGATTTAAGAAAAGACTTTTTACATGTTTGCAAGGTAACACCCACTCAGTGGCTTGTTTGGAAGTGCTCTAGTTTGCAAAGCAACATAATGAGCAGCTAGTGAGGATGGTTTTCCCAGCTGCCAAAGGGTTTCACAGAGTTGTAATGACTGCCATACTACTGTCAAGCTGTCACGGACTAAAGGAAGGTTTTAAGGCATGTTTGGTGGGTTTGTGGGTGGTTGGTTTTTTTTGAATGTTCTAGAAATGCTAGCTTTTTGCTAAAATACTAAGACACAAAAGGTGAAACGCAACTAGATTTTTTTGGCTGTGCACAATAATTACAAGTGTGAGACCTAAAGGGAGAACTCTCTTTTTTCCAAGAGGATCACATCAGCTAACGTGAGACTGAATTTCTACCCAAGATAACTGAGATACCCAAGAACCTTACAAGCTCTTCTGTAGCCCTCTCAGCCTCTCCCAGACTTACTGTGTGGTAGATGACATAGAAACAGTCAGCTAATCAAGATGTTTTATAGTTGATCACTAATAGGCATTTTCAAGAGTTTACGAAGTTTAGGCACGTAATGTGATCTTTTGCCGAAGTATAGAGTACTGATGGCTCCAGCTGAAGACAAAGCTGCTGATCATTGATTATTAAAAGTGCTATACAGAGAAGTTTGGATAATTAGACTTTGGATATGTCAAATCAGCCAAACAATTTCTGGAAATTTGGTGTATTCACCTTGAAATGACCCCTGTTTTTAAGAGCCCTAGAATGTACGCCATGTAGAAGCCTTCAGAGCAGTCAGAAGTTTACTGTACTAAAGTTTAAGGCTATACATCTCATAATTTATTATCCATGAGATTCTGAGGGGGGAAAATAGCGTTTGATCGCATAATTGTTCTCTCTAGTGCTTCCTGGGTTTGACCACTTTGTTTTGCAATGCTACTAGTGTTAATTCTATATGTGGCTTATGTATAGTATACACAATTTTTTTTTAATACATGGCTCATTCAGCAGTAGATTATTGCCTGTTTTGCATGGCGAGGGAATAATCCACAGACCGTAAAACTTGAGCCACTGTTAGATAACCTTCTATTAGTACTACTTAGTAGAAAATATGTGAAATACGGTCTGGTGGAGTGCTATAGAGTCTGCCAAAGTGATCAGTGGGGTTAGCAAAAAAAGACGTGAGTAAATATTAGGGTGAATTCAGGGAAGGTAGGGACATGAGTTTGGTCTGCTCAGGTAACTTTGTTTCCTACTCGGTGTGTAAACTTGCAGTAAAACCAGAACCTGTATATACTGTGTAAGTATAGATAGGATGCCTGACACCTCTGCTTTATTGATACTGTTAGGCTTGGATGCATAGGCCATTGAGCAATCAATGAATCTTTAATATTAATATCATTTCTTAGTAATACATAGTCATTGTATTGCAGTAGTTGTTCTGATCTAATTTTGCTGCTACCTTTCTGATACTACATTGATTTTTTTTCTGTTCTGTACCATTTGACGTGCGATTCTGAATCACATACTGCGCCAGTTTGGTTCTCAGTGCAGTTCTAAGTTGAACTGCTGATTAAGAGACTTCTGGCAATCTGTTTATTACATTCTTATCAATAGTCTGGTCAATATATTGAGTCCAACGATGCTTTCTATTCCAAAGTAACTTCTTAAAAACAGTTAATCTGCTGTGTGGAATGTTAGTATCTGATTTTGTTATTTTCTTTTATCTACTAAAATTTATTTGGAAATTAATTTTCTATTTATGAAATTAAGTTCTCATAAGGGTGCTTGGACTTTCACATGCGCAGACGCACACTGAACTGAAAATCTAAATCTGAGACATTGAAAATAACTTTTCATATTAATCTGAATTTGCTAATCTGTTCCAAAGTACATTTAACATCAAGACAGTGATCTGTGCGTTGGTAAACTTTCATCCTAAGAAACAATATTAACTCTTTAACTTTATGGAATGATGAGGTATTACATCAATGTTTACTTACTGTATAACTGTGCCCCTGGGTGCAGATGTGTATGCAGCATACATCTTCAGAGTGGGAAACCGGTTAGTTTTTCTGATTATTTGGGTAAAGGGGGTGCACAAAAATAAGCAATCTTACTATTCAAGTCTTGATTATTTTAAAAGCCTTCTTTAACTGCCAGCATCTAAAAGCAGAGAAAGGTGACTTTTCCAATAATATTCTTTTTGGAGGACCATATGGATAAACGGATTTTTTGGAAATAAAGAGTGTAAGGAGAAAGATAAATGGCACACCAGATTTAGTATACTGTACAGTACAATGATTCTACAAATTATTTCTTCAAAGAAAGTGGAAATGTGTTTGGAATTGACTTAACATACAGCAACAGATAAATAACATGTAAATAAAATACAGGGTATGACTATAGAAAGTGCCTAAAACTGCTTATAAAACTTCCATGGAGATTAAAAGTTATACTGATGAAAAGGAAACTTGTTTGTTTAGAGAAAAAGACTAATACAGGAAGCCAATTTTCCTGCTGTTGAAAAGTTAGCTTTAATGTTTAAGTACTCTTTGAAAACCTGATGCTGAGTTAAGGATATACTAATTGGAGTGGTTTATATTGCTTTTTTTTTTTTCAAAAGCAGAGCTGTCTTGCATGACTTACTTTGTGTACTTCTTTTAACATACATTTTGTTTATAACAAGTAGGATCATTCTTATCTATGGTCTGTCTTTGTGGTACCTAATATTTTTCAGGGGGTGGGGTGGGAGGGCGGGTCGAGCGATCTTTAGTTCCTTAATTCTTCTAACTCTTTTTTTCACAGACTTTTATCTGATTGGGTGGGTTTACTTTCTCAGTGCAGTAAGTGCATATACTTATGTCTGTTGACTGGAATCTGGAAATTGGGAATTGAATGCCATAGATGGTGGTGGTGTTATACAAGCGTGATCTACATGTGACATGTTGTGAAAAGACTGGAGAAACCTGTATTGTTTTTTTCAATCAATCACCGATATGAAAGTCAGTCTAAAGTAACAGGTTTTTTAAAAAAGGTACATAAATGGACTTATATGGAGATGTCTTTTTTTTGGTGTGTTCGCCTGTCTTAAATGGCGAGAAAGGAATGAATAAGAGGCTGGTTATGAGAAACCTCTCCTAATTAGCGTGGGGGAAAGAGAACAGTAAGGTATTTGTAAGAATGCAGATGGAAAGACCTTTGGTTTAGTTCTGTTTTTTACAGGGTGTTGGCAACTTAAGCTGAAATATATCCAATTTTGCATAGTATAATGCTTGTTTGGCATCATACCATCATTCTGACCTAAGGAATGTGCTTTTCAGTATGTTATCCAGGAAAGAGAATGTGTTCTACTGTCAGAATCAGTGACGTGTATTTACTTTGTGGGACATTATAGAAAATGCTCTAGCAAACCAGCTACTGATACAGTGAACTAAATGGCACGTTCCTGAAACATCAAGCACATCTCATTTTATATGTTTTTTCTTTCATATGTTCAGTGACGAACAAGAAACCAGCTCAAGCATCTATAACGAAGGTGAAGCAATTTGAAGGCTCTACATCTTTTGTCAGGAGAACGCAGTGGATGCTCGAGCAGCTTCGCCAGGTCAATGGTATAGACCCTAATCGGGTGAGTTTGAACAGTTCTAGAAAATGAAAATTGAGGTCTTTTATAACTGATTTGTCAATCAGGCATTCTTTCACTATTTAAAAGGCATTTGGAAGGGTAAGACACAGGTTTAACTGCAAATGCTCAAAAAAGAAATAACTCAATGGTATATGTGAAAATAGATTTTAATGAGAAAGATGGGAGGAGGCCAAAGCTCATAGTTACTGTGTTGTTTTTTTTTTTCTTCCGGTCTTTCCCTACTTTTCTTCCTACTTTCTCTCGTCTTTGTAAAGAGAAAAATAAGAGCCTTGTTTGCCTTGTCTACAGCTATAAGCCTCCTGGGGTCCATTTTGGCATGCAGCTGTGTTGTAAGAGAAGTAAGTGGAAGCAAGGACAGGAGAGGTTACTGAGGTTCAAGTTTGTGAAATATTGTGAACCTTGCATTTTTTCTCTGACAGTCCTCTCCTCAGTTCCTTCTGCATTTCTTACCTTTTTCTACAAAGCGGGGTGCTGTGGTTTAGTTGCCAATGGCATGTGAACACTGATTTAAACAAAAGAAAAACAAACCCAAAATAAAATAAAACTAACACACACCCCCCCCAAATAGTTATGGAATTATTCCTTTAATGTGGAATATACAGCCCACCTTGAGCTATCTCAAGACGAAGTCGTACTAATATGTAATAAGCTTATGAATAGAAATCTTCAGTAGTAAAACGGCAGAATTGGAAGTTAGGAATGTGGCTCATACTATGTGATCACAAAGTGACTTCCTGTGTTCATTGTGCAGCAAAATATGTTTGTGACTAACCCTTTTGGTTTGTTCAAAGCTGTGCTCTGATCAGCCCCTAAGCATCTTAACAATGGTGCACCAAATTCTGTTACTACCCAGTACAGTCTTTTGTACAAAAAAGAAGCCCTTTGGCCACTGCCCTACGAAATGCAGGGGGTGGAATTATATTTTCTCTGGGTAAAGGGACAATGAAAACAAGAGCAATGATAAATAAATAAGGGATATGAGTTTTAGTCCTTTTCCCGGCATCTGCTATGCAGCTATGTAAATAACAGATACTTGGGATACTCTCAGATTGAAAGTCCTGTCAGGTTCTTAAGCTTAGACATGTTCCTTTCAAACTTGTCTTCCTGTGATTCATAGTGTCATCGAGTCAAAAAAAAAAAAAAAAAAAAAGGCATTTACTAGATTAGATTACAAAATACTATTTAGCAAATACTGCTAAATATGTAACGATATTTCTTGCATAAAATCCATTTCTATTGGCAGTTGATGCATGGTGTAGAGCTGGGCTTTGATTTGTTCTGGGAGTGCTCTTTTGTTCATGTTATCCTGAGACCTATGCAACACTTAATGATAATACATTAAATACAATAACTAGGACTTGGTATTTGTTTTCCTTCTTAGGTTGAGTATTGAGAGCAGAAACGCATCTTCTAAAATATAGTGTGAAAGTAGATTTTGTGCTGAGGGGCACAAATCCTTGTGTAATGTAGAAGATACAAGTAAATACATATCTGTATATAACAAGGATTTCATACGAGATTCAAACTTGTAATTTTTTGGTCTAAAGTATTTTTGTTTTCAGGTATTTTTGTGATAGCTGAATTTTCCTCATTAAAAATACCTGCAACAAAAAAACTTCCTGCCTGTTTTTTGTCCATCCAGAAATATGCAAAGGAAACATAATCCCAGTATGGTCTTGAGTTGCATGACCTTTCTGCTTTTTCCAACATAATACCTTTTAAAAACTAATAGCTCTATATCTTTCTCCAAATCATTTATAAAACTGGAGTAATAGTAGTGTGTGTTTTTTCTTCTAGGATTCCCCAGAATTTGATTTACTATTTGAAAATGCTTTTGACCAATGGGTAGCAAGCACAGCTTCAGAAAAATGCACATTCTTTCAGGTTCTACATCACACTTGTCAGCGATACCTTACAGACAAGAAGCCAGAATTTATTAATTGCCAATCTAAAATTATGGGAGGTAAGTCAATCGAAGTTGGAGTACTTTGTGCAGTTGGATATGCAATGATTTGCACGTGAGTTACTTTGTGTTCAAATGAGCTTGCAGCCTAACTGTATCTTGAAATCATGGATCTGAATATGCTAAGTTCACAGTAGTAAACTTCTAGGCTTCAGCATTTCTCCATCAAGTACCACTTCACACTTTTCTGCTATCTTTGTTTTCCTAGTCTTCAGTTCTAGAGGCAACATCCCCTACCCACCTTGGGAGAAGTCGTTCTCCTCCCTCTTTTTAGCAACCTTGATTTCGATTTGTCTCTCTGCTTTTGTTCATCCAGAAACATTTCTGGGTGGCCTGAGGTATTTCCTACTAAAAGCCTGTTCTGTATTGCCATTTCCTCACAAGTATGTGAAAAAGTGCTTATTACTAAACTTCCTATGGGTTTTTTTGGAATTTACTTTGATCTTGAGAGAAATCAGTTAGTTTAAGAGTTTTGTTACGTTTCATAAGTCACATCTCTTAAGGTGAATTTCCAGGATTAGACTAAAAAACGTCTGGTTAGGTAAAAAATGTTTGGTCAATATGTGAAATTGTTATTTAGCATCCACTTCCCGAGCAACAAAAACTATTTTTTGGGGAGGATTTTCACATAGTTCACAAAGTATTCTTTAGGGAAATAAACTGTTTTAGTTGTTCCCTTAGACTGAAATTTCTGAAAGTAGTCTCCTTTTTGTCTGCTCTAAAGCAGAACAGTTTTAAAAAGTCTTATACCTCCCATGTTCTGCACAGCTGGAATAAAAAATTGTTTTTCTCTTTCTCAATGAGTCTCCAAACTGTAGAAGAGAAGTGCAAGCTCACTTAGGGTTTTGTTTACTTGTTGTTTCTTCTCCCCATTAGATGTCAACTGTAAATATGGAGAGCCTTACTCAGTTCTTTCTGGTAATCCTCCTCTCTATAAATCTAGAATACGTTCCTGTACGCTATTATCAGAACTATGTTTTGTGTAGCCACCTTTATATGTTCTTTTTCTGGCTGTTATTTTGTCTTGCATCCCTTTCTTCTGAAACACCAAAGGTAAACTGATACTGAGTTTGCCACTAACTTCGCGGTCATAAGTCAGAACTGTTCTGTCAATCATTCTTTTCTTTTAGTGTCTTCTCAAACTAAGAAAAAAGGCACTAAATTTCTTGTAAATTTCCTCTTTCATTTTTTTCCCTTCCACATTGTTAGGATTTCCTTTGTTTTCTTTTTGGTGTGGTGGGGAGGAGGGAGATGCAGTTTCTGCACTGATGGGAGAAGAAATCCTCTACAATTTTTCCATTTCATATGGAAGAAATCTCATATCAAGCCTTTGTTTGTCATCTGTTTGCTAATGATGCTTGCTTCCATCCTTCCTGCTAATAAGTCAGTATTAATAAACCACCATACATTTTAGCCTCTGAAATGACTTTTTTCTTATAAGCTTGACCTGTCCAAAATTGAGTTCCTGATTCAACCGACCCAAATATTAACCTTTATCCTAAACAAGTGTCATCACAGTGGGGGAAAAAAAAAATTGCCACTGAGGTTCTTAAATTTCTGCTTGACTTCTACTTTTTTAACACACACTAGACCCTACCATATCCCATGAAGCATATCCACATTCTCTCTTCTCTCTATTACAATCCCATAGCTAAAATGGGCTTATTCAGCCATCCTCCAATACCAGATGGTGACTGTTTCCATATTCCTTGCCTGTCATTCTGACTGTGCACAGGCATGGTCTGTGTGTGCACATATACAGTGCAGACTATGGATGTGGTAGAGGGCCAAGGACTAATAAATCTCCTCATGGATACAGTGCTTCTGCTGTTCTTCACACTGTCAATTTTTTCCTTCACACTGGGTTACAGACTTCCAGTGGATAAGTTTAAATTTGACAGAAACTATAATAACTGTAAAAGAAGTAATAGTTGAACCTAAATTCCGGTGACTTTCTGTGTGTCAGCCTCACTGAGCAATGGGAAGTCTACGAAAATTTTTTTTTTTAAAAAAAAAGATCGTCATTAGCAAATAACCGGAATCAATAATTATAATAGGCAATGCAATAATATTATTGGAAATTTTCTTATACTACGTAAGGTTCAATAGTCTTTTTAAATGTCTGCTGTTCCTTTCAATATTCAGATTGGTATTCTTAATGCAATGCTAAGTTTTCTATGGAAATACTGTATCTATACTATAATTACAAGCTTTATTGGTGTGTTCATGCATACAGATAAATTCTTATTCAGTTCCAAAAGCATTATTCTAGTGCCCATGCTGGTATTTCTTGAAAATATAGATAATTATGAAAAAACAGATGAAACTAGCTTTTCAAACTAAATTCTTTTGAGTTGTGGAAAAATTATTTTTCTGCTGTGTTGTTTAGCGTTTTTCCTAATGTTCTAGTATATATGGGAATATATTTCACTAATCTTTCCATCATCTTCAAAAGCTTTTGCATTACTTTGTATTTAAATGTATTTATCTAGTGGAGCCATGCTTCCTCCACCAATTAAAAATAAATAAATAACTGTCATAACAGCTTTGAAATATCTCCCAATTAAAGGCAGGTCTCCTTGGTAATTTGTTGTTGTGGTTTAACCCCATCCAGCTACTAAACACCACGCAGCTACTTGCTCACTCCCCCCACAATGGGATGGGGGAGAGAATTGGAAGGGTAAAAGTGAGAAAACTCGTGAGTTGGGATAAAGACTCCTTCATAAGTAAAGCAAAAGCTGCACACACAAGCAAAGCAAAAGAAGAATTCACTACTTCCCATCAGCAGGCAGGTGTTCAGCCATCTCCAGGAAAGCAGGGCTCCATCATGTGTAATGGTTACTTGGGAAGACAAATGCCATCACTCCAAACGTCCCCCCCTTCCTTCTTCTTCCCCCCTAGTTTATATGCTGAGCATGACATCGTATGGTATGGGATATCCCTTTGGTCAGTTGGGGTCAGCTGTCCCGGCTGTGTCCCCTCCCAACTTCTTGTGCACCCCCAGCCTACTCGCTGGTGGGGTGAGAAGCAGAAAAGGCCTTGACTCTGTGTAAGCACTGCTCAGCAGTAACTGAAACATCTCTGTATTACCAACACTGTTTTCAGCACAAATCCAAAACATAGTACTATACCAGTTACTAGGAAGAAAATTACCTCCATCCCAGCTGAAACCAGGACATATGTAATACTGTGAAGGCAGTTCAGTTACTGGTTATGTCAATTGGCCTGTTACGTTGAGGCAAATGGAGTAATTAAGTGACCAGAAGCACTACCATTCATTGACTTTGGAAGCTGTTCTGCTAGTTAGTAGTTGGAAGGCTCAGACACTGGGGAGATACCTGCAGTTCTGCTAGTCCTCGTTTGAAGGCCGGGGATGGGCCAACTGTGTATCAAAACCCACTTAGTCTGAAATCTGCAATATCAGAGTTTTTTATGGAAAATAGAGTGAAATGTGTTGGCGATTTCAAATTCATTCTGTCTGGAAAAAGTAAGGTCCAACTGTAGCCAAGCAAATGAAAGAACATATACCTGAGGATATAGCTTGAAATTAATGAAATTCAGTTCAGAATTTGTGACTTGTTTTTTTTTTTTCGTTGTTGTTACTGTTTTGTTGGGGTATTTTGCTAATTAGCCAAAGCAGTATGTTCAAATAATTCTTAAACATTAGTGCGGTCAGATTTCAGATGAAGCATGTCACTTCATCCCCTCTATCAAGGTAGTATTTGTTTTAAGTGATTCTTTTGAACTTTATGGGGGATGTGAAAACTAATATTCTTTTTGGATGATTAGTCAGTTTAACTTCTAATACCTTACAAGTATTTTTAAAATAAATTATTAGAATATATGTATATGCATACACCCACATGCTTATGTATGTAATGATACAGATATGCACATCATATATGTAAAGTGTATCTTGTAGCTAATGCATATTTTCAAAAACAAAAAAAATGCCACCAAAGAACACTTCCTCCCAAGTGGAACTGAAGATGAAAGAACTTGAAGGGCTTGTTTACAAGCTTACTTATCTTACTGAGCCTTATTCCTTCCTAAAGGATAGGAGTGAAGAAAGTGAAATTCATGCTGCTCCTGTTTCTGCAGGAAGTACTTGGGAGCTTAGCCGTAAGTAAATATGGGTGTCCCCGTGGAACTGCAGACCCTCTTCATTGCCTTCCTCCTTTTACCTCCTCCCCACACACACACTTCCTCACCCTGCCCCTGATTCTTCTTCTCCAGAACCATTTTGTGCTTTATTTTCATTTGAGTATCATGTAAGGCTATAGCCTGTAGAGTTAAATAGGCTAGACTGTTTTCTGTGACTTGATTAATGACATTAGTAATTACAGCAATAATGAGAACTGATTAAAGGTGTGGGTGCTAATTCTGAGAACAAAGAACAAATTCAAATTTAGGAAGACTCTAAGAAAATTCCTCCCACTAGTATCTTGTACTAAATATTTCAAGTTTGTCTTTTGGTTAGAATTTAGAAGAGCCCTCTCCATAGCTTATGTGCATTCTGGATGTTATTTTGGAGAGGAAATGCAAGGCAGGCATTTGGGGGCAGAGGGTTTTTTGACTGAGGTAGGAAATATTTTCCACTTCTGTATCTTTCTAACATATGGGTTCTGATGCTGGATTATGTCTAACGTGGAGTATCTTTGCTTTATGATAATTGTTATTTGGTGGCCAAGTTAATCAGATTGTATTGCTTTTACATAGTAATGCAAAAAAGCAAAGTTGGAGATGAGTGGTGTGCAGGTTGTGTTCATTAGAAAAACTTAATTCTTGACATAACAATAGGCTGACACTGAGGATGAATTTGACTCTCATTTCTGGATAGAACCATGTGATACAGCATCTGAAGCTCTTGAAAGATTAATTATGTGCCTATAGGAATAAACAGTTGCTGCCACCTTTAGATACATATTAGAAATGCATAATCCTTGGAAAGGAGCAAGACCTCAGGTTGAAGTAAGATGATGAATTTGTGATTTTTTTTTTTGTTTGTTTGAAGCTTTGTCCTACCTAGATGCTTTGGTTTTAACAGTCATTCTGCTGAATCAATTAAAATATTCTTAGAAGCCCAAAGTAATGACATCTTTACCTCTGTAACCTTTTCTCTAGGACAACTGGCAGGAGTTATTAATGGATCATTCTTTTTCTCCTCCAAGAATATATTGCCAGTGTGAGAATGGTAATGAGTACTTCTTTTTTTCGTACACTGTTGACTCATCTTAGCTTACCACATTTGAGACCTGGTAAGCATGTAGTAGTGTTTACGATACTGTGCAAGATTAATGAGATGAACGAAAACTTGCTGTTAGGATTTAGGATGGGAAGATGATTGCTCCCCTCCCTCCTGACAAATACCTGGTAGTTGCTGTTTTCAGTTCTTACCTGATAGCCATTGCAAAAAGTGTGTAATTGAACACATTATTCTTACAGAGTTTCACTTGTAAATTAATTCTGATGCAAATGAATTTGACCCAAAAAAAACCCCAAAAGGACAAAGTATCTACCATGTTATTTTGGCAGTGTTTTGCTGTTTTGAAATTATGGATCAGATGAATCTTAGCAATGGTTCCGTACAGGAGCAACAACATTTTTTATATTCGATTAAGGTATTTCTTGCCAGTGTATACCAAATACTCAGTTGTTTGCTTTAGAGAAAATAGAGGCCGCTGTCAGTCTAGAGATTGAAATATTAAAAATAAATTTTCTGCTGCCAAAGACCATTTCAGGTCCTTGCTTTTATGTCCTGCATATTCATATCAAGATTAATTCTGCTTTACCATTTTTTTATTTAACTGGATGGATTTCAGTTATCTTGAGCATAAAAGCCATGTGTTGAGATCAGAATGGATAAGAATAGTTGAGTGCTTGTTCCATAGAAATATTGCGTGTAATCAGAGCTCTAAATTAACTTTCTAAAATGGGAATCTTGGGCAAAAAAGTACATTAGGTTCTTGTAAAACCTGTAGGGGTGCATAAAATGAGAAGGTTGGTTCCTTTTTGATCTGTGTAACTCTGAGACAAGACTAGAAAGCATTAAGCTTTTTCTGAAGAGTGAAGGTCTAAGTGAGGTGTTTTCTTCAAGATGCAGAACATTGCTGTTTGTCATAGGAATGGGAAAATTGTTTGTGCCAAGTTATCAGATTTTGGTGTTTACAGAGACAGAATGAAGTTCTGTGCTTTTGTAGTAATTACTGATTCTGAAAGTTCCTCGTTGGTTAGACTTTTATTAAGTATAAAAATCAGTTAGTATTGAAATTATTACTAACTTAGGTTAGTATTGATTTTTATAAATGTATTAGATTAGAGTTTAAAGTTTTCAAGTTTAAATAAATTTCTCAGTTTGGAAGAGGGTAAAGGTTGTGGTAATATGAAATTGATCCTGGTTAGATATTTCCTTAACTTATAGCCAGTCCACAATATACAATAACGTCCTGTCCTGGCATCAATGCCACTGTTTAAAAACATCAACAGGAGAAGTATGTTTGAAATAGAGAAGATGAGTTTTTCTGAAAGACGTTGTGACCTGTCAGTTTGACTCTTAATCTTTGTGCTATATATTTTCCAGACTTTAATTATTAATTTCTAGTTTCTGTAATTTTGACTAAACTTTAATCTTTAGTACTGTATTTTGGAGGCAGGAAGGTGGGGACATCAAAACTATACAGTGATGTTTAACCCTAGAAGAAACCAAAGTGTGTGAATGTAATTGGCTTCAAAAATTATAGATAATATCTTATCCTTTTTTTTAATGGAACATTTATTAGCACTAAAACCATATCAAGACAAAAAGTTCAAAGGTAGAAAGAAAATAAAAAAACACTTTAGCTTAGGCAGCACATTAAAGCAAGGATTTTGCTATGTAAAAGCATTTAAAAGATTAGCTATCTAAAGATATGAATATAATCATGATTTTAGTAATAAGCAAAGATTGGAAGTGATCTATTATTCTCTTGTTCTTCTGGTCATCAAGCAAACTAGTAATTGTTGAGGCTTAGGGGATGACTTCATTGTGTAGTTACTCCAGTTTGCCTATTGCAGTATTACATCCCTTTGAGAAGGTGGCAATGCATACAGCTAGACAGACCACTAGTCTGATCCACTGTGGCAGTTCTATTTACTTCTCTCCTCTATAAATAAAATACAATTGGTCTATAATGCAGTTCTACTGAACTGCTGTCGTATCTGTAGTGCATTCCAGCACCTTTGAGCCATACGCTTGTGTGTATTTTGTTTCACTGGGTGTCTGTGCCTTGGTAAATACTTTCCTAGGAAATTGCATTTAAATGGAATGTGTTGTTTATTGTGGCTTGCAAGTTACTGAACTGTCAGTTTTGGTGCATTAGAGTTCTACTTGAAAAGGGCTTTTGTGGAAGAAAGTGAATAGCCTGTAAAAATAAACTTGATAGAGAAGCAAGTTTCTGCACGTATCAGTCATGCCATGAATCCGATTCCAGGAGAAGGCACGGTGTCACAGTGCTACCTATGACAAGAAAAAGCTTATGTGGGTCCCATGTTGCATTACAGTGAACACTAGAGATCACATCCTCCAGCTATAAAGAAAGTTACTGTATTTCAGATGAAATGCAACTGCCTGGACTCATAAACTGATGATGACATTGATTAGTTTGCAGCATCTTTGAAATGCTCACTGTGGGTAGCTGATATTTGCTGTGCTTCACTATAGAAGATTGCTGATAAGTAAGCTGAAGAAAAGTTAATTTTTTTCTTCTTTACTGATTGATTGGTCTTAGCACACCTGAGTTATTACATATTCAGTTTGTCAGTCCTGTAAGCCCACCTCAAGGACTACTTGAGGTGCCTCTTACCCCAGAGGTGGAATTTATGTTGAATGTCATTTATGATAATAGTGGCAAAACTATTCACTGCCAGTTTGACCCTGATTTGTTTTACTGAGATATCTTTTACTGTTTCACCATGCATAGCTTTATTAGTTCAGTGTTTTTTAATAGATTTTTGAAGGTGCAAGTCTGATTTATGTATACTCAGTATATTTGTATGTATATAGATATATTTGTGTGTAGCTAAAACATGTGTTTGGGTTTGTATATGTATTGTATATCATTTTGGAATTCATCAGTATTTGCTTAAAATGAACTGGATGCTTGTTCTGTTTTGATGCTGCTGTGGATTAATTGGTGAATGAAAACTGTCTTCTGGTCACCTTTGTGTGTAAGAATTCGAGGCCAGCCAGAGTTCCTTCATCCATAATGAAACTTTATTTGATCTAGTTGTACTCTGACATGGAAAGGTGATTGTCCATGTTCGTAACGACTTCAGAACTATTAGAAATGGGAAACAGAATTGCTTCTTTTATTCTTTTAAAAAAGAAAAAAAGCAGCCTTGGATGATGGCCAAATGAAATCGTTAAAAAGGAAATCTGCGCCACCTGAATGCCCAGCTGTTTCAAAAACTTAAAATCCTCCTTTTCTATTCCTGCAACCGCAGTATTTCTTTGTTTCTTCTTTAGGTCACTGTTACTTCATTTAATGCAGCCATTTTTCCCAGTCTGGAAAGTGAATGCAAGTGGTGCGTCAATAGTAATAACTGCAAATAAAACTACTGAAAATACCTCTGTGGGACACACTTTCGTGTAAATCCAAATCCATTTCTTAATATTTATTTCTTAAGTCCTTCAGAATGAATTTTGTATAAATTCTTAGGTTGCTTGAGACAACAAAATTCAAGTGAAGCATTAAATAACAGTTTTTCTTGAAATGACAGTGCTCCAACCATTTGACCTCATCTTGTTTGAAAATCACACAGCCACTAGCTCATTTGAAATGCGTTGCTCAGAACCATCTGGTGCTTAATGAATTGATATATATTTTTTTCACAGTATCTATTTGTTATATTTTTGAATTTTGATTCTTTCCAATTTCAGTCAGAAAGGATAGGACTTGATCTGTCTCCAGGATCACTTCTTGATCTTCTGAGTAAAAATCCTATATGCCATTATTTTTCATAAACAGTCCCTTTCAAAGTCATAAGGCAATGACATTACTATACATCTGAATGAAGTAAATATGAAGTGTAAATTATCTTGTCCAGCATTGTTTCATTCCAAAAATCATTCTAAATTTAGTACACCGTAGTTCTTCATAACTAGCAGGAATTCATCAGTGTTGACATTTTCAGTCTTCTGTACTTGTCCTGTTGACACAGATAGAACAGTTCAGTATATATATGCCCACCGTGTGGTTTCACAGTGATGGCTCTCTTGCTACTTTGATAGCGTAGGTCATTTCTCTTCTGAAGGATTTTAGCATCTCTTTCATCTTTCGCAGTTCCTGTATTGGCATAAGAATGCATAGAAGACCTTGGCTGGATAGGCTTATTTACTAACATTTAATTTTTCTTTCTGATTGTTCACATGCAATGTTAATTTGATAGCTGCGTTTTAATTTGTAATATCTGTATTAGACGGGCTCTGGTTTTTTGTTGTTTTTCATTTGTGTTTTGTGGGGTGGTTTTGTTTATTTATGAGTGACTACAGCTTACATTTTGCCTTCTTGTAAACCTGGTATTTGAAAACACAGAACTCGGAATATGCCACTACAGTGGAAAAAAAATCAGGATTGTTCTCCCTCTGACTTACATTCTTGCAGTTCAAACTACTTTTGAATATGGCTGACCTTCCCAGGTTCAGGGCTTCAAAAAAATGAATTGGAAAACAGTATTTAAATATTGGAAAAGTCCATGCTAAATCTATGTGAAGATGAGGCAAATGACACCACTTAAACTACACTCTCTATCTCTAGACTTTCTGGGAATTGAGGGGAAGGAGGATAAAAGAGTTCATTCAGCAGCTGGGAGGTGATCCCTTTATTCCACATGGTAAGAAAACATTATCCTTTCCAGGTCACCTGGAGTAGAAGCTCCATATTCAGGAGGCTGGTTAGAAAAATAAAGGATTAGAATAACCAAAACTGGTTCTTTGTGTGTTAATACGTACTTAATTTTGTGTCCAGGAAAACTAAATCTACAACAAAGAAATACTATTAAGTATTTTATGGCTGAACAATGTTCCCTCCGTGTTTTCATCTCTCTCCTCTATTTCAATTCTGTGTACATAACTGTTTAAAAAACAAGTCTGCTGGCAATGCTGTTGGATAAAATAGCCCATTTTAATTCTGTCTAATTCTGTTTTCCACCCCCTGATTTTAACAGCCATTCCATCCTAGTTTAATTATATATATCCAGTGTCCACATTTTAATAGAATGCCAGTCCCTGTTCTTCTTTGGCTTACCCAGAAACTAGCTTTTTCTTCTGTCTAGCACCTTTCATCTGTTTTCCAAATGAACGTATATATGAAAACTTCCTCCTAACCCAGGTTTCTAAATTGTTTAGATTTCTAACCTGGAGGAGGTAAATTAAAATACAAAGTTGTAGACCATCAGGCTATGTAGCAGATAAATAGGAAAATGTCTTCCAGGCTACTCAAGCCATTTGAAAAATAACCTATAAAATTTATTTGCAATGACTTGATATTTTTATGATTCCTTTTCATGTTATTAGCATTACTGTTTAATATAAAACTTTGAGAAATGGAACACTGTATGTAGCCTTGATGATGCCTTAGACCAAAGTATTGGATTTTTTGCTGTTCAGAATTACTTCTTTTGCACAAGGATTGTTTCAGAATGCCTGCTGTGGCATGATAGTAATTTTCTAAGGATATATTTTATTGATTTTCTGTCTTTCTTTCTCTTCACAGTATTTAAAGTCACTCATAAAATGCAAAACAGAGTGGATCTACATCACCTTCACTCACTGTAGATTTTAATGCATTGTATTACATCTGTGCAGCTGTAGAACATCTTGAGAGAAGAGGCTTGGTATGGATGCCACTGTTTTGATTCCCAGGGGTGGAATCACATCTGAAATGACAATCCCTAAAATCACTTAACTTTCCCGTTATTGAAGGTTAGAAGCTGGTCCAGGTACTGAAAGACCAGTAATATTGGCTAATTGTGGTAGATCTGGTGCTGCTATCAGGCTACAAACAAATTCTGTAAAGAAGTTTGTCTCATCTCTACAGTCTGTTAGAAATTTTTCTTCTTTAAAATAATATATAATTGATGGATCTATGTAATATTTTCCATTCTCTTTCCACTGCCAGACCACTAACAAGATATAACATCAAATGGTTTCTTCCCTCCTTGCTTTTATTTACATTTGACAAAAATATAAAATGAGTACCTTGGCTGGTTGCTGTTTCTGCATACCAGTGCATACCCTCAGTTTGCACATATATATAAAGAATATTCTTCTGTTTCCTTCTTGTCTCCTTCCCCCTTCTAAAGGACTAGTGCTGAAATGACCCTTTAAAGCCCTTTACAGATTTGGACAGAAAAGTATGGAAAGTAAAGTTCTCTCAAGTATTGACTTAAGCTTGCAGTTAGGAAAGTCATTGCTATTCTGACCTGGACAAATTTTTAGTAGCATATCCTTCCACTCCTGCTGAATTAAGGTTAGTAGTATCTTTCAGACTTCCCTTACCCGCCTTAAAGAACCGTAGCAGACTCCCCTTCATTCACTATGAACTTCAGCTCTAAGTTATTTAGCTGTTGAGCACCTGGATACTGTGATTGTTCTGCATGGTTCATGCTTGATAGTGGTGCAAAAGTGAAGAAACTTTATTCCATCAGTGTCTCATTTAGAACATTTCCACAAAGCTGTGATAAAAAAGCTCATGCAGGCAAGTTGAGCATAACTCTACTAGTAAGTAGAGTACTATCAGTAGTCTAGTTTATAGCAGTCTTGAAATCAGAGCATTTACTCAGGTCCTGAGGTGGACCTTGCAGCCTCTTCTGAGCTTTGTGCAGCTGTGACGATATTACTTGCAAGACCCTGGATAGCTAGCAGTCCAGTTCTGGAATGGCTATATAGGCCGCAGACATTGCAGGAGTCTGAAATACAGACAGATTCTTCAGTCAGTCAATCCAGAAAGAGTACATAGCTTTCTTTTTTAGCTTTCTTTCCAGTAAATAGGTTAAACCCAGGGCTAAAACAAAAAGTGGGATGCTACCCACTAGACTGATTTTTTTTTTTTTTTTTTTTTTTTTGGTGGAACTTAAAATGTACCTTGCAAATCTAAAGAGCTGACATGGCTAATGAGAGCAGAGGAAGAAACTGGTCTCAGTTGTCAATTAAGCTTACCTTGTTTTGTTGTTTGCTGATGAAAGTTTTGCAGCTGAACAGTTAGGATTATCATTTTGCCTCCTACATTCTTTATAATCATTAGGACCTTTTTAGAAATATAATGTTATGATTCACAAGGTATTTTTTGTTATTGTGAGAAATAACTTGGAAGCATCTGTTTAACTCCCAGGATGTAGCTATTACTTAACTAGTAGCAGGAATAAAATATGCTGTTTACTCCTGTGAGAACTGAGATATGTTAAATTTGGCTTTTTTTGGCCTTTAATGTACAGGAATACAGATATATAAAAAGAAATTGTATGCAGATGTCAATAACGGATTGAAAAGCAATGAAGTCACAAACGGGTTATATTAGAACATGTTGTTACAGTATAAAATTTTCTAAATTACTAGAATTCATGTTATAGGCTTCATTTCAAATGCTGTAAATCAGGACAACTGAAAAATATGGGATCATATTTTAAGAGGTTTATAGAGGTTTAACAAGTGCTTATAATGCACTGTTTGTTTTTCTTTTTTCTTTCTATCTTACGTGCTTTGGACAAAATACCAAAGTAGATGGATTTTTAATCTAAAAGTCTCTCTGCTTCAAAGTAATAGGCAATAATTGCCTGCATTTTTCTATTCACAGATGCCACTATTGCCATTAATGGGTATTAAAAGATTCATTTGTGTCAGAAGAAGTTGCCTACCCCACATCAAAATGGGAAAGTAGTGTAATCAGTCTTAATTTGAGATCACTTACTACTTTGCAACCTGCGTTACTTTCATGAGCAGAATCAGATTTTTACAAAGGTGGAACACTGATCCGTGACCTCAGAGTACAGTGACTCTTAATGTTGCGTGATCAGTACAAGCTAAACTAAGTGCAGAATATGTACCACTTGTAACAGTTACCAGACGTTGGTAACTAATGCTTCTTTTGAAGGTCATAAACTTTTCAGATTCAGGTGTAAAGACCTACAGAAGTGTTTTGTTTACTTTCAAAGAAGGTGGAAGGCCATGGAAATCTTCCTATTCAGGCTGAGCTAGGAGACTTCTAGATTTTAAGGCTCAAATTTAAGTTGGGAAGGACATTATTCTTGAGAGATAAATTGAGAAATTGATGTTCAGATTTAAATCTACAGCTTCAAGTATTTCAAAGTTATAACTAAATTAATAAATCCAGTAAAGTTACTACTTTCTATGAATGTTCTGTTTTTCAGATCACTTAGTCATCCTTTCTGGCTGATAATTTAAATACTGAAGTTATCTAGAGAACATTCCATTCATGTGATACAAGAATTCATTAAGTTGTGAGAGGGAATTATCTAATAGGATTACAATCACAGAAACACTTATTAAGTAGAAGATTACAGAAATACTCAAGCTGTTTAATAAGGCTTTTTAATGCTTAATATGGCTATTTAAGGGAATTCAAAAACCTTTTGTCTGTTTGGTTCTTTTTAGCAGCAGTTTCCTCTTTTATTCAAAGAGGCTGTCAGCGCCAGTACAAGTGAAAGGGTGTGTAACTGTCACTCAGCAGGGAGGTGAAAGGGATGAAAAAGGAGGGGAAGAACATGTTCGACCTGTCGACCTTTATGATCAGCTGTTATGTTACAGTAGTGATCCTGATCTTCGATGACCAGGTGACCCACCTAGTGGATGAGGGAAAGGCTGTGAATGTTGGTCTACCTGGACTTTAGTAAAGCCTTCGACTCTGTCTCCCACTGTATTCGCCTGGAGAACCTGGCGACTCGTGGCTTGGACAGGTGCACTCTTCGCTGGGTAAAAAACTGGCTGAACGGCCGAGCCCAGAGAGTCGTGGTGAATGGAGTGAAACCCAGTTGGCGGCCGGTCACAAGCGGAGTCCCCCAGGGCTCAGTTTTGGGGCTGGTCTTGTTTAATGTCGATGCTCTAGATGAGCAAGTTGGGTGGGAGCGTTGACCTGCTCGAGGGTATGAAGGCTCTGCAGAAGGATCTGGACAGGCTGGATCGATGGGCCGAGACCAATTGTATGCGATTCAACAAGGCCAAGTGCCGGGTCCTGCACTTTGGCCACCACAACAACGCCATGCAATGCTGCAGGCTTGGGGACGACTGGCTGGAAAGCTCCCCCGCAGAAAAGGACCTGGGGGTGTTGATTGACAGCCAGCTAAATATGGGCCAGCAGTGTGCCCAGGTGGCCAAGAAGGCCAATGGCATCCTGGCCTGTATCAGAAATAGTGTGGCCAGCAGGAGTAGGGAGGCGATCGTGCCCCTATCCTCAGCGATGGTGAGGCCACACCTCAAATCCTGTGTTCAGTTTTGGGCCCCTCACTACAAGAAGGACATTGAGGTGCTGAAGCGTGTCCAGAGAAGGATGACAAAGCTGGTGAGGGGTCTGGAGCACAAGTCTCATGAGCAGCGCCTGAGGGAGCTGTGGTTGTTCAGTCTGGAGAAGAGGAGGCTGAGGGGAGACCTTATCGCTCTCTACAACTACCTGAAAGGAGGTTGCAGGCAGGTGGGAGTTGGTCTCTTCTCCCAAGTGACAAGCGATAGGAGAAGAGGAAATGGCCTCAAGTTGCACCAGGGGAGGTTTAGGCTGGATATTAGGAAAAATTTCTTTACTGAGAGAGTGGTGAAGCATTGGAACAGGCTGCCCAGGGAGGTGGTGGAGTCACCATCCCTGGAGGTGTTCAAGGAGCGTGTAGATGTGGCATTGTGGGACGTGGTTTAGTGGGCATGGTGGTGTTGAGTTGATGGTTGGACTTGATGATCTTACAGGTCTTTTCCAACCTTAGTGATTCTGTGAAAGCCTTGGGCTAATGGTAGTCTAGGAACTGTAACTCTCTGGTAATGATGATTTTAACAAAACAAGTATGCTCAGTAAGGAGAGGCAGCTTATGGAAGTATGAAGTGCCACCATCAGTTGGAACTTCATCAGTCTAAATATTTTGATTTTGAAATACCTAAACTTCCTGAGTTAGAAGCCTAGAGTTCACTTAGTGCTTTATTACTGTTGTAGTGTTTCTGGTGGGCCATTCTGGACACAGCTGTTTCTTGTTGTGAACAGTTTCTGTGACAATTTTAGTGGAGGAAGAGATTTGCCTTCATGTCTTCAGTGCTGTGTTGCAGTAATGAACAACTGTTACTTGCTGGTTTTTTTAATGGCATAATTCTTTTTCCTAACAAAATTTAGCTGTTTGATTTCTGAATCTGGCTAATATGTGGGAGTCACCTGAGCCTTGACAGCCTAGGGGAAGCGTTCAGACTAGAGAAATGTGTAACTTCCTCTTTCCCCTTTTCCTTGGGGAAAAAAAATCCCTTTCTCTGCAGTTGAATTCCCAACTCAAAAAATGCCAGGTAAAGAAGTTGAGCTTCCTGTGGTCACTTTCTTCTTTCTGAAGTGTTGTTTTTCAGTGTTTAAGTACAGTTTGGAGGGTGAAGGAGGAGGTGGCTTTTGTGAAATGCTCTCTAAAAGAATGACTAATCAGATACAAGTTACATTTAAGTTGATTTTTCTTATTGACAGTAGCTGATGGAAACAGATGGAAGAAATGTGCACAGTTAGCAGAGAAAATATTCACACATAAACATAGTAATACCAGTTCTGGGTGACTGGGATGTTGCTAAAAGATAGCCCTTAAATGTATAGCTCCCAGGTTACCAGACCACGTTCTCCCTGAGGGCAGCTGCTCTTGCACAGCCAGTCAGTCTCAGGCCAGACCCTGCATTTTTCGCTTGATGTGTTCAAACCATTGCTCTTGACTGACTCCATCCTGACCTTGACCAGTTCTCATTCAGTCTTCTTCATTCTTACTTACAAGGTACAACTTTATTTCAGCCTATGTGGTAACAGAAGTTGGTGATTTTGAATATGCTACTTAAATAGTCTTTTAGTAAATATACAGATTGAAAATTCTGTGTTTGCTACAAACTCAAAAGTCAGCTACCTGATTTAGAAGTGTGAATCTGTTGTGACAAATACACTGTGTTCCATGCCTCCATTGTACCAGGTTAGTGCATTATGTTTCTCAATAGTAATTAACACTACTTAATCAGAAGCTCAATCAATAGTATTGACACAGTGACTGTAAGCAGTGCCTTTGTTCAGAAGAATCCTGTGTCTTATCTTCAGGGCATGTTGCTACCTGATTCTCCCACCTACCCTAAAAGAAATATCAATACTTTGTTGAATTGAATTTGAAACATAACAAAATGACAAAAAATTGCATCTGGAGATGTATAAACCCTTTGGATTGCCTTGACAGGGAAAAAGTGAATTAGGCTTTGTTTTGGTTTTGGCTCATTTCCTGGATGGAGCTAGTTTCTTCATAGCAGCCAGCATAGTGCTGTATTTTAGGTTTGTGACCAAAACTGTGTTGATAACACACCAGTGTTTTAGGTGAGCAGTGCTTACACAGTGTCAAGACCTTCTCGGTTTTTCACTCTGCCTGGCCTCAGCGAGTAGACTGGGAGGGGACAAAACCAGGGAAGCTGACCCAAATTAACCAAGGAGATACTCCATGCCAGTAACAGCATGCTCAGCATTAAGAAGGCAGGGGGGCGGGGGGGGCTACCTTTTCCCAGGGTAGCCAGTGCTCAGGAACTGGCTGGGCATTGGGCAGCTGGTGGTGAGTGATTGTTTTTGCGTCACCTGTTTCTTGTTTTTTCTTCTTCTTTTTTTTTTTTTGACACTTATTAAACTGTTTTTATCTCAACCTTTGAGATTCTCTTCCCCCATGCCACTGGGTGGGAGTAAGCAAGCAGTTAGGTGGGAGCTTACCTGCCAGCCAGGGTCAACCCACCACAGGTTTTCATTCAAAATAGATTTTTTTCCTATTAAATAGAACTCTTTATAGTAGTCACTGTCTTTTTATCCTGTATGAAATCAGTTTCCTCTTTCTGAATATTCCTTGCAGAAAAGTATTCTGATTTTGAATAGAATTTGATTGGATATTTCAGCTTGTGGTCATGAAGAAATGTAGGAGATAGAGGATTTTGCCTAATGGCAAAAATGGCTGAAAGGTTTCAATCAAAAAAAACATACTTTTTCTACATCAATGTCAATACACATGGAAGTTCTCCCATTTCCAGTGATTTTTACCAGTCAGCTGATCAAAAGCAGCAAAGCTCGCAAGCTTTTTCAGTATTCACAACTTTCACAGCTTTCCACTTGTGGCCCCAATGGAACTGCATTTAGGATAAATGTTTAAATTTGACATCTCATTCTCAAAGAGAAGCTTGCAATGGTGCATAGCTGCTGTTCTTAATTGCACACTCTGCTCCTTGACAGGTCGGTTGTAATAGTGGCATTACTTGAGATCCTGTAGAATTCCGGAACTTTTCCAGAGTAAGCCCCTTTTAATTCATAATTGTCATAATGGGCAAATATCACTGCTCAGTAAGATTTTTAGATTTAATTGGTTTTATAATCCCCAAGAAAATTACCCTTTTTAGAGAAAAGTAAGGCTTTCTTCCTTCAAGGTTTTCCAAGTTATTACGTACAAAGTCTTTTCTAGCTTGGATCTTTAGATACAAAGGTTTTCCCAAAGGTGTAAATTTCTGTGTATTTGGCCTGTATTTGATACACTGGGTTAATAATCTTGACTGTAACTATTTATCATTAATATGAGCACTAATATTATCTATCAACATTAAATGTAATACTGATTTTAATTTGTCAGGATTTATCTGTAAGAAGAAATATGCTTAAAATGTAGTAAAAGTAACAGCATAATCTGCCCACCCCCCCTCCCCCAGGAATTAACAACATTTTGAGCAAAGTAAAAAGAAGAGACAAATTGCTACAATAAATTGAAGTAAAGGTATGTTACATGATTTTTTCTAATTTTAATTTTTGAAATTTGAATCAGTAATTTGATCAGGTCAGTCTCTTCATGCCTAGTGCAGGCACTCTCAAGAAACACTTTTCATAGGCAGGGTTTTTCTTCCTTGGTCTTTGTCAGATTTTCTGTGGAGAAAATCTTTTTTGATCCTTTTTCTCCACCTTTGAAGCTGGTCTTACTTAGGTGACACAGTCAACACAAATAATCTGTATGAAAGCTTTTATCTTAGTTTAACTGTTCAGAAGTACGAATAATTTACATGACACCATTGCTACGGAGTACTGGATAAAACAGAAGAGCATCTCAGTCGATCAGGAGGTATTCTCATTATCAAGAGATCTCATAAGTGAAAAATTTTTTTTTTTTTTTACTTTAATGGTCCCTATGTTGTTTAATGTCACTATTTAAAATAAAAGGGCACTAGCATCAGAGATAATATTTCCATTTTCTTCCAACTGTGGCAAGAAAGCTTACCCTACTCAACTCTCCATGGAAGGGATTTTTATAGTCCCTTGCAGAACCATAAATAGACTTGGTTTTTTGTAATACAGCTCTTTCTAAATCTAAGATTTTGCAAGCCACCTTGAGAAATTTGGATACACCTTGCTTGTTAGCAATAAAAATATTGAACTGTTGAACCCTTAAGGTAATTAAGGTGATTTTTTTTTTTAAAAGACCTCATATTCTTCACTTGATTAAATTTTATTTCCTGTGTTCTGTAGAAGTCATTCTGTTCATATGCTGCTTTCAGATTTTGGACAGCTAATGGTCTGCTGTGTTTGATTTTCTTTAATTTGCGTGGTTCTGGTTAGGATATGTTGAAATAGGGGAGTTAAACAGCAGAGATCATCCAGATGCATGTATTTGGTATGTTTGGAGATAATATTATTTGGCCAGCTAAAAGTGGGGGCAGTTCTTTTCTTAGACAAGTTTATGAAAAGAATTCAATCAAGATGATACATGCAAAGATACTCTTTGTCTCATGAAATCCCCAAAGCCACAAATAGTTGGAGACTTGGAAGATACACTAGGTAAGTATCGCTGTATATTTACCTTGCTCTAAAACTTTTTTGAAAGCATCAGCTGATTCTTGTAATTTTCTTAAATGTCCATCAATTTTTGTTAAACAACATCTTCAGGAGTTTTCTTGGAACATAATGAACATTCAAACCAAATCAGACCAAAATCAATTTACCCTAGTATTTTGTCTTTGATAGCAGTGATCACCTTAAATCATTATTTGACAAACAAAATTACCAATTTCCAATGCTTTTGGGGAGAGGAAGGAATGCTAAAGGGAAGGTTTACAGCATTTAAACAGGTTAAAGCATGGTTGTCTGAAGGAGATCAAACAGCTGGCTTCAATACAGTTCCTACCTGTAGCTAGATAGATTAAAGTGAAAGTAAAATTAAATAATAATGTGGGCATAAGACATGTTAATATTGGCAAGCACTGCTAACTGTAACTCAGGATTGAGAATTTCTGTGATTTGTTTTAGCTGTTGTGAGTCCAAAGTAATGATGTATGAGTCATCCGATTTCTGCTGTGTTCAGAAACACTTTAGTTTTTCTGTGGGGCAAATCCCAGCTCATCCTTGAATGTGGAGAGAAGCTTTGCAGTGGAGATGCTTGTATTCTAGTAGATTTAAGGGGAGGTTTAGGGAAGCCTGTGTCATGGGTGTTCATGGGCTGCAGACTGCAGAGCCTGGTTACTTGCAAGCTGTTGATCAGCACTGTCGGTGGAGATACTTAGCTGGAACAAGTAAAATTGCCACACAGCAGCCCACACTAGAGGATTTCTTCCCCCTCAATTTCATGCTGCTTGAGCCACAGTACCTTCAGGTTTAGCATAACAAACATTATCTCTGCCAGAGAGATGACCTACCAGAATGCTAAAATAGCAGCCTTTCGCTGACAAAAAGACACAAAAGGTAAAAAAAAGTCTCATTGTGACTGGTATGAGCTGCCATATTGGTAGATTTGATAAATTTTTTTCTCACGTTTATTAAAACTTTTTAAAGAAGTAGTGAAAGAGTTTAGTATCAAGGAAATACTGTGGATCTTTGCTGTGCAGTAATTATGGGTAGGTGTTTTTCAAAACCCTTTAGGAAAACCAAGATGGAGGTGGATAAAAAAAGTTTGAAAATTCAAAAAGAAAAAACAAACAAAAAAACCCAACACACCCCAAAACCCCAAACCACTTCTACTTTGAGACATGCAAATGACTAGTAATTTTTACTAAGGCTGGAATTTGAAAATTAATGCTTGACATTGACAGCTAAGACAACACCCCACATGAATAGCCGTATAATGTGTAGGACTGAAGATTAAATGAGCTTTTCATGAGTTTGGGTTCTGTTTGCATCCATAGAGAAGCTTTGGTATTTAACATTTATTTGAACCAGGTAATAATTCTGTGCTGAAAACTTCAATTGCTAGTTAACTTGAAATACATTTTTTACCTTTGTAAGTTTATTGAGCAAATCCTTGGGGGAAAAAACCTTTCTAGACACACACAGGGCAAGGTGTGCTGACACCAGAGATTTGTTAAAAGCAACTTGTTCCTCACCAGCTTGTCTTCTGTGATGAAGTGACTGGCTTCGTGGTTGAAGGGAGAGCAGCAGATGGCATTTTTCTTGACTTCAGCAAGGCATTCAACACTGTCTTCTCTAGCACTGTCATAGCAAAGCTGGGGAAATATAGACTGGATAGACGGACAACAGCGTGGGTGGACATCAAGGGTAATGGTCAGCAGTTCACAGTCCAAATGGTAGCCAGTTACTATTGGCATTCCTTTTAAGTCAGCACAAAGGCCCATGCTATTTAACAGCCTGGATGATAGGATGAAATGCTAAGAGAGACCTAAGAAATTAACTGTGTTTTTTTAAGGGAAAAATTTAGCTTCATTGTATTTCTGCAGTTCATTTAAAAACAGATGTATTATCTTTAAAAATAACAGAAATACTTGACCTGAAATTACGGTTTATCTTGAGCATTTTTTCCCATGCTTAGGTAACTTGGTGGTAAGAGATTTGGAACCTATGAAGATCAAAATATTAGCAAACTGGGTTTTTTTTCTTTGTAATTTTATTTATAATATAATCAAACTTCATATATGTGTATAGAGTCTATAATAATAATAATCATTGGTATGAAGGCTTAGAAAACTGCTATAGCTAAGCAAAGAATTTAAAGCTGGTCTGGTTTATAAGTCAAATGGATCATCATTAATTTTAGATGGAAATTAAAAAGGTGATTTATTTTCAAAATTCCCTTTTGAAGCTATATTCTGTCTTTGTCACCTCCATTTTTGAGGAGTGATGAGATAAACTGGAAAGTAATCCTAATTCCTGGCTATAATTAAAAATACAGTCATAGGTTTCTTTTGCTATTCTTTGTCAGGAAACACAGAATTTATATTCATCTCTTCCCCTCTTAGTGTTTTTTTATATTTGGCTTTTGTCAATTTAAACTTTTTTCAGTAAGTGTTTTGAAGTAACTTGGGAAGATAAATAATGCTATACTATATAGCCTCTTCCCTTCTTCAAACCACTTTCCCACTTACAAAAAGCATCTCTGTGATGCTTCCTTCTTTCACAAGGATATGTTCATTCTTAATTGTTCAGCCCCTTTCTCTTCTCCCTAGAGTCCTTTAGTTTTGTATTGATATTTTAATTGTTCAGTGCTTTTGGTTCTTAACTGATGAGTGCACAGGCAGATAACAAAACACAAAATAGTGAAGGAGAAAAAAAGCGATTCTTTGTATTTACAATGTTTCCAAACGTCTGTTGAAATTTTAGTGGCACCAGTATATCTGAGCGTAAATAGTAGTGTAGACATATAGAATAATTATGTTGTGATAGAGGTGGTCTTGTTAATGAACTTGAACTGATTGTCATTATGCTTTTAACCTTTATTCAGTGACACAGGTCCAGTTTTATGCAGTTCAATGGGAATCATAAATATCTGTTTTCTTTAAGTAAAAAAAAATTCTTCATGTGATAGATGGAACTTAATTATTGTAGCTAATTGCATTTATTTCCTTCTCAGAAGAAGGTAGTTGCTAAATGCTGCATTAATGCATATACAATTAAAAAGTGAATGCTTGCATTTACAAATCAGTCACTGTAGAGTCTTATCATTAATGTATAGATAAATCCCTGCATTGAACTGAAATACATTTGATACGGCTAATAGAGAATACGATAAACCTTTTATGAATGTGTGATAAAACAAATCATGCAAACTAAATAATGATATCTCTAGAGACCAATTAGTTTCTTCAACAAATAGACCAGTTCCCATGCTGATTGATGATAGTATCTCTGTACCTTTTAGGTACTGAGTATGGTGGGTTTAAGGATGTAGTTTTCTCTTGTGCATGATAAAAAGCCTAAAGCAATGTCACCTGATTTCATGGGCTGCAAGACCCCCTAATATAGCTTGTCATCGTAAGAGCCAAAAATTTAAAAATGAGACTGAGAGGAGCTGCGGTGCTTCCTGCAAAGTGTTACTACTTCAGTTTTTATGTCTATCAGCAAGTAACACTGCTAGGATCACTGATCTAAAGGACTTACCCAAGGGCCGCTGCCTTTCTGCTATTTCTGCGCCTTTGGGCCCCAGTAATGTTATGTATAATTATACAGGTCTCTAATTGAATTTTCTAAGGGGAGAGGGGAATTTAATTCCAATAATTTATATTTCACTATAGCAAATTCAAAAGAAAACATGTAATTTGCTTAGCAAATTGGATTACCAAGCTGTGTAGTTATTGATTGATTTGGAAATCTGCATGTTCCTTTCCGCTGGGTAGACAACTTCAGATAATAAGACAAAAAGTATTATAGAAGAAAAAGCTGTATTAGAAGTGACCTTATTAAGCCACTTGTTTGAGCAACTGAAAATAAATTAGCAGTATGTTTCTGTGCTTTTATAGACAGCAAAATTAAAATGAAGAAACCCACTGAATTAAGCTTTAATTTCAAACTGAAATTGGACTAAATGTACATGTTTTGATACTAGAAATTAATATTAACCTAATACTTTATATTGAACTTGGCATAAATACATATTTTCCCCATGTTATCTGGCAAAATTTGGTCCACTTACTCAGTGAGTCTGCAAATACTGTTAGATAGTAAAAAGCTGTGTGCTTGTCCTTAATAGAGACTTCAAAAAAAGCTGTTTAATAAAATGACAAAATATGTAAACTTTTCTTTTTTCCTTTCATGTTTATTTGAAAGAGAAAAGTCTGTAGTCTCAACTGCTATAGAATATATATGTGCTCCAAAAATGGGAGGATCTCCTTAACCTTAGAAAAAGCAGCAACAAAAGCATGAGACTCTCTCTGTTCACAGTGAAGACTGTAGCCATGCAAAATGTAAGCTCACAGGCCCTTGGAGTTGAACATCTTGGGAACAATGAGAGTTCTTTCCTACTAAAAACAGTTCAGAACATCAGCTGACCCAAAACCATATTTTGGTGGTGTTTCTCTCATCTTGCAAGTGTTATAAAAGCTCTTTCCTGAGAAGATGTATGTGAAAAGCTGTTGAAAGTCTTCCATTGGGGAGTTTGCGTCTCTAACCTAGTAGATGCGAAGTCCTGAAATCCCTCAGACTCTCCACAGAGAGAAAAGAAAAAAGAAAAAAAAAAAAGGGTGATTAACAGCAGTTGTCATGTCTTTGGTAAAAACTAAGCAAAGATGGAAAACAGTCTTTACAGACTCTAGGAAAGAGTTGTTGACCGTCACATTTCTTTAGGTTTTTCTTCAGTGGCTCAGTGCAGCTGGCTGGCATAAGTTTACACCTAAGTGGGTACAGTTCAGGCAGTTTTGTTGTTCAGTCATGGAACAAACTTCTCTGAAGATCTTGAATCACAGTAGTTATCTCCTGAAGAACAGCTTAAAAATTTTGCAGGTTATAAGTGATTTGTTCATAGGAATGATTCTCCAATACATCCACTAAAAGTGTTGCTATTCTTGCAGTGATACTAATATAAGGACAAGGCATAGTCAGTCATACCAGCAACCACCTACATATGCTCTAGAAATATACTGATGAAATTCAACAGACTACTGACACATGGGTTTCTGTGTTGCTCATAGATTAGAGTGGAATTTTTTTTTATTTACTGACATTCCATTGGAAAAGATTATCTAAAAGTAGTTCTCCAAAACAGTCTCAGAATAGCAGCTTCTGCAAGTCACTGCCCGTAGAAAAATACAGCAGATCTTACCTGGAGAGTACACAATACTGTATTAGCTAGAGAGAAAAACAATTACTATCATTGTGCCAAACTTCCAAGTTCATTCTTCTCTGCTGAAAACAATGTGAGAGAAATAGGTATCAATCTTTGGCCACAAATCCTGATATTTTCAGGCATAAAGAAAATACAGCATATTTTTGTTCTGCAATTTCCTACTGACATTGAGAGAAGGTCAGCAATGTGTTAAATTCTACTCCCCAGCACATTTTAAGACTTCAGAAGATGCTTAGTTTTATAAGGCTCTCCATGTACCCTGCTTCCCTTGAATTCAGCAGAAGCTTTATGATCTTTTAAAGCAACAACAGAGTTAATCCAGTGTTGAGAGCTTTTAAAACTCTTAAGCACTGATTTATACAAGAGGTTAAAGCCTTTAGATCGCACCACCAAAAAAGGGAAACTATTTCCAGTGTGGTGTTGCCCAGTACATGTGTTTATTGGAAAAGCCACTTGAACAGAAGCCAAAAGAACTAAGCCTAAGAACTGGCTTTAAAGGAAAAAGTTATGAACAAAATAACAATTGACTGAAAAAGCTTGAAGTAAGAAAGTGTGCAATATTTAAAGTTGTTTGGTTTTATTATCAGACTCCTCAGTGTCTGAAGAGAGACCAATAGAAGAGATAGTTTCATTTCTGTCTGCAAATTCCAACTCACAGTGTTCTCAGATATTCATCTCTTCAACATTAATGCCGATAGTTATTTTCCTTTTCTAAATGCAGCCTCTTTGTTCCATGCAACAATAGAAAAAAACAAACCTGTAGCTGTTTCACATCCTATACATCCATTATTTTTAATGACTGATGTGAAAAATGTAACAATATTGGTATACAGGAGGCCAGGGTGCTCTTAGCTTGGTATTGACTCATCATATGTGAGTCATTGTCTGTAGGTTCTTGAGTTCCTCCCCCACCTCCATAGTTTGATACTAGTTGTGTTTTAGTTTAATAAAATTTCAAGGCAATTTTTTATCTCAAGAGTTCCTGCATGTGCAGCTTCTGCTGTTGTTCCACAGGCTACTTGGGGCAACCTTCAGTTTCACTCTTCATTGTTTGTTTGCTGTTTCTAAGGAAAAGAATGTTATCTGTAAAATGAGAATGAATGGGTCTTTTGTCCTTTTTTCTTATGAAACTAGTAGCAAAATAACCCTTCAAATTAATGTTTGGGTTTTATTTTTTAACCTGGTAATATTTTTGAGTAGGTATGATTTTCAGATTAATGATAAAAGCAGTAGGTTTGTGTTTGTTTTCATTTGTCTTTGAATGTCCGTAAGAACAGCAGACTTGCTGTAGTGCTCAGTTCAGCTTCATGTGTTGAACTAGTTTCGTGCCTTTACCAGCGTAACTCATTTAGAAGTATTACATATTTGGTTTTAATGCTGTGAAAAAAGGCTCTGGGCAATTACAATATTTGGGGCAGTTTAGAAAACTGGCCACAGCATGCCTAGGGGTTAATGCTCTATCTGTACTGGCTTTCTGGCTCTCACAGTGCCTTTGTATATGTCTAGACAACAAAACCCTAGATAACAAATTCCCTGTAAGGTAGATTAAGTTTTAAAGCTTGTGGAAGACACCAAGGGACTACTGTATTGCGAAAAGCTGAATTTTTACTAGTCCTTTTCCTGAAAAGGTTAAAGGATAGGACAAAAAAAATTATTTTGTCCTATATGTATTTTAATACATACCAGTTCATACTGTTAACGTGTAACTTTCTCTGAAGACTTTTCAGTTTGTACTGTGGTTCATATTATAAACATTCATCCCAAGTTCATTCCAGAAAGAGGATAACCCCTTCTGTTGAGAAGCGGTATAGAAAGGAGTACTGAAAAGAGTGAGCATTTAAAAGGGATAAATGTAGAGGAGAAATGCAGTTCTACTGAAAACTTAAAGAAACTACTACATGATGTGCCAGAGAAGAAACAGAGAAACTGATAAGTTGATTTGGATGGTAAAGCTAAAGGCTTAGATGATACTGAGCCTTGCTGGGACTTTAAATACTAAGGTTTAAATAAAGTATGTTGTCACATGAAACATGGCTGGCACTCCGTGTGGAGAAGGGTCAAAGGTAAATAGATCAGAGTAGCGTAAAGTAACTGTAGTAATAGTGTTCACAGTGCACTTATAGTTATTATAATAATATTTCATTTATAATGTGGAAAAAAATGGTGAATTCATACAGACGTGTCCTGCAGTGTCAATCATTTATTGTCTAGGGAAACAGTGTAACTTCCAAAGAAAGTTAATCTATATTAACATGAGAGTGTGGTGAAGAAGCTGTGTGCCCTTGTGAACAGTTTCACAGATTTAGTAGAATAGCTTCCTGAAATGACATATGAGCATAAGGCTTAAAAAATAATACATAGCTAAGTTATGTCCACTGCTTCCTTATATTCCCCAAGTATTATGTTGCCGTATGGTACTTGTTTACAATTTGCTACTAATATGCTTTGAGTGAGAAAACAGTAACTTATCCCATTATGCAAACTGCAACTAGATCGTAAACTAGGAGATAACATGTCAGCTCTAGAACATTATAAATGAAAACAGTTGTATTCAATACAAAGCAAATATGTATTTGGTTGTTCTAATAGTTTCTTTTGATATTGCAGGAAACAGCATACTCCATTCAGCAGCAGACAGTGTGACAAGTGCAGTACAGAAGGCAAGTCAGGCTTTGAATGAGCGTGGTGAAAGGCTAGGTCGAGCAGAAGAAAAGACAGAGGAGCTGAAAAACAGTGCTCAGCAATTTGCAGAAACTGCACACAAGGTAAGATTATGGTGGGATAAGGCTCTCAGTAGTTAAAGTCACACATTCCTTTATTTTGAGAGGAGGAAGCTCTAGAATTGCAGATAGTCACTGTTTACAAACAGCTTGCTGTTTTCCTTCATGCTGTTCCTCACTTGGCAGATTTCTGTTTTATAACTTCTTCTGTGCATAGATCTGAGGTGTGCTGCCTTTCCGCTTGAATTGAAACTACCTATCTTCACCTTCCTGAAGCACGTTTCAAATCCATCTTCCCCCTACTGTTTGGTACTATTCCTCATACTTTGTACAGCAGTATAGTGAAATTGTTGTTAATCCCCTTTGATAAGTAATCATAGGTCTGTGACTGTCTCTTTCTGAAGACATATCTTTTTATGTCTGGAAATGTTACTTATGAGGATTTTGAGGAATTGTTCCATCTCAGGAATGTATGGACATCTGTTCTTGGTGGAAGGTGTTCATAGTACTACGTCTGTTGCTTCTGCGTGTGCATAATGGTGCTGACCTTCCACCTCTGTGACAGAAATTCTAGGTATCCACAGCATTTGATTTGGTGGCTGTGTAACACACCCACAGCAGGTGGAGTGCTTTTCAAAAACAAGGCAAAAGTTTTCTGAACGTGAGCAACCATTTTAGCATGCAAGTTTGATAGTTTTGCTGCTTAGCACATGCGTTAGGCTTTGTCATGCTTATGCCAAAAAATGCCTGGCTACTGCATTAATAGTAGAAATCCTGGATTGATACCTTGCAGTTCTATACAAACCTCTGTCTTATGTAGTCTTTAAAATGTCACAAAACTGAGATAATCCTCTACTTTGTGGTCCATTTAGATTAACATGGTTCAACTTAGTGGCCTGACTATGGTACGAGCCTGCTTTTGGACTCTTCCATCTAACACCACCACCTTTTTTATTTTTTCCACCCAGGGATGATAACTATGCCAACTTAAAAAAAACAACCTTAAACAGCAGCTACCACTGCTTCTAGGATAGGGGACAAAAGGTTTGCTGCTTTAGAGTAAAGCATAGAGTGCTGCTTGGTAGGGAGTTCAAAAATGAAAAACGCCTCTGATATTTGGCCCGCCATGCATCTTGATTAAGATTTGAATAGGTTTCTTTAGTGTGTGTTGCCCTTTCGTCTTCCACATGTGCAAAACAGCAGTTCCACAGATGAAGACATGCTGTGAACAGAAACAAATCTCTTGAACAGGTTTTATTAGAAAAATCTTATTTTAAAAATCTCAGGATTAAAGGATGCAGTATTGTAATAAAAATACCATCTTTAATAGCCTGTACTGTACCATATTTAGAAACAAAAGTTTACGTAATCCTGATGTAATAATTCAAAACAAAAATTGGAGGGAAACGTAGCAGGAATAGTGGAGAAGCTAAAAACATCTACAATGCAAGTATTTTATTTTTTCAATCAAGTAAAAAATATGGGAAAATTCTCAGTCAGGATTTTCTACACAGTCATTTGAGCTTACATGTCTCCGTGGCAGTAAGTGAGAACAGTTTCTGCAGGAAATGTTTAAGTGATGCAGAATAGAAAAGGATAATCTCCGTTTGGACAGTGTGCTGGGCTGAGATTTATGAAGCCTTCCTGCCAGTCAGGTTCTACAGATTCCCAGTCTTCCTCAGATAAGTGTGAAGCCATGTGCTGTTGAAGCTATCCCAGCTGCCTGAAACAGGAGTGTGACAGTCTTTCAGTGGATGATAGTTAAGGATTTGTAATAAATGCTTCGGTTTTGTCTTTCTAACAAGAAAATAACATCTTTTGTGTTTGAATAAAACAAAATATAGTTTAGTTCTCAGAGGAGCGCAAATGAATACTTGTCATCTTAATGATCATAGGATAACGTATTAAAATGGGGGTTACATTTTTTTCTTGCAAATTTTTCTATATTGGTGCCCCAAGTCTTGAATTGTATCTTAGAGGTGCAGTAGTCCTGCAATTCCTCTACTGTTATCTCACAAAAACGCATAGGGTAGCCACCCAGGAATGTATTAGGTTAGAGAAACTGTTGTTTTATGGTGGTATGCTTTGGTTTGCAAGAGAGCTTTGTTGGTGTTTTGGTACGGTATTGTTTACTGTTAATGTTCCTCTGGTTAAGTCTTTGAGGGGCAGCTGCTACTCAGACCTTAGATGCTGTTTGTACAGAAAAGAAAACATATTACTTCAGTGAAATGAGGAGAGCAAGGTTCAGCTGAGTGTTGCTTAAATGGCAAAATTGTAACTTTCTGGCAAAGCAGTGACAATGAAGAGAAAGGCACCAATTTTAACATACTAGTATTTGTGAACACTTTGTGCAGCAAAGCAGAGTTCCCATTTCGGTTGCTTTATAGTTGCCTTCAGTAAAATAATAAAAGTACTTTGAATTATTGTCAGCCCATAATTAATTTCACCACTATAGTATCACGACTGGATACAGATTTCTCTCGCAGCTTAATTTGTATGTCTGGACATTACTTGGGCAACAAACAGGAGGAGTTGGAAGCTGTTATGCAGCTGGAAAACTATCATATAGTTGCAATCACAGAAACATGGTAGGATGACTCGCACAACTGGAGTGCTGCAATGGATGGCTACAAACTCTTCAGAAGGGAAAGGCAAGGAAGGAGAGGTGGTGGGGTAGCCCTGTATGTTAGGGAGTGTTTTGACTGTCTAGAGCTTGACGATGGTGATGATAGGATTGAGTGTTTATGGGTAAGAATCAGGGAGAAGTCCAACAAGGCAGATATCACAGTGGGAGTCTGTTACAGACCACCCAACCAGGATGAAGAGGCAGATGAAATATTCTATAAGCAGCTGGGAGAAGTCTCACAATCGCTAGCCCTTGTTCTCGTGGGGGACTTCAACCTTCCAGACGTCCGCTGGAAATACAATACAGCGGAGAGGAAACAGTCTGGGACGTTCCAGGAGTGTGGAAGATGACTTCCTGACACAGCTGGTGAGTGAGCCAACTAGGGAAGGTGCCCCACTGGACCAGTTTTTTATGAATAGAGAAGGATTTGTGGGTGATGTGGTGGTTGGAGGCTGTCTTGGGCATAGTGATCACAAAATGATTGAATTTTCGATTCTCAGAGAAGTAAGGAGGGGGGTCAGCAGAACTGCTACCTTGGACTTCCAGACGGCTGACTTTAGCCTGTTTAGGAGACTGGCTGACAGAGTCCCTTGGCAGGCAGTCCTGTAAGGCAAAGGAGTCCAGGAAGGATGGACATTCTTCAAGAAAGAAATCTTAAAAGCACAGGAGCAGGCCGTCCCTATGTGCCAAAAGACGAGCCGGCAGGGAAGACGACCGGCCTGGCTGAACGGGGAGCTTTTGCTGGGACTCAGGAAAAAAAGAGAGTTTATGACCCTTAGAAGAAGGGGCAGGCAACTCAGGAGGACTACAAGGATGTTGTGAGGTTATGCAGAGAGAAAATTGGAAGGGCCAGCTAGAACTTAATCTGGCTACTGCAGTAAAAGACAATAAAAAATGTTTCTATAAATACATTAGCAACAAAAAGAGGGCTAAGGAGAATCTCCATCCTTTATTGGATGCGGGGGGGGGGGGGGGGGCATAGTGGCAAAGGATGAGGAAAAGGCTGAGATACTTAATGCTTTCTTTGCCTCAGTCTTTAATAGTAAGACCAATTGTTCTCAGGGTACCCAGCCCCCTGAGCTGGAAGACAGGGACGAGGAGCAGAATAAAGCTCCCATAATCCAAGGGGAAATGGTTAGTGACTTACTACTCCACTTAGACATACACAAGCGTATGGGGCTGGATGAGATCTACCCAAGGGTACTGAGGGAGCTGGCAGAAGTGCTTATCAAACCACTTTCAATCATTTATCAGCAGTCCTGGCTAACCGGGGAGGTCCCAGTTGACTGGAGGTTAGCAAATGTGACGCCCATCTATAAGAAAGACTGGGAGGAGGATCTGGGGAACTACAGGCCTGTCAGTCTTCCCTCAGTGCCGGGGAAAGTTATGGAGCCAGATCGTCTTGAGTGCCATGACATGGCACATACAGGACAACCAGGTGATCAGGCCCAGTCAGCATGGGTTTATGAAAGGCAGGTCCTGCTTGATCAACCTGATCTCCTTCTATGACTAGGTGACCCACTTAGTGGACAAGGGACAGGCTGTGGATGTTGTCTACCTAGACTTTAGTAAAATCTTTTGACACTGTTTACCAGAGCATTCTCCTGGCGAAACTGGCTCCTCATGGTTTGGATGGGCGCACTCTTCACTGGGTAAAACACTGTCTGGATGTCCGGGCCCAAAGGGTTGTGGTGAATGGAGATAAATCCAGTTGGCAACCGGTCACAAGTGGTGTTCCCCAGGGCTCAGTATTGGGGCCAGTTCTGTGGAATATCTTCATCAATGATCTGGACGAGGGGATCGAGTGCACCCTCAGTAAGTTTGCAGATGACACCAAGCTGGGTTGGAGCATTGATCTGCTCGAGGGTAGGAAGGCTCTGCAGAGGGATCTGGACAGGCTGGATGGATGGGCCGAGGCCAATTGGATGAGGTTCAACAAGGCCAAGTGCCGGGTTCCGTACTTGGGTCACAACAACCCCATGCAACGCTACAGGCTTGGGGACGAGTGGCTGGAAAGCTCCCCCGCAGAAAAGGACCTGGGGGTGTTGATCGGCAGCCGGCTGAATATGAGCCAGCAGTGTGCCCAGGTGGCCAAGAAGGCCAATGGCATCCTGGCCTGTATCAGAAATAGTGTGACCAGCAGGACTAGGGAAGTGATTGTGCCCCTGTACTCGGCTCTGGTGAGGCTGCATCTCAAACACTGTGTTCAGTTTTGGGCCCCTCACTACAAGAAGGACATTGAGGTGCTGGAGTGTGTCCAGAGAAGGGCAACGAAGCTGGTGAGGGGTCTGGAGCACAAGTCTGATGAGGAGCGGCTGAGGGAACTGGGGTTGTTTTACCTGGAGAAGAGGAGGCTGAGGGGAGACCTTATCACTCTCTAAAACTACCTGAAAGGAAGTTGTAGCAAGGTGGATGTCGGTTTCTTTTCCCAAGTGATAGGACAAGAGGAGATGACCTCAAGTTGCTCCAGGGGAGGTTCAGGCTCGATATTAGGAAAAATTTCTTCACCGAAAGGGTTATCAAGCATTGGAACAGGCTGCCCAGGGAGGTGGTGGAGTCACCATCCCTGGAGATATTTAAAAGACATGTAGTGGAGGTATTTAAAAGACATGTAGACGTGGCACTTAAGGACATGGTTTAGTGGTGGACTTGGCAGTGTTAGGGTAATGGTTGGACATGATGATCTTAAAGGTCTTTTTCAAACCTAAATGATTCTATGATTCTACTTCAGCTATATGTCGGGTCATTTTAAGATAAAAAACACATAATGGAGAGAGTGGAAGATGCATGGCATAGGAACACTGTTTTAGCATATTTAAAAAACACCTTAGTCACCTGTTTAAAAAAAAAAACACCACAAAAAACACCCCCCCAAAAACACACAAAAAAACCCCACCACTTAGTTTGCACCAGAAACAATTGCACTCACAGAGTGCTTCGGTTTTGGCTATCAGCGTTTGTTGAATGAAAGCATATATCTATATTTAGTTGTGTAAAGGCTGGAGCTTAGCTCAGGATATCTATCAAATCTTCCTTATGACACCTTCTTCACCCTTTTTGTTTGCCTCTAAAAAATTCTTTCCCCTTGTTGGTGACTACCCAGGAGCACAGAGTTATGGGTTCTGTATAATAAAAACTTGTTGCAGTTGCCTGCTAAAGACACATTTTTCTGAAATAAAATCTTGTTTGAGGGGAGAAAGAAAAGTGTTGATTGGAGTTCTTTCATGCTGAAATGCCTTTCCAGTATATCTTTACAAATAATATTTTTTTTAAATGCCGTATTTATGACCAGGTCCTCAAGTATCAAAGGCTTTTGTCAATTAAATTTGAGTCATTAATAAATGACCAGCATTTCACCGGTAGCAAATAAGGAAATTTTAACTGCCCCTACCAGTTCTGGTTTCCAGGTAACTTCCTAGAGGGTTCACTCAGCTTTGTGAGCATGCTCTTATCGACAGATACCATTTTTTTTATTATACAGAGCCTAAAACTAAGTTCTCTGCTTGGTTTGCAAAAGGCAGTTTGTCTACACTTTTTATACAGGATTTAACTCTCTTTAGCTCTTTCTTCTCCCTTTGATTCCCAGTTTTAAGTCCATTTTTGAATTATTTGAAAGGGAAGTAATCAGTAATCACAGAGGTAGAAAGGCAATCAGTCCTTAATTTTTTATCATTACGTAGTGGCAGAGCTGCTGAACAGGTGTTTAAAATTACTTGTCTAGAATTTCTGATTATATTTAACAATCCAAATCATAAGGTCGAAATGACCGTTCTTTTAAGCATGTCTTTGTTTCTAGCATCTTGCTCAAGCCCTCCTCACAGACAGCAAAATAATGGAACATTGGGAAACACAGCTATGAAAGCAGATAAATCCTACCTTTTCAGCATAGCAAAGGGAGACTTTGCCTATCTGTCACAGTAAAGGAAATGACTGCATATCTGTGTGCAAAGAAGTGACGGATTTCAGGCATCTTTGGGAGAATTCGGTTTACGAACTCTTCTGATCCAGATTAGCCTCGTTAGCCTGATACAGCTATCATTACATGTGATCTCTCTCTCATTCATTTTTCCTTTCTTTTTCAGCTTGCCATGAAGCACAAATGCTGAGATACTGCCCAAAGTTGAAATCTTCCCAAGAGAAACTGAAAAGGCTACATTCGTAACTTTTACAGGAGATCCAGACTTCTGTGTGCTTTTTTTCTTCCAGTTCAGTGGAGATGCATTCTTTCAGTTTCTGTGCAGGAAAAAGTGTTGCATTTCTACCTTTTTGACTTACTTTTGTTCCTCTTTTGTAATATTGCTACACAGTCCTGCAGTACTTTCTACCTGTATTTCAGTTGTTACAGGAGTGAAAGCAAACAGGGGAACTGGACCAAATTACAAGCTGATCAGGTTTAAAATAGTAATATTCTTCCCCAGTTGTACAGAAAATAATTGAACTGGTTGTGGACATACGTGTAGAAATAAAATCCAAAGAAGGTATACTTTTCTTCATTTTATGTAGCATTAGCAGAATGTGAATGTTGGAATTAAACACCTGGGGTTGTAACTATAGGGGAGAATAGACTGCTTGGTCCTGGGAAACAGAAAAGCTTGTTTCTTCTACCCAATGTAGGAAGTTTTGCATGTGCCATCACCAGCATTCAGAAGTGCATATCTGAATTTCATAGGGGAATCTGTTACCAGTGCTGCATTTTGAATATTCTGATTTTTCCCTTCTGGATTGATTATTTGAATAGTACAATGAAACCTACGGAATGTATGCTTGAGGTTTCAAAATTGAGGGAAAAAATAAATTTTACATCTACACGCACATAGCTGTGCCTCAAACACAATCTAGAATTTAGCAATCTGGTATAAAATAACATTTCTTTTTCCTTTTACCTGTGATTCTGTGGCTAAAGGCCTATGTAAATGAGAATGCAAAGGCCTGGGAAAATGAGAATGCACTATTTTCCAAGTCATCTTTTTTCATAAATTCTATGGTAAGAATTTTTGGGAACACTTCAGAAATTTGTCTGATTAGAATGACTTCTGTGTTGGCTAGTTGTCTGATTTTTAAAATAGAGGCTTTCAAAAAGCATGTCTTGGTACATTAGAATCATAATTTCTAGTTTGCTTCTCAGTTTTCAGTATATATTATCACTGGAAGGGTGACTCCCTACTTCATTCTGTATTCACTATATGCAATATATGCACTGTATTCTCTTACAAAAATAAGTAGGTTATTCTTTTCCTTCACAGCTGTTTTCTTAACATTTTTTAAGATATTCCAATATACTTCTAGAATGAAGGGGAAAAAAAAAAGATGCTGCACTATTTTTTTTTTAACCAGTAAGCTAGAAACAGAAATCCTAGCAGAAGTTTCAGCCTTCATCTTCTGACGATGCCTGGTTTTCTTTTTTGTCCTCATCTTACCAGAGAGCCAGAAAGCTGGCAATACATGAATGTACTGTAGCTTTCATTTTCAATGTAGAATAAGATTTTTTGCATTATTAATGACACTTTAAACAGTCTAAAATCCTCCGAGCAGTGCTTGTAAGAGAGATAAAAGCTTCTGTAGTAATTGAGAATATTTTAGTTATTGCAAGCTGAAGCAACTGAAAATCTCTTGGAAATACCCATTTTGTAAAAAGATGCTTGGCTTTAGGAAAACATTCTCATTTGAACTAAGGACACTGTCTAGTTAACTGATTGTATTCAAACTTTACATCTGTTTTTTTTTCCTGTAATTTAAACTGTTTTGTGTGAAGCTTTTTATTTAATTTCACACTGGGAATTGAGAGGAGGAGTAAATTTGTCATCTGTGTAGTACCGTATGATCATTTAGATCTATTTAGCATCAGGTCTATCAGTTACTACATCCAGCACCATCAACTGAAAACGAATTTGGCCATATCTGTTACAAATCAGAACAGGCTCATTAACGACATGAGTTCTGAACACTCCGTTGAGCTGCATACAATTAATGCTTGCCCTGGAAATGTCAGTAGCTTTCTGAGTGCTATTGTAATGACTATGGGTATTTCTGCAAATTAACCAGGGAAACAGTCACTCATTAGAAATTAAACTTCTGCTAGAGACAAAATGTTAGGCTATTTTTTAAAGTAGCTGCATTAGGAATCAGTCAGGGAGTACATTTTTGACCACATAGCTTTTTTCTGTTGTCATCTTTTCCACTCTTACTTTTTTTAACTATATTCTGCTGCTAACGTCACAAGTCTTTCTCTTGAGAGAAGGACAGAATAGGTTTTGAACTGCTGCCATCTAGCTGGTCTTCTAAGCTTGTCAATAATTTAGAAGAAATGTCTAAAACCCAGATCAGATAAACCTGAAAAGAATTAGTTGGCTAAATTCAGATAAAAAGGCGTAGGTTTTCAGGTGCTTACATGAATATCAGCTGGACAGGACAAGGTCACAGTTGCAGTGCTAAGTTCCAGACCTTTTGTGAGTTGAACTGTTCTAAAACATTACTTTAGTCTCACTGACAGTTTTTCAGCATTTCTTTTTATATCCTCCAGTTAAGTGTATTGTGTTACTCAGGACTTCTATCCAGCCATCAAAAGCCATTTACTATGGGAATTCTACGTAACTTATTGTTATTGAATGAAGGAAAAGCAGTTTGTCTGTGTGTTTACTTTGTTCTTGCTGTTCATTAAAGTAAAGATTTGGTAGTTTTTAGAAAAAAATCAGAGGTGTATAAATGTTTCTCCAAAGGTAAATCTTACAGCATTGCAATTTCCTTCTGGAACTTAGCTTGTAGTGTATACAACTTAGTATTATTAGATAGTCATGTACATAACATATACTATAATTCAGGTTAATGTTTCATATGAAAGAATGTATTTGTAAATTGTAACAACATCAATAGTTTCTTTATCTTTTTAAAGTTCTGCAAAGAATAAAAATAATGTGTTGTTAGACTTGATTACTGTACTGAAAACTCTGTCTTAAAAGGCTACTTTTGTGTCTAGCAAAAGTTGTGCATTATGTAAAATGTTAACAAAAATGTTCTCTCTAAAAAGTGATCTTAAAGGTAGATAGGTTTTGCTATGATATGCCAGAATTGTAATACTTGCTGGTATATATTGTAACCAATTCCTTGAAAGTTCTCAAAGATGTAGAAATTATTTTGTGCCATTCTGGGGAAAAAAAAGGTGGGACCTGCTCTCTTGAGTCATTACTGGAAACACTGATTTTGTCATTAAATACTTTAACTGTGATGAAAAGAAAATTGTCCTTGGATTATTTGAGTTGTCTATTCAAAATATAAATTATTTGTAAATGACATATTTATATTTCACTCCAGCAGAACTGTATTTCACTCTAGCAAAACGGAATAAAAATTAATTTACACTGTAATGATGAAAACTTTCTCTAGAAGGAATACTGTAATTAAAAAAGAAGTAATGGGAACTAGGCTGAAGGATTTTGTGTCCAAGCAGATTTCAGACAACAGTTACTACAAGTTTAAGTCACCGACTTACCTAGAGGCTGTACAGGTTAAAAAGAACTTCTGTGTTAACTTGTTTTCAGTTTGCTGTGAAAGGCTTCTTCTCAAATTGTTACTGTTTTCTTTTGGCCATCTAATTTTATTGATAAATTTTTATCAAAGCAAAAGCAATTTTAATTGCCCTATGGGAATAAAACTATAAAGGTAGAATTCTTCTACGCGCAGAGAAGCAATCCCATATATTCAAATGAGGGCTACTTGAAGAAGAATCATTTTGAATACGAACTGACTTGGCTGCCATCTCCTTTTTTTCAGGCTTAAACATGGTCCCCAAGATCCTAAACTCAGAAATATCCTGTTGACGAATATTGTCAACTGTTTAAATTACTTCAGTTGCTAGGTAAATTTTGCTAGAATGCACGTTATCTATCCAGTGTTGAATGCCATACATGCCCAATGCCCAAACTGTATGAAACTTATAGTAAAAAAACTAGATCTCTGGTGAATGAGAAGCAAACTTGATCAGAACAGCATTTTGTTGTAGTTTACGCATAACAATTCCGCAGTTATTTTCCCTTGTTATTGTACATTTATCCTGTAAAATAGAAAATGTTTGGTTCATTTTCTGAGCATTTTCTTAGATCAATATCACCATGTTGGCATTTTTTTCTTGATCTTATGATTTTCATAAATCATCGGCCTAATCTGCTGCTGTGTATAATTTATGATAAAGATGATGGGGTTTTGTTTGTTATCTTTGAGTCATGGAAGAGGCTCAAGCATGAATGTTTACTGATTCAATACATTAGGATTTCTAAGTAAAAGATATGCTAGTATGTTGAGTGTGTTGGAGAGTATTGTTGCTGCCACACTCCTGAAGGCATAATATTTGACTGAGAAAATCAAACTAAGATGCCTGTCACCTTCAGCTGCAAGTCACAATATGAATGAAGATATGCACTACTTCAAGTAGGGAGAAGATCAGTAGACCTATCCAGTACTCACTAAGGATTGTAATGTCTCAGATTAAAAATTGCTTTAATTTTTTTCAAAATTAGTCCCTCATGGAAGTGGTCAGCTACCAGTGGGGTGATGACATGAACTTATGTGAACACTAATTTCTCAAATGATTCTGAAACCTCAACATCCACTTCATAGCACATCATTTGAGCTTGTTTAGTGCATCATCTGGAAGCACTGTATGGTATTATATGTATGTTTCAACTATACTTTTTTTATTATTTGAGTTGTTACTATATTTTTGTCTGCTGTCACCTCATTGCAATCTGAATTGTAACTTTTTTTTAATAGATAGTGGCTTGCTTTGGCAGGGGTTGACTAGGGATTACAGGCACAAAAAGTAATTTACTATTTATTTCCACAATGACTGAGCAACTGTAAACCGAGTGTAAAGATACTGTTATATGGAGGCATAGTAGTATGGCAGATCTTCAGCGTTAATGTCAAGTATTCAGGATATAAAAGGATATAAAAGTAAGCTTGTTAGCTAGGGAAGTCAGATGGCTTTGGAAGTGTGGAGAATAGGCATCTAAGAAAATTCTTACTGGTATTTTAAACAACTTCACAGGTCTCTGGTAGCTAAAATGGTGACTTTTGCAGAGGAACTAAAGTTCAAGCCTGTAATGTGTTGAAATTCTGTTGCTGCTAAAGATGGGAGGACAAAGTTTTCTTCTGTCTTAAGTGTTCTCTTCTGGAGAGAACAGAAAGGAAATGTGATAAAAATAAACCAGAAAATTTTGATAGTGTTTCATACTATATCAAAAAGGAAATCTTCAACATACACAACTAACATTAATCAACATGCTGGTTTGCAGCCAATTCAGTGAGTCAAGGTTTTTTTCCTATTTCAGAAAGAAGAGATAAAGTAAAGTTTTCTTTGGATTAGCATGATCAGAAAATAAGGATTTCTACAAAAAATGCATTTAGTTGTGGGAAGTATTAAGATTTTAATTAGAATCCTTCTTTCCAAAACTTTTACCAGTTTTATTAAATACAGCATCTGGAAACATTTATGACAGATGTGAGATCCTTAATGTTGTAGGTATGGTTGGCACTCTGATAAAAGGCATTTAGCTTTAATAATAGATTGCTACATTCATTTGAGGCTTGTAAGAGAGTTTAGCTCAGGCAGAAGCATCCCAATATTGCTCTTTAGGGATGAGGAAGTGTAAGCACTGTTTGTGCTGCAAACCGATAGTGGCTAAATTCTGAGGTGAGGGTGGGCAAAATGAGGGAAGGTTTGGAGACTTGTGGGTCACCACGTGGGCAAGTCAGAAGAGGTGATGAAGTAACTGCCAAGTGAGCCCTGTGATAATGCGGCTCCCAGGGAAGAGGATGGTGGGGGAGGGCTTGCCATTAGTGTTGCCTCACAAATGTGTAGAGAACCATCTGCCATTTTAGCTGCGAGTTCTAGCAAAATTTCTTCAGGACAGTCCTGAGGGGTTTTAAACCTACATATAAAAAAATGTGAATACCCTTGGTTTTTATCTTACCTGTTCTTTTCTGTTGCTTCCCCATGTGCAGTTGTTCAGCATTTCAGACAAGCTGAAAACAGGTCTGTGAAAACTTGGAGCACTCAAACTACGTGACAGGTACTATTCTTCACTGAGGCCATGAACAATTGCAGAGCTGCCCGTGTCCGACTGAAATAATGGCTGTACATATAGGATCATTTGTAAGACAGATGACTGAGAAAGGTACCATTTATCTGCCAGGCAAGGTTTCATAACTTGTAGCATCTGTTCATCATTAGCATTAGCTATTGCTAATTACCTCAACTTAGTAGGTGTTAGATTAAAATCCTTTTTTTCCAAAGTCTCTATTCCATATGGCAACCTCTGCAATGGCACTGAAAGAGGAAAAGGAGGTGGGAAGGAAGAGGTTATGTGTTCATGTTCACTGACTGGGTATGGTTCACAGAATCCCTTCCTCTGTATCTGTCTGGCACAGTCAATGTGCAAGGTTATTTATGGCTTCCCTTACTACCCCGACTGTCTCTCCTAGTTGCCACTTTTGTACTGTCCTTCCATATTCAGTATCATGTTTTTCTTTTTTTACTCACAAGTCCCTCATCCTAAGAGGTGGCTCCACAGCTAAACTCTTGGGATTTTTAAGGCCAGCATGAAATGCAATCTTTAGCCCTTGCCCTTTGGGATTTGAACAGCTCCTGATGTGTTATTTATTGACTGCAGTTTGTTACTGTTTGTAGATGAAGATGTAGACATGCACTGCATGTAAAATGAGGATACTTCACACCACAGGGCGAAGTTGCAGTGAAGGTGTTTCAGCATGTCTGAAAGGATTTAGGACAAGATTTAATAGTCAGAAATTCATAGTGCTAGATCACCAACCTCGGTGTTCTTTCCTTAATCTTGCTAAAGGTTTTTCTCCAAAGTCTGTGCTGAAGCTGTAATAATACAAGGTATTTGTCTTGAATTTTTCACCCTTCTGTAACAAGAATTCAAAGAGAAATATCAAACTTCTTTCATATAGGTATAAATAAAGGCATGGAAGTAAGTAATTCATGGACAGGAATAGAATGGAGATCTGAGAGTATAAAACCCAGATCTCCTTATTCCTGGTAGAAAATGTCAGGGTTATAATGGAAAGATTTTTAGTTTCTTGTTTTGTTGAAAGCATCAGAAACAAATGTAGGCTTCTGACAAAGACTTTGTTTTCTCTTTCTGCTCCAGCAATATAAGATATTTCATGGTGTGCAGTATACACTGCCTGCAAAGCCCAATCTGTTGTTGCAAAATCTTTCTCCAGAAAGAGAAACACTAGGGGAAAGCTGGGCAAAGGCAGCAATAAAATCTCATTGCTTCTCTACTTGGATTTTACAAGCACTGCAAGAAGCTGTCAGCTTTCAGGCTGAATGCATTTGTATCAATGCAACGAAAGAACCCAGTTTAAGGTATTTGGGGGAATGCTGTGTGTGTGTGCCTTTTGTTGCAAGCTTCAGCAGCTGTGAGGAAAAAGTGTCTATTGCCTTGTGCTCAAACAGTTCTCTGGGATTCTGTGGTTTAGTGGAAGGAACAAAAGCATCTCTGTGTCAGAGCCACACAGAGCGCCTTACCAGTGTCAGCTTTCATTAAACTGCCCTTTTGAAACACACGAACCCTCTTTTCTAAAAGCATGGAGGAAGTAATTCCAGGAAAAGAAGATAAATCCTAATAAAGCATCAGAAATACTCTTATTCCGCAATGGTATTTGCTATAGGAATTCATACTGCAAACAGTATTTCAGGCAGCCTAACTTGAGCTGTTTTCTTAACTCTGCTGAATTAAATTTAAAAACTCTCCAAAGTCTTTCCTGTCCCTGCTTTTGGAATTTAGAAATCAAGCATTGGGATTGTCAGTTGAAGTCAAAGAGACTGTATTACAAAAGAGCACAATTTGTTTTTTAACATCAAATAGTTTAGCTGTCTCTAATGAACAGCATAGAGTTTCATATTAAGGTATGCTCGTAATGACTTTAACTCAACCATTTTCAAGTTTCATGCCCTAATCTGTAAGCAACTTTTCCATTCCTAATCAAATGCTAATGTAGTGTCAGAGGGCTTAGTTTAACCCAAATGAAAGGTAAACAGATGTCCTAATTTTCATTCTAACTGGTCAAAAAATACAAGAAACTGTTATTTGGCCATCCCTTCCGTACAAAACCATCTTTGCAGTGTTGGTAGTTTAATATTTCACCAGCTCTGCTAAGATTCCTTGTCAAGTGAAAACTTCCAGTAACTGCTGTCTTCAGATTTGGAATTTTTCAGTTCCGAGATTTGTAAAAATGTTCCTACTAAAATGACACAAAGTCTTTATCTCAATTTTGTTATTTTACAGCATAGTTTCTGTCTGAAATGCATCATAGTGGGATTACTGGCTGACAGCTCATGCTGCGAACTGCAATGACTTGTCAAACCAGTGTAGTGTTACCAAGTTCCAATCAAATTCTTTATATTGGTAAATATTAATTCCTGTCTTACTAGAAATTGTTGTAAAATCTGTCATACTTTTGACATTCCAAGGATTGTAAAGCAACAGAGTATCATTTTGCCAGACAGGCAGTGATTCCCCAAGTCAGACTGCAAGTGCAGCTACTTGTATCAGGGGAATCTAGAAATCTGTCCAAATAAAATAGCTTCAGGATTTTTCTTGCTAAGAAAGTCAATGTAAAACAATGATGGAAAGCTTTGGGAATGATAGTAATAAGGTATTTTATTTTTTTTAAATTAAAGGGAATGAAGAGAAGGGCTGGCAGGAATCCCTAGAAAGCACAAAGCAGGGGCTTTCTAGGAGGTGATTATAGTTAAGGATTGTTTTGTATAAGCCAAGATGTAGGCTTGTTTGTATAATCATAGACTCCCTAGATAATTTTAGTGCCCCAGCTTCAGCTCTGAGATTTTCATGAGTTTCAGCACAGTGCATTAAGGCACTTCTGAATGGGATGTATAGAATCCAGCATGCTGTCCAGGAAAACCTTCAAAGATTTCATATGATACGCCTAAAACAAAGAAAACATGCAAGTACGCAGAGTCTTTTCATGAAGACTAGAACATATGTAGAGTCAAATATTAAAAACATATTTAATGGAGTAAGTTAGCAAAATCACATTAGTATATGAAAATACTTATTTGCCAGGCATACCCAGGGAATAACTGCTCATTATAAAAACGTAATCATATGTTCAAATGAAACAGAACAACTACCAGTAAGAAGATGCAAGTCCAATAGCTTTTATCATATCAGCTGTAGCTGATCCTTAGAAAAATGTTATAGGCATATCATGAAAAGCAATTCAGATACCAGGGTTTAATGAGTTCCTCAGTTACATTCTGACAACTAATTGGGTTCAGACTTAGTCAATAAAACAAACTTGCATAAACTACTTTTGTGGATACCCAGCCTTTGTGTTTTAAGCAAGCATGGTTTATTTTGCAAATAGGAAGTCTAAGACAATCTACATGGCCAGTTTTTATAGCTTGACTAGTGAGTTAAGCTTGCTTGCCACAGTATAGCAGAAGTCACATAGCCATAACTTAATGTCTGTCATTTTAGTTATTGCAAATTAAAGTAGTTTGCATTATCATTCTTTCTCTCCCTTTTCTGAATTTCCCCCCTTGTTCTTAGGCTGGTGGTTAAAATTGACTTGTGGTCAAGGATACCTTTGGCCACTTCTGGATCTGAGATTTCAGTTTCTGGAGTGGAACATCAGCTTGGATATATGCCTTGTGTTAGATAACAAACCTCCCTTCTCTTTTGCTTTCCCTTTGTTTCCCTCTGAAAGAACAAAACCTGGCCATGTAGGGTGGAAGTGAGCCACACATTTTGAGGCTCTTTTGAGATAACTGGGGAAAAGAGAAGGTGGGATGTGTGGCACAGCACATTTTCCTTCAGTCTTGACAGACCAAAGAGATTAAGACTCCCCTGCCCAACATGATAAACCGAGTTTGGGCCCCTCACTACAAGAAGGACATTGAGGTTCTGGAGTGTGTCCAGAGAAGGGAAACGAAGCTGGTGAGGGGTCTGGAACACAAGTCTGATGAGGAGCGGCTGAGGGAACTGGGGTTGTTCAGTCTGGAGAAGAGGAGGCTGAGGAGAGACCTCATCGCTCTCTACAGTTACCTGAAAGGGGGTTGCAGAGAGGTGGGTGTTGGTCTCTTCTCCCAAGTGACAAGCGATAGGACAAGAGGAAATGGCCTCAAGTTGTGCCAGGGGAGGTTTAGACTGGCTATTAGGAAAAATTTCTTTACTGAGAGAGTGGTGAGACACTGGAATAAGCTGCCCAGGGTGGAGTCACCATCACTGGAGGTGTTCAAGGAACATGTGGACGTGGCATTGTGGGACATGGTTTAATGGTGTTAGTTGATGGTTGGACTTGATGATCTTACAGGTCTTTTCCAACCTTAATGAATCTGTGATTCTGAGTCATTTAGAGCTCCTTTGAAGTGGTTGAATAGTTAACATTCTTTATGTCTCAAAGTGTGAATTACAGGAAGTGACTTGAGAAATAGTTAACTTCTGTGAGCACCAGAGAATGGCGTACCAACTGTAGGTAAGGAATGCAAGAAGGAATAAAGGAATAGGTCTTTCTGGTCTAGCATTAAGATTTGAAAGATGAGAGATTACCACAGTGTATTTGTTGTAAGAGAAAAAAGGGACTTCTCAGGCTTTCTGGAGCATCTGAGGAGGAGACATGAAGAAATGTACTTTCTTAATTCTAATGGTTGTTAAAGCTAGAATTCCAATGTCAACTTAAAATCAGGCAAATTAAAAATTCAATTTGTTGGTCAATGTAACCTTGGGACACAATGGGGGTTAGTTAGACAAGCCAATGCAATGGGTCAATTTGTCATGATTGTTAATCCCTGCAATCACTGGAGTCAGTTTCAATTTACAATAAATTACATCTTTATTGATTTGCAAACAAAACAATGCTACAATGACACTGGTATGAGGGACCCTCTGTTTTGGGGTTTAATTTTTGGTTTTTTAGACAGTTTTTTATCTCTGTCTCCCTGGTTGTCTATTCACAGATTTTTATGGAAATAACAATTGTTTTTTATGTCAACATATATCTCTCAAGCACTGTCCTTGGAGTTTGGAATTTACTATGAACTTGTACAAGTCTCATTCACACCCAGCTAGTACTTGCTCATGGCTTTGTATGAAAAGGAAAGCAATCCACAGATGCACAAAATGAATATGTAGAAATTCTATTACACGTACACATGCCACACTCAAAACATACCCCCACTACATCATATTTCTAATTTGTTATATGACTCTGTAATGTGACTCATTTTTCATATAAAAATCTTCTGTTTTCTGGGGAGTTTTATATCCCATATCCCAGGTTTTTATTTGTATCTCAGTAAGATGAAAGATGAGGTCACCTGAACTAGACAACTGTCAAAAAATAAAAGATTTTCTTAGAAAATTATTTCTGAAACAGTAGGGAATTTGTCTACTTGATAAGAAATCCTTAACTATCGTAAGCTGAACCATTAGTTCAGATTCCACTATTTCCTGAAGGAGGACATAAAGAACATGCTACCACAACTGGTGTTAGAAAATGTATTTTTCTTCTACTTAGAACTGAGTGATGAGGTCAGATTGAATGGGTGCATTTTTCTCTTCTATAGTTTTCCAACGATACCAGTCTAGCTTTATTTTTTTTTTTTAATTTATCAGGGGAAGGAGATTTCTGGAAGTCACTTTTAGTTGTATATATCAGTAATTAAGTAGTTGAGAATTAATCTGAGAAATGGTGACTCAAAGAAGAGCAAAGAGTTCTTTGTCAACTAATTCTTGTTCCTGCACAGTACCAATTATATCTGGAGCTGCAGAGCAGAGATCATGATACTATAGTCTTTGAAATATGTTTAGTAATATCATAATTATACTGAATTTACAGAAAAGAAAAAAGCAATTCATGGCTTTTTTCTTCATAGTGCTTTTCTGTCATGAATTCAAGCACGACTATTCGCTCTGAAGGAGAGAATTGTCCTCATCAATCATCCAAGTGAAAAAGCAAAAGTAATACTGCTGTAGTATCCTTTTTTATTTTTCCTAAATCAGTGTACAGTGAATTTATATGCAGAGTTCTTAGAGCATTACAGTTGTCTCTTGAAGCAATTAAAACTGATAAACAGCTACGCTGTGCTAGCAGTGATAATTACCCTGGCCTTTCAAAAATCACCAAAACTATGCTAAATGGCTGTACTATCCATTATACATTTTCAAAAAAGCAGTTTGTCTCTTGAGTCCGATATTTAATGTGCAAACTATTAGGAAAGTCACTAGCAGCAAAAAAGGAGGAAAATTTAAGCAGGTTCCAATTTTAATGACCCTACCAGCTAACTTTTCTGTTGTAGCTATCACCTCTTATTTCACGGTTCTTTTTCAGATACAATTGTTTATATTATCACTTATTTTAGCTTATGTGCTGCCATCTTCTCCATATAGCAGGGACTGTTTTCTACAGTTCTTCTGATAACATTCTGCAAATTATACTAGGACTGTTTTTTTCTTTTTTCTCTGTTACAATGGTTTCTTCTAAAACATGAAGAGATGCTCTTTTGTCAAGAAACACGAAGAATCTGGGACTTTTCTTGCTAGCTAATTCTAATGCTCAAACTGTGAGCTGTGCTATTAATGTACTCATCTATTAAATAGTTTTTGTTTGCCCATTATAGTGATATAAAATTTAGTTGAAAAAAGTTCTAAAATCCTTAAATGATTTTGAGTAAATTGTCTTACACTTTAAGTACAATATATGAAATACTAGAATACAGTTAATGCATTACTACTAAAAGAAAAAAGGTAGAAAACATAGGGCAGGTTTTCCGTCAGAATTTAATTTCCTCTTTCAGATATATTTCTGAAATACAATTTTGTATTAATTGTTATTTAAACTGAGATAACTGGTCAGTCTATATAGGACATAATTAACTATTTTTCCCTAAACATCCTCCACAAATAATGTGTCTTCTCACCTTGCTGCAGTACATAACTACTATTGATTACCTGCTCTGTGTTAAATTCTGCTTCTGTTTAGTGCTGAAGGGCACATACAAGAGTTCTGACAGATTGATCAGGATGTGCAGAATGCAGTTTAAGGTGATGATATCTCTGACCTTCAATTGAGAAGCCAAACCAAGCTGCTGTGTGAAGTGTGTTCTTTAATGACTCAAGTCTTGCATTGGTATTTTCTCTAGCTTTAGAAATATATATATGGCATTTATGTAAGTTTCTATAGATACATGCTAAGCAAAGTTACACAAAGGACTGTTAATTATGCTTGGCCCTAAAAAAACCCAAACACCTGAGGCTCCTCTATGGAAAAAAAACAGAGGAGGACTCTCTCAGATATGGTGTTATGTTCTCATCTGGGTCTGTAATTTGGAGGATAACAGGTGATTACAGCACCCCACCAAGAGTGGAGATACGAGAAAGGAAAACAAAAAAGGAACAAGAAAAAAAAGACAAAAAACTCTGCCCTGATCAAAACTAGAACAAGATAAATTTAGCACCATTTCCATCCATTTATTGTATGTTTTGCTAGACTTGCTATTATTGAAATAATGCAAGATGCATAGAGAAGGACAAAGAAAAGAATTTAACCAAAAGTCCTTGAGTTATTTTCCTGCTTACAGTATGATGTGATTGCATCCTAGACTTATAAAGATTTCAAAATGTTAGGGCTGGCGTGCTCAGAATTTCTATTTTGACCTTGGAAGTTCAGAGAGGTTCAGAGATTTTTTTATCATTTTGGTGAAGAGAGAAGTATGGTAATAGTGTTTAACTTCCAGCAAGTGCTAGCATAGCAAACAATAGAAAAAAGGTTCAGACACCGATTCTGTGATTTCTGAGACCTAGTTGTGAGCAAAAGACAGGATATTGGCTTACTGTGTCCTGAGGTTATGCTGGCTCTTCTTGTTATATATAAACCTAAGCATGCTGGTTGCTTGAACCTATTTAAGTGGCAATATCAGATGGTGTTGTTTTTACATCAGTGTTAATTATTGTTGCTTTCAGTGTTGTGGACTACAGAATAAATGGTGTTATGATGAGAACAGTAACACCATAATTTTTCCCCCTGTCCTTTGCAAGGGAGCAGTGTCTAACATTCAGCAAAATATCGTGACTCTGGGCTGAAACTGACTCCAGCTTAGGTCTCATTCTCAGCTCTCCCCAGCTTGCTTTAAGGGAAGAAAGAGGTTGTCCATTTTTTTTCCTGTCCATATAGAGTTGTAAGAAAATTCAGGTAATTTCTCTACACCAGATCACTACACTAGTCACAAGAGAAAGAAAGATCTCCTGCAGATGGGAATGTTATCTTTCCTCTATTCTGGTTCTTCTCTTTGAGGACATCTGGCATCATTTTAAAGCTGGAAGAATTCATTAAAGAACTCTTGGTAATGCCAGGGAAGAACCACTCGTGGCCATATTGGTCCTTTTACTGCATGTGACTAGTAAATACTGGATAGATTTGGCATTGGTGTCTACAAGAGAGATGTAGATATCCTCAGATGAGTATCTACTCCAGGCTCAGAAGTGAGGCTCGGAGGATACTGTTACAGGTGGGGAGAAACAACTGTAAAAATGTACAAGTAACGATGTGGGAAATTAAGAGTGGAGACCACTTCCTTGTTGATAAAAAAAGAAATTTTTTTCTTTACTTCTTTGATGTCTTGAAGTATATGCTGCACTGGCTGATATATGCCTGATGTTTAGAGATCTTTGAATTTCTGCTCTGATTCCAAGAAATGTGTGTACTGGAAATGAAGTTCTTTACATATAAATCTTTACATTTTTTCACTGGCTTTTTAGAAATGAATCTAACTTCTTAGATGCTGCAGAAAACACATCCAAGTAAACCAAGCTGCAAACTGAAAGATGCTGCATGGGCTAGTTGTAGGGATATTTATCCCTCGGCACCATCGTCATACTGTGATTAAAGAAACCCCAACACTATGTTAGAGTGTAGACAATCATACCCTTATGGCCTGCATTATTTTTTTTTAACTCTTACCCCTTTTACAGTATTTATCAGGTGGCTAACCTTCTGCTGTCACCTGTTAAGGCAAGGCTAAGCAGCAGGAAACCTCTGTGGTTTGTTCTGTCGTTGCCAGTTACTGTCTGGTGTTGTACTGTTGGAAAGATCATTCTTCTACGTCAGCAACTATGAAGCACAGCAGCTTGGTGGATGTACAGAGGAGGCAGGAATATTGCTGTGATAACTGTTGTCTTGATCCAAGAAGTCTTCATATGCATGCAGGTTGTCTGGTAAGCCAAAAGAACAAGAGTGGCTAGTGAAGTTGTTGATCTTTTGCATTTTTGATAGTAGCCATATGGAAGGACCTGGCACACCGAACAGGGAATTTTGCTCAAGATACTGGAAGCATATCAACTCTTCAAAATAACACCTTCCTAACACTTATCCAAACAACCACCTTGTCTTCATCAAATGTCTTTTCCTGAGCTTGCCATGAAAGTTTGTTTTTAATGAAGCAAAGCTGAGCATTGTGTTTTAAAAAACTGCCTCAGGTATTTGACCAGCAGAAGAAAACATGGCTAGGAAGCACCATAACTAAAGCCTCACCATGACAACAAATCTGAAATAAAAAACATTTGGGGTATTTCTTGCATTTGAACCAAAATAGACGTTTTCTGCACAAAGCAACAAATTTGTTCAGATAGATACCATTTTCTCTCAAATTAGTTTTGTTGGCTAATTTTTAACCTGCTTTGCTTGTTCCTTTTTTCTGATATCTTAGTTGACCAGCTTCCTCTCTCTAGCAATAATTCAGTTTTTCTGAGACAGTTTCTTACACCCAAATGTATGCAGCATTCAAACCATCAATGCCAGAGTGTGCTGCTACCTTATCCTTGTTCCCATCTCTTTTTGCTTAATGTAAAGGATGTTTTGGCATCCTTCTTTACCCAGCACTTGCTGTTCACACAGCCCCAAACACTTTTTACTACTTCTGTTATGAGCAAGTAACAAATTTTAATTTTCCTTGCATTCTTGTTGACTATTCCACAGAGAGAGGTCTGACATGAGTGGAGAGTAGCCTGGAACTGAAGGGCAAGAAAAATGATCTGCAAAATGTAAGCAATGAGGAAAGTCTGAATACAATCAAGTCATTTAGTATAACGAAGAAAAACAGAGAATACATGATGATGACTTACACATATAAAAAAAAATAATATGAAGAACAAAGGATAAAAGAGGATTAAGGTGTTTCGTAATAGATAGCCTAAGAAGCAATGGTATTACAATTGCAGGAAAGCAGATATAAGTTAGACAATAGAAAATATTTCTTAATGGTGTAAATATGGTTGAATGGGCATCACTGAGAGTTCTGAAGACCAGAATGATGGAGGTATGATTTATCTTCTCTTGGGGCAGGTAACCGCAATATCCTTTTCATCCATATCATTAATGGTTCTGTGACTTCTGATCTCTTTTCTATTAGCTGTTCACTTAAATAGACTCAATCAAACTGGATTTCACATCATCATTATCCTTGTACTGGCTCCCCAAATGTACTCATTACATCATGAATTAAATTAGATTGTAAGTGACCTTTCCTTAAGGACTGCTTTAAAGTATTAGTTCAGTAGAAATATCTATTGAGGTTACTCTGAAATACATCTCTCTCCCTATGCAGAGAAGTTCTAAGACTCCTTGGAAATTAGGAGGAATGAAAAGTATAAAGGTCAAAGACAAGAAAGAAAAAGTAAAATTGACTGGCTTGTCACACTTCTGAATAATCTTGGACTATGTCACTGAACATTTTAAGCATTGTTAAGATCTTTGTGAGTGTAACTGAACAGCGGTGTTGCAAAAGTACAACGCCGATAGCATTGCATAGCTACACAGAAACCAAAAATTCCACGGATATGACTTCATGCCTAACAGCGTTAGTATGTTATTTTTCTCTGGTTTCCTTTATGTTGTTCACACTTAATAGTAAGTATGAATGTAAAAACTTCAAATGTAAAAATTCCCAGAAAAGAATTGTTAGACTGCTTTTTTCTACATTAACTGTAGAAGGTTTTGATAAATTAGTATTTTGGATTATATCTCAAAACATCAAAAGCAAAAGACAGAGCTAAGAGTGAAGCTTATATATTTATATTAAATACCTTTAACTATGTGCAGTGGAATACATTCCATGGCTGTAGGACTCTGGTTTGAATTAGATGCTTCACATGTAATTTGTGCAAATCAGTGTGTGATGTTGCCTAGTGGGCTGAAAGTATTGAGCTAGCCATTTTGGTCCACAAGTTTTTCTGATGCCAATTTTTTCAGAAGCCAGTGATGGTAAAGAATATCTCAGCACCAGATCTAGGGGTTGTCCCACTCCCAGCCATGTTTTGTCCTGTTAATATGAGACCACGTTATCGCAACTAACTTAGGTAAGGTGAAGATCTTGATAATATTGACAGGCCTTCAGAAGCAGAGGTACAGGGCAGGCTAGAAAATTTTCCGTTGCTATTGCTTATCATGTATCTGCTCCTTAGCTAAAGAAACTAACTTCTTTCTGAACATCTGATACCCTATGATCAGCCCTAGTCACTTTTTAAAGTAAATATACAAAAGAAACTGAGAGTTTTACAGGCACTTGAGGCTTTTATACCACTGTTTCTGTGAAGTGTATGAAATGGTAGTTTAAAATTACTTGTTTACATTCTAATCAATACTAGGATTATTTCTTCATTTTTTTAATATGGCTCAGACATCTTAAATCACATATATAATTTTTACTAATTCAGTCCTACAGCCATTGATCTACATCTTGTACATTTATTTCCTACAGTGTTTTCTATCAAGCTTTAGATCTAGTGGATGATCCAATATATACCTCCAGTTATATTTCTCTTTAAAACACATTAACCCTGCAATGAACCATGTGGTTCTAACCAGTGATCAAATACACCATATCTTTAACCCCCGTGAATGGATGTGGAGTTGTTAGTGAATGTCAAAAGATTAAATTTAAAACATTTATCCAATTACTGTTAGATTTATTTTACAAAAACAAAAGTGTTCAGAAATGAGTGATTTAGTGATTGTGATTTTTTTTCACTTTCTGAGTTATACATGATTAATTGTCTAATAAAATACTGCATTAAACAATTATTCTTACGTTTAAATATTTGAACTCTGTGCTTTTATTTTCTGCATTTTACTTCGCAACATTTTAACATAAGAATTATTTCATTATATTTTGCAGTTTTAAATAGAAGGTCATGCTTGGTAAAAGTCTGCTTTAAATCATGTCCATTAAAATAACTCCTACTGTTTTGCAAGTGATTGGAACAGTGGGTACATTTGCTGAATTCTATTTTTCCTCTTTCTGTTAGAATGTATCAAAGAGAAACGACTAAAAAAGAAGTGTCCTTTCTACCAATGGGGTTCAAATTTAACAGGATAAAACTTTAAAGCTATTTTTGGAAATATGCTTAAGGCGTTGCATTTCTACCTGATACAGCTCTGTAGCTGATGGACAAATAATACTTATTGAGTTCATGGATTTTGGATTTTTACTTGTCAGTAGTAACCTGCTGTTTTCAGAAAGCAGATCCTGCTTTTAAGGAAATTCAAATCTGAAGGTGTAAATCACCTCCGTATTTATAGGACTAAGCCCACACTTTTTAACTATGTTCATCATTAAAACCACTTCCATATCATCTTCAGTGATGGAGTGACTGTGTTTGCACTAATGTACATGAGGGGAGAATTTGGCTTAAGATAGGTTGATTAACTGAACTTCATCCTCCTAGTTGGCTGTCTTGAGTGTGCAGAAGCAGAAGAAAAATCTACAGCTGCATACTATATAAAATTGCAATCTGTATGCTATGGACCAGCAAGCAAATTCTGACAGAAATGAAAGAATACATTCCCTGACGATATAGTTCAAATGTTAAGCATAAACAATATGACAATTTATCTTGCTTGCTCTCTCAGTTTGTTTTAGGATTTTCCCATTCAATTACTTAAATAACCTCACTGTAGTCCTAGATATTAATAGTGAGATATGTAGCATTTAGGCAGGAGGTTCAAGTTAGGTTCTGACCACTTTTGTTCATTTGGGATCCCAGTGTGCATTTTGTAAAAGCAAGACTGTCACCTTCAACAGGCTTGATCATAATCCACAGTCATATTCTCTCTGATCAGATTCTCTTTGCAATTTTGATTTGATGTGATACTCTTCATCACGTATCTTAAACTATATAAAAGATGTTTATACCACTAAACAAATGGTAATTGTGTTAAAAACCTTTGGGTCTGTATTTTTGCGATGCTTTTATGGATACGCACTTTTGATATAAATATGTAGATAATGTGTACGTGTGTGTACCTATACACGTAAGTATAGACTAAATTTGCAAGATCAGGCATTTAAGAATTAGGAAGGACCAGTCTGTTTATGTACTATCAACTTGAAACTGACTCTCTTAAGTTTGTGATTCAGTAATTTGCAGTCATGTCACCAACTTTTTTTTTCTCCACAGATCTCTGGCTTAATTCCAGGCATGATAGTATTGCAGAGGTGACAACTCTGTGGAACTTGATTTCATCTTTTTACCCTTTTAGATATAGTGGCTGGAGAATGAGAGGAGATGGCTGTGGGGCTCAGGCAGGTAAATGTTTCCTTGGGGTGTGGGATTCTGTCCCTATTTCATCTGATGTGTTCCTTTCTGATGCCCTGAGTTGTACTTTCCCAAGTACATACAGATACAGCTGTACTTCAACAACAATAGGTGTTAGAAAATGTTTGGCTCCTCAAAAATTCAGGTCCAATAAATGTTCCAATTCATGAACCTAAAACTAATATTTTTTTCTTCAGTCTACCTCTGAAGTGGGAAATAATGTTTCACATCATAGTAAGTATTGTGAAAATCAATACTATTTGTGAAGGACTTGGAGTTTATACGGGGATAAACACCACAGACAGCTTGCAGCCAAACTCATCACTCACTGTTCAGAATAGTGTTTGGGTGATGGATCACATACAAAGTAAGGACCGACAGCCTACACACAAAGTTGAAAACAAAAATAAAACTGCTGCTTTATTGCTTCCTTACATGCAACTAAATGCCAAATTATAAATATGCATTATTAAAAGTATAGAATACCAAAGATCTGCAAGGAAATGCCTCTTGCAGTAATATGTGTTTTCTGGCAAAGTTTCATAGCAAAAAGTAGTTTGGCTGATTTTTTTTTTTTTTCTTTACGTTTCCATTGATGAAATTAAATCAAATTTTCTTTTATTCATTTATAACCCTTTTAACCTTCATCCCAATGAATGATAAGAAGTTAGTTCTTCTCAGGAGATGTATCCTCTTTTTCTTCTTTTTTTTTTTTCCCCCCTCTTATTCTTAATTTTTCTTTTATTTTGTTGTCTAGATTTCCAGAAGATATCTGATAACTGAAGATAACTGAATATCCCATGTTGCAGGACAGAATAGGTGACTGAGCTGCTGAAGACTGGTAGTATGAGCCCAGTACCAGCTCATAAGGCAGGTAACTTAACTACCACTCCATTTAACAGAGTTACAGAGTATTGTGGAAAAAAGGAGTTTAAACATTCTCTTTATTTTTTTATTGTACTATTAATTAAGTTAAGATTAGAGCTTTCTGGTTGCCACACTGCTTAATGATGCCAAGTGTTTGAAATGAAATTAAGGACAATAATTTGAGAGTTTAGCTTAAAATTGTCAAGATGTTAAAAATATTATATTTGACTTATTTTTTTCAGACTGGTTTTGAGCTGTCAGCATACAATCAGGTCATATATACAAGCTTTTCTTCAACCATGGGTGTTAAGAAAAGCATGTTTCTCAAGGAAAGCTGAAAGCCTTTCATAATCACAGGTCTCCAGCAACTGGAATTTTAAGACATGTATCAAATATCTTGAAACCAGTAACGTTACTACAAGAATTAACCACACTATTTTTTTTTTCCAAAATAATAGACTTCTATTACATGTTGTAAGGGAAATTGGTGTTGTCAGACCTGGATAGCACAGCTGGATTCTGAAAAACACCTGTATACCTGTATACATGTGCAGCTCTCGTAACTTTTCATGTGGATCAGCTTGCAGGACCTACAAAGCATTCCTGTATACAGGCTAACACCTATATCTTCATTGTGTTATTAGTTAGCAGACCAACTAAGATAGGTCTGTGACAATAAGTATTAAAAATGTTATGTATTGTGTTCATTTTGCATTTATAAGTAATTCTCGAAGTTCTTACAGTGGCCAAATTTAAATAAAAGAATATTCAGAATAATTCTAATTTTTTTTTTGTTATTTACATTTACATGTCACTGTTTTACATGTAAATACATTGTTTTGGTCTCAACATTCTGAAAACATTGAATTGCTTGGTTTGCAGTCTGGATAACCTGTTTTAAAAACGAACAAATGTGGTTTTTTAAAGAAATCAGAGCTCAGAAGTAAAAAAGAAAAAGTGGTGACCTTAAAAGTCCAACATTATAATACGAAAGGCAGAGTTTGCCTCTCACTGAAGCTGGTGGAAGATACATTTGAGAATTTTCTGTTCTGCTTTGGAGCTATAGTTCAGAAACTCTTGAGATACTGCTCTGTATTTCAATACTTAATCCAAATATAATGAGTAAAGTAAAAGGCGAGCTGAATAGGGCTATTAATCTTTTTCTGTATGAAAAGTCAACGTCTAACTGTACTTTTTATTATAAAATACAGTCATAAGTCCTGAAGATTCTGAAATAAGGTCTACTTTGACATCCTGCTAATAGCTGTTCAAATTGAAAATTTTCTTGTGCCAGCACACCGCAACCCAGCTGGTGCAAACGATTAATGCTTCCTATTTTCTTAAATTGGTTTCCAGCCTCTGGATTATTTGCTATGCAAAGGCTGCTGTCCTAGAAGGGTTCATGGAATTCTTTTAGACTGGATACGCTTGCATTAATTTCCTTCATGCCTTTTTTCGTGAATTAAGCTTGGCACAATTGTGACTGTTCCCTTTTGATCAAACATTCTAGACAAGGACGGCAGTTCATTTACTACCTCTCAAGTAACCATGTCGAAGTGCATTATAGAGCATGATGTCTGAGGAGGTGTTGCTACTATCTGCACTAAACAGGCATATTTGCAAATTCATGAGCTCTTTTTGAAATTCATGAGCCATCCTCTGCCCAGTTTTTCATTTTGTTTTCTACAATACAATATTCAGAAGATTTAATTGTCTTTTTCTTCTTCTGAAAGCACATTACCACATCTTTTTAAATATGAAGCCCACAATAAAAATGAAATATCTATATAAATACAAGGTAAAACAAGCATATGTGAATTATGGTCTTCCTCCTTAGCCACAATTCTTTCTTCATTCAATGCATTTCCAGCTGAAATCATGGGGCATATGCAATTTCCATTCATTTTATCAGCTTTCAGTTACCTGATTTTTTTGGTAGAATGGTTTAAAGAGTTGATGATAGGATAAAAAGTAACAGAGGAGTTTCAGTACAACATGTCCTGATTTTTTTTTCATTGTCACAGTTGACTGTCTTTAGTCTCACACTAGATTTTTCAGTTTCACTTAAAGTGAGATGTGAACTGAATAAATACAGGAGATGACAAAGCTGTTGGAGAGACTATAAGAACTGCCCAGTTCTCTGTAACCCAGCATTAAATAAGTATGGCCACAAAATAGCAAAGAAAAAGTAAATAAGTAATGGGGCAGGGTTTTGAAATATCATTGACAGGGAAACATCAGAAAATTAAACAAGCACCTTAAAGATAGAAATCCCTAACAACTCCACCAGTTCCAAAGGGGGGGTTGCTCTTCCTAGAGCACAAATTTTGCATCAATGAGACAATACTGTTTCAGAAGAAGCCGCAAAATCTGAAACACCTTGTATCTGAACGTTAATTGAATTGGTTTTTTTATAAATCTCAGAGTTATTTTTGGGATTTTATAACAACAACTATCCTATTTAAAAAAATAAGGCTGGAAAAGGTTGAAAAATACGTAGGTTTTTTTTTCTGTTGGAAAAAAAATTGTCGTAAAACCCAAAAAATTGCTGTAAATTTATTTTCAAACAATTTGTTTCATGCTTTTCAGTCTTTTCCACAGGAAAAAGTGATTGAAGCTTTCTTTTTTTTACCAGCTTTTCCATTAACATATTTTATTGTCTATGTCAATGTATATAGTAGTGCTATGGTAAAGGCCCAGGCCTATAGATGAGGTATGGACTGAATCAAAAAGTGCAGAACCTTCCAATGTTAAGATAAAAAGGAGAATCAGAAGTGACCATTGCCTTGACTTGTTTTGGTAGCAGAAGTTAATCTTTCACCCAGCCAATTTCCACACTTCACTACGTGTTGGCCTCTGTTAAACCCCTCTTTTTGAGGAAGAAGAAACCCAGTCTCTTACAGTTTCCCATATCCAAACAGCTTTGAAGAATGATGACCAGAGAGATTTCCATTGTTCTGTGGAAACCCTACTGAAAAACTCATGGACCTCACAGTTTTCCTGGATTGCTGGCTATCAAGGAAACACTTGTCGAGGTGGTTGCACAGGCTAAGCAAGCTTTTTGTTAAACTCTATGTTAGTGAGCTGCCTGTGCCATGTGATTGAAGCATTTTCTGTTTGTAAATTCTGAATACACAGACCCCAGCAATGATATGATGCAAACAGCCAACAACATTGTATTGCTTTGTAAATAGATGAAGACTGAATGTAAGTGAACTTTACAGGACTTTCCTACTAGTCCTGCCCCAACCCTAACTCTAGTGACGTTCACCAGGAACCACTCAGTTTGGGGAATGAAACAGGGAATATTCTGTATCTCTTTAGCTGCTGTTTTCCCATTGTTCACAGGGCAGGGCAATCCCTGCAGTGGCACTGAAATACCAATTTCAGACATACCAATATTAACCAGTGCCATTCTGCTTTTTGTAGAAGACAGATTGTAAATACAAATTTGGAATCATTTTACTCTTTTCCTGGTTAACTTCTTGCAGTGAATAGACTATTGACTACCTTAAAAAAAAACTAAGGGGGGGGGGGGGGGGCAGGAATTGGTTACGTTGAAAGTGTCTGGAACATGGGATAAACTGAGTAAAGTCATAAACTAAAGAAAATAGCTTCAACGTAATACTCTTAAGCAGGAAAAGATCAAGTTATATGTAAAAAGGTGATATTTTGAAGGAGGAAATAATGAGATTTTTGTGTGTATATCCATGCAATGTATATGCATTAAAGTATTTTCAAGATGTTCTATCAAAATCTTTGGACTGAGCCCAACACAAAATCAAAGGATGACTCAGAAAACGCAGACCATAGTAGCCATAGTGACATGACTGACATACTCCAAAGAAATGAGGGCTGCGTGTGAGTATCTTACAGTTTTCTTCCAAGAACCAGGTCAGGCAATGAAGAACCATGACTGTAAAGTCAGATCCAAGACTCAAGAGCTGTGTTGGCTATCCAGAGAGACAACCTGTTACATTGGTATGAGTGCACTGTCTGAGCTACAACTGGCTCGGAAACTGTTTCCTTATCCAAAAGGCACAGGTAACTAATGACAGCTGAAAGTTTCAGTGCAACTCCATCAGGAATCTCCACAAAACAGATGCAGTCTACAGAGCTGTGTTGACTTCATCTGACACAGAGTCAAGCTTCTCACAGGTGGGCTGCTGAGATGAGCCCAGCAAATGTCTGGGCTCCGAGACTCCTCAGAGATCCTACCGACCCCACATTTTTCAAGATTTTGAGACCGCCGTTGGCCTAATGCCTTGGGTCTATCAATACAGATAATTGTGAGGAGGAGGACTGTAAGTGGAACCTAGGAGCTGGGCAATAGGAGTATGTTAGCATTCCTGAAATATTTAATGTCAGAAGATTTTTAGTCCTGCAATAAAAATGACGTAAAGATGTATTTTCCAATATTACTTACCCAATTAAAAAAATAGACATTTCAAAGTGTTTTTGAAAAGATTTTAAAAGTTCACTAAAAGTGAGATGTTCTAGTTATCTGACAATAGGTGCTTTATAATGTATGTGTGCAAAAAGAAGAAAATTCCAATGGCAATTATAAGAACCACCACTTTAGAAATATGTGCTCAAGCTTTTATTGAATCATAGTGTGAAAACATTTTCATGGCATCTAGCTGGCTGACATTTACATTACAGTTATATCAAACATTTGCTACTAATGTGTAAAAGACCAAATTTTTTATTGAATATTTTTGCACAATGAGCACATGATAGGGTATCATAGTTTTGTCTCTACTACAAATTGTGGTAGGTGGAGCTAAGATAAATGCTGCTAAATTTGCATCCAAATTTGAACAGAAATTAATGAAAGGGAAGGAAAGCTTGGGTGTGGGTTTTGATTGGGTTTTATCTCAGCTTGAGAATAGATCTTGAAAATTTAGAAGTGATCCTGTTTTTAGATTTGTCAGAAATATTTATGGTCTCACACACCAGAAATGAACCTAGGACAGAATTCAAAGCAGTTTCTCTGAACACAAAGAAATGAAGCACAGAAAAACTGCAATTCAAATTACCCAGAGTACACCAAGTGGAGACTGCCCAAAGGATTCTACACTGGAAGTATGATATGAAGAAGTTGACAAATATGTATCTGTGGTAGATAATGTGATTAGAGTAAGAGTTCTAATTACCTCTTGGGCAAAGGAATATCCTAGGAAAAAATTAATTCACAGAATCAAGTTTGAAAATGTTTGCAAATCAACAGCATGCAATTAATTAATTAGAAGCACATAGAAATGAAAATATCAAGTTTAATTCAAAATGCCTCACCATTACTTGGCTTGTGTTTCAACTGATAGTTGAGTTATATTTCTAAGCATTCAGAGGCTGATTCCATTCATATAGCTTAAATGGTTTTTCAGCCCAGGTTAGAGATTTCCCAGCCCCTGGGACTGAAGTACGAAATATAAGAGAATAGCTTTTCAGCTTCATAGTGCCTAAAAATGCGAGCTAATTTTCATTTTAAGTGTATCTATTTGCTAGATGGTTTATTCTTTCTGTTTTGCAAGATGCTGATATCGAATGAACAATATTCATTTGAGTGACTGCATCTGGCAAAATTACTTTACCTGTGTGGAGGATTTATCCTCTGGAAAGGATTGTGTGGAAAGCAAGATTGTAATGCCAATGATTGTTACTGCTGAAGAACATATTTTCAAATATGTTTTCAAACAGATTTTCAAATTAGTGTCCCACAAGATACCCTTACCAAGGTTGCTGAGGATGTCTTGTGGCTGTACTGCCCCCAGCCTGTTTTTGAAAGGATTATAGACTGGAACAGCTGAGACACAGCAGAATGGGTTCGGACTTTGCTTTTCCTTCCCCCTTCTCCTCGCCCTTCTCTCTGCTGAAAGTCTGGGGACAATATTCTCTTGCTAAGGGAAAATTTGAACTGAAAAGTACAAAATAATGAATGGCTTTCATAACAGTAAGAGCATTATTTTTCTCAGGATTCCACATGCAATGAAGGGAAAAGTCTGGGGAAGAAGGTACTTAAAGTAAATTAATGACATTTCATAAGATATTTTTTGTCTTTTTTTTCCCAGCATGTCAATGCTCTACACTTCTGTAATATTGGTTCCTTTAAAGGTTTTATAATATAAAGCACTGGCTGCTTGTTCACTTTGCACACATGTTCCTTTGTTTTTAAGTCAGGTGTAAGTTTAGTGTACATTGGATACAATATTGGTGTGAGCCAGACATCTTGGGAAGATACTATATTGGATTTCTCTCACTGCTGTTTTAATGCACCTGTATGTTGACCTGTAATATCCCAGTCACTGGCCTCCGTAAAAGAGAATTCCAGACATGATGAGGAATGTTGGTGTACTTTGCTGGTTTGTGCTGTGGCAAAAATGTTTACAAGGGGCTTTAAAATAATGAACTGTGACAGTGTTCAAATATTGCTCTCCAGACCTGCAGCATCAACACATTCATTGTGAGTCCTAGCTCTTTTATACCATAAAAGTAGACATATTAAGAATGTCATTACCATACCACAGAGGTGTTCACGATATGTAAAACAGAGCACTGTGTAGACTACATGGTGATAACTGCATAGTTTGGTGTCTTAGGAGGTTTAAAAATGCAGTAAGGCCTAAATTAATTTGTCATATTGAATCCCAGCACAATGCAAATTTATTTCATGGTCAGGTAAGTTAAAATACTCTTTCTGAATATTCATCACAAATCTTTCTTATGTCTCCTGAAATCACACAGGAGGAAAACCTCTATTCCAGGTTCCTTAGGGTGGTGAAACACCAGCTTTTGGAAGTTCATCTGCTGCTGCTGAAAGGTGACCTTGAAGTATCAGAGCCAGCACTTGCTGCTGAGTCAGTTGTTGCCATTATCATGCTTTGGCTGCAGCTTGCTGCAATGTTGTAATATTGTCACTGTTGGCAGAATTCCCTGTATGCATTAGTATGAAATAGTATATAAAAAGCCTGTATAGTCAATAAAGATGTAAAGGCTGGAAAAATGTAAGAAAACATGTTTAATTTCCTCCATTCCCTGGGCTCATTAAATTGGCTCAATGACTAGATTTAAAATAACTGAGCTGATATATCAGCTCCACATCATTTTTATGCCAGAAACAGCAGCAGTGTACTTTGTAACTCCAATGCTAGATTTTCCTGTGACATACTGCCCTCTTGTGCATCAGTAGCTTTGTTATAGAGATAATCTAAGAGCGAGAAGCCCATTTACAGTCTCCCAAAATGCAGGTCTGGTATTGATATGAATATAACAACTTGCAAAACATTCCCCAGAGCAGGAAGGAATATATAATAAACAGAAGTTCTCAGACTGTCTCTTGATCTCCTTTGACATTTTCTATTTTTATCCAGAATGATATTCTTCTTCGATAAATAAATAAATAAATGCTGTTGTCTTTGCAGGTAATACCAAACCAATGGACAACGGTGATATATTGATGGGTAGGGCCATTCAGAGGGCTGTCAAGATAATGGAGAAATGAGCTGGCAGAAACCTCATGAAGTTCAACAGAGACAAGTTCAAAATCCTGCAGGGAAAGAATAAGCCCATGAAACAGTGCAGGCTGAAGACCGACCATCTAGTACAGAGCTTTGCAGAAAAGAACCTAGGCGTCTTGAGGGATGACAAGGTGAACACCAGACAATGATGTGCTAATGTAGCAAAAAAACCCTGCCTATCACGCATGAATATAGCCAGCAGGTCTGGGGAAATGTTCCTCCACTTCTGTTTGACACAGACGAGATTGCACCAGAAGTGCTGTGTCCAGTTTGGGGCTCCTCAGGACAAGAACAGGTACTGGTATGCTGGAGTGAATGCAGCAGATGGTACCAAGGTGGTGGGGACTGGAGCACATGATGGAGAGGTGACAGGAACTGGGCTTGTCCAGCCTAGAGAAGTGAAGGCCAAGAGGAAATCCTACTGCTACTGGGAGAAGCAGGGAGCAGACTGGGTAGAGTTGAGGGAGGAGGAACTCCATCAGAGACGAGCAAGGACTGTACAGAGTTTGCTGCAACCTGGGAAGCCAGTGAGTTTTCTGGAATCAAGCCTGGATCTTTTTTAAATTTCTTTCCTGTTTGGCCTACTCATCTTGCATTTTTCTCCATTTAAAAGGTTAAAAACTCTAATTTATATTCTATAATATAATGAAAATTTTATATTTAAAATCCCTTTTGGTTATCTGTGGAGAAAGCACTACAAAAAGGCTCTTGTCACCTTAGAGTTCCAGCAGGGTGGTAGCACTTTCATACCTGGGTTTCGGTTCATGTGACAGTGATATTTGTTTTGTACAAAATGGAAAGTCTTCAACCAAGACAGATTGTGTTCTTTTAGATTTTTCTAGCCTGGCAGAAAAGTCACTTTTCTGCTTGTAGGTTAATGTGGAATCAAGCCTCCCCAAGCAAGAGAAAAAAAAAAATGAAACTGGAATTTCCACATCCCAATACCTATGTTGACCATTAAGGTCTGGGTAAAAGGGTGTCCTTCTCTTTCACTTTTATTGGACAGATGATTCCCAGGAATGCTAACTACTTCAAGTACAACAGATAAAAAGAACTACGCATCTCACCAATAAATGCCATAATAGGTTAGATGAGAGTTATAGCTGCAGTTACTTATGTTTGGCAAGGATTAGTTTAACTGAGGCAAGCCCTGTGGCAGAAATAAGAGGACATGAAAATTTCTGCATCTCAGTTGGTCTGTCAAGTTTGGCAGTAAGCATTTAAACAGCCGAATTAGATGTCTACATCTTTTTGTTGATATAGCCCCCACTGTAATAGTAACTTCTGGAAAGACCACTGGGCTTTAGTGTTTTTGAAAAATGTTACACTTTCTTTGGATTTAAATGAGAAAACTTTGTGGTAATTTAAAAATAAATCATACTTCCCTTACTTATGGCAACGCTTGGCCCTTTTACCTTTATGAGAAAGGAAAAAAATTATAATACAGCGATTCTACCATCAGTCATGTACCACATCTCTTTGAAAGTGCTAGGTAACTTATCAGAGCTTTCAAAAACACGACAGTATAGATTTCTTATATAATAATAATTCTATTCTAAAGTAAACTTTCCTTGCCAACAGAATAAATGATGATTTGGAGTGGAAAGAAAAGATTTTCTATGTAAACAATGATTGTTCAAAATGTATAGAGGGAAACTTTCTCCTGCACATTATATGCTGTGTAGTATATACTATAAGTGGCCATAAGAAACTTGGCAATGACAATTTACCAGGAACTCTGTTTTTACAGCCTTATAGATGATTTAATAGCTCTGGATGAATTCATTGTTAGTCTACTATCTTACATCTATAGCAGCACAAGTCCTGCAAAATTAACATACAAATCATTACTCCCTTTCGGTCTTCTGGAAAACAGGTCATTAAGGCAACCGTGCATACTGTGGTGATGTGGGACAACCACTGACAACAGTGGTCTTCCAAATGTTCACAATCTTTGCTAGCCAATGCCATCACTCTCTAGAGCAATTTCAACTGATGGGGAAGCTTTTTTGGCTGCAAAGGCCTGTATCCATTCCATGAATCTGCCAAGTGCAAAAAAATGTATGATAAAAGGTGGAAAACTGGTGGTGGTTAAGTCAGGGTGCTTGTGAGGTTACCATCCTTGAACAGGCAACAGAGATTATGTGAAACCAGTGGGAGGATTGTCTAGCTCAGGTTAAAGTGCTTGACAGGGCCATGTCCAGAATTCTTGGAGAGGGAACCTAAAAGCAGGAGGTCTTGCACTCCAGACGTCTCCCTGGTTTTGATAGTGAAGGGACCAGACTCTGCCTGTCCCACAGTGCAGCTGTAGCAAAAAGGCTCTGAGTCCTCCAGAAGACCTCAGGGCAGAGGTCTTGCTTTCTGCTGTCTTTAAAAGAATCCTAGAGACAACAGCTTTCTAACTTAAAGATCTTTTTTAGGTGCCTGAAATTTTACGAGTTGCACTTTATCAGTGTCTTAGCAAAATGAACTCTGAAAGTTTACGCAACATCCCCCAGCCCCTGGTTTATTCCACTGTAATATCATTAGCATTCTTCAAGAGGGATTGGTGGTAAGTTAGGTCCATTAACATAATTCTGTCCAAAAGTTTTAAATCAGTGAATGTTATTTTCAGAAGCCACTTTAGCCATACTTTTGTTATTAGAAATAACCTCAGACATCTCCAGCATATTGCTCTTTTGCATGTTTAGCAGGGGATTTGTCACAAGTAATGCTATTCAATTTTAATCCATTTCAAGCTGTGCTTGGGGGAGAGCCAACGTGAAACAAAATAAAGATTGTAAGCCCAGGAGTAATAAAATAAATCTCTGAAGTTAGTGTCAAATTCTGACATGTAAGTTGATATATCTCCAGTAGAGCTGGAAATCACCGGGGAATGAAATATTGAACAAAACCAAATAATAAAAGATGCTTTAGTATCTTCATTAAAAAAACCCTCAAAACTTGTCTATTTGCTTGAATTAAACAGCAGCTCAGTTATACTACTATAAAATAGTCAAAGCAAAGCTGACACTATTGTAGCTATTTTTAGTAAATTATCTTATTTCGCAAATATTGTCTTTATTTTATGCATCACATTTGGCCCAGCTCTGCAAAAAATTGTGTCATTACTTAACCTTATCTTGTGTGTATAATCATACTGACTATTCTTGAGAATCAGAGCCATTGCACACAGCAGAATTTGGCTCTGTCCTAAAACTTCTCTGGGTACCATTTGGCAGCATCTTCTACGGTCACTGATCTACTACTGCATTTGTTCTGCAAAGATATTATCTGGCCTGTGGAGTGAAATCTATTCAATAAGACTGAAGTACTTGTTAAAATCACATTTTCTTCCTGCAGAACACATGGCGTTTCCAATTACAGAGCTTATTTACTGCCTGCTAAGCTACTTATTCTGACTATTAGTAATCTTGTGGCAGGTGCACATTTCAGTTATGCTAGATTCTAAAAAAAGTAGTTTTTATTTAAACCTACCCTAGCTGCCAAAGTACAGTGGGTATTTGCAGATCATAAAACTAACTTAATGACCTGTTGCCTTGGTCCAGATGTACAAAAAGAAGCAGCAGTCAAGCTCAGAGAGCTAATAAACATGAAGAATTCCTGGGGATAAGAGGCCTACAACCCATTACGGCAGTATTTATATTTAGTATTATGGAGTAAAATATCGCAACTTATACCATGAAACATGGTGAAACATGAGAGAGATCTTTGTGTTTCATTTCATGCAGCCTAAGCAAATGTAATACAAACACAGTTTAAAGAAACAGAATATTTCTTATTTGTAAGCTAAAGGGATGTGTAGCGGAGAGAACTTTGCCGATGTGAATACAACCTAAATCTCCCCTGGAAATTTTTTAAGTGCAATTTACCTTCTTATAACAAAGAATGTTGATGATATTATGTTCTTTGCAGAAAATACACAAAGGTTTAGAAGTCATTTTAGTAGCTTACAGATTTATCTTCTGGGATAACATTTTAACCTTGTGAGGCTGGATACTCTCACCAAAATTTTAATAGAAAAATCAGACCTATATGCTTCTATGACTTTGATTGCAAGTTAATAAATAATCAGATTTAAAATCTATTAATGTCTTAATTTAGCCTCTGTTACTTAAATTATGCTGAACACAATTGAACAATGCCCTTATCAACTCAGAGTTACAATTGCAATCAAATTAAATCCGTCAGTAATATAGAATGAAGAAAGAAGGCAAACTGACTCATCAGGGAAGCTCAAAACAGGAAATTACACTATATTTGTCTGATTTTTAACATCTAAGCACTAACAAAGTAAGCTGCTTTATCTTTTTTAATTTGGACAGCAAGACCATCTGAATTACTGTTTATTCAGTGACTTGTAAGGAGTCCATATTCTGTTTAAATCCTCTGTTTTGATATGGAATGGCTTATAATGCCCAATTGCCTTTGTATGGTAGAATACTTTTAGATGAACAGGCTTCTAGAGCTCAGGAAAACATAAGCTGATTCATGGTATTGTTTGCTAGATGGAAGGATAATATACATCTTATCAGTTCAACGCATTCACATGTTAATTATGCACATCTTTTCTAGGAAAATCAAAGCAAATAGTCAGGAGATCTCATAGTAATAAAATACAGAAACAAAAAAAAAGAAAAAGAAGAAAAAAAGGAAAAAAAAAAAGAGAAAATAGTAAACTCTGTCTTTTCTGGTCTTCATACCATCAAAATCAAGAGTGCAAGTCAGTTCTGATGCTACTCAGTAGCTGGTATCAGTGACCTTTGGTCACTTCCAGTACCTTTGCTTCCCTATCTATTTCTGGACTCCTCATCATAATTGTTAGCTTTGATCGTCTTTCTTTGGTGCTCTGGTAACTAAATAGAGACCGAATGTGTAGGGTTTTGTTGCCACTTTAGCACTCAATCTCTCCCTTGAAATAAACTCAGCAAAATTCACAGCCTTATAACAAAATCCAGTAGAGACTGAGGGATCAGATCAGTTTAGAATAGTGTAAAAGTTGCCTCTTTTCTAACAAAAATGGATATGCTCCAAAATATTAAAACATATATTAAAACAAAAATGACTTAGTAAGTTAGTTTTGATCCCTGCATTCCTTTTCATTAGCTGTGGTGTGCATAAGATCAAAGGTCCCGTAATTTCCTGTACGTTACTAGCATGAATTATTACCTAACTGCCACCACTGCCCCTTATTACATTTATGCTTCCTGTCTAACCATAGATTTGTGTTTATATTATCCTGCTTACTCTCAAAATATTTTTAAAACTGTGGTGGAATGAGGGGAAGCAGTCCCTGGACTAAGGATATGTTTTGTTGATTCTGGACAGATTTAAAAAAGCGTATTTTGACAATAGACTTATATGTACTTCTTAAATGAGAGAAAATTTGAGAGCAGTATTATGCATACTGACACTAAGACGGATTATAAACACGAAGTTCCCCCGAAGTTCCAGTTTGCTTATGTCAGTTTCTGAGCTAGAACAAGATGCCATCTGTAGTTTGGTTTCTGCTATTTTTTTCTACATAATAGAAAATTCTACATATACATTTGATGGTCCTGAGACACAAACAAGAGAAAGGTGATGTAGATGTACTGAACTTGTGGAACAGGAATAGCTCCCACTTAAAGGAATGAAAAGCTTTTTGTCAAGTACTTATTTTGATGATTTTCAGAAGGGGAAACGGAGGCGGAAGTGGAGTACTTTGCGTTTTTCCAAGCACATTAAACCCCATGATCAGAAACTCAGTTATTGCAAGACTTAGTCAATTATCATGGTCCTAATTTACATGCCCTGAGGATTTTGTCTCTAAAAATAGGTTACCAAGGCAAGTCTGCTATCAGTCAAGACTGGTTCCATCACTTCCCTTGGAGCATATATTCACAATCTGTTAGCCAGCATTATCAGGAATTTCCTTCTTTCATTGGTCATCAGCATAATTTTTCTTTTTAAAGTGTCATTCTGTAATACTATTTCTATTTGATGTATGTGAGTAAATAATATTTCTTTCTTCTCTCTCATACTTGTGCACTCATACACTCACAAGGGATTAAACCCTTTGCAATATTTGTAGGTGGTTGGAACGTCTTCACTTACACTTGTTCTATATGACACTTGGCATTTAGGCACTAGAACTTTATTCGATATAGCTGTTATTTTTCTTCTTTTCAGTGTAGATTTTATATTGTTTTCCCTTAAAAAACTCACAAAGAGAACTTCAGTGTAGCTGATTTCCTGGCTTAAATTCAATATGAGAATCAGCAAACAAATACCTTCTAACATAGACACTTCTTTATGGACGTTTCTATAGTATATCATATTTTTATTACTGTTTCACTGATGGCTGAATTAAAATGAATCACAGACTCATAGAATACCAGGTTGGAAGGGACCTCAAGGATCATCTGGTCCAACCTTTCTTGGCAAAAGCACGGTCTAGACAAGATGGCCCAGCACTCTGTCCAGCTGAATCTTAGAAGTGTCCAATATTGGGGAATCCACCACTTCCCTGGGGAGATTATTGCAATGGCTGATTGTTCTCATTGTGAAGAATTTTCCGCTTGTGTCCAATCGGAATCTCCCCAGGAGTAACTTGTACCCATTGTCCCTCATCTTTTCCATGTGATTCCTTGTAAAAAGGGAGTCTCCATCTTCATTGTAGCCACCCTTTAAACACTGTAACATGGTGATAAGGTTTCCCCTAAGCCTTCTTTTCTCAAGGCTGAACAAACCCACTTCTCTCAGCCTTTCCTCATATGGCAGGCTTCCCAGTCCTTTGATCACCTTTGTGGCCCTTCTCTGGACCCTTTCCAGCCTGACCATGTCTTTTTTGTATAGCAGGGACAAACACTGAACACAGTATTCCAGGTGTGGCCTGACAAGCGCTGGGTAGAGCGGGTAATGACTTCTTTATCTCTGCTGGTGATGCCTGTGTTGATGCAACCCAGCATCCTGTTGGCTTTCTTTGCTGCAGCAGCACACTGGTCACTCATATTGAACTTCTTGTCCACCAGGACCCCAAGGTCCCTTTCCACAGAGCTGCTCCCCAGCTGGGTAGATCCCAGCCTGTGCTGCACTCCTGGGTTATGTTGTCCCAGGTGAAAGACCTTACACTTGTCCTTGTTCAACTTCATAAGGTTCTTGTTAGCCCACTCTTCCAGCCTATCCAGGTCTTCCTGCAGGATGGCTCTCCTTGCCGAAGTGTCCACTTCCCCGCTTAGTTTGGTATCATCAGCAAACTTCAACACGGTACACTTGATCCCATCATCCAGATCACTTATGAAGATATTAAACAGCGTTGGGCCCAATATTGATCTCTGGGGGACCCCACTTGTGACAGGTTGCCAGTTTGAAAAGCTGCTGTTTACCACCACCCTCTGGGTGTGGCCTGACTGCCAGTTCTTCACCCACTGCACAGACCGCTTGTCTAGACCATTAACGCATCTGTTTCTCACAAAGGAGGCTGTGGGAAACTGTATCGAAAGCCTTGGAGAAATCCAAGTAGACACTGTCCACCGCTCACCCCACATCAACCGAGCAGGTTACTTTGTCATGGAAGGTGGTTGGGTTTGTCAAGCACAATTTGCCCTTGGTGAATCTGTGCTGGTGTTTCCCAATCACATGCTTCATTTGACTTGTGGTAGCTCCCAGGAGGATTTGTTCCATAACTTTCCCAGGGACTGAAGTAAGACTGATGGGCCTATAATTTCCTGGATCCTCCTTTAAGCCCTTCTTGTAGATGGGAGTGACGTTAGCCTTCTTCCAGTCTTCTGGCATGTCCCCCTATCTCCATGACTTCTCAAAGATTATGCAGAGCGGCCTCAAAACGATGTCAGCCAGCTCTCTCGACACCCTCAGTGGATATTGTCAGGTCCCATTGATTTGTACGGGTCAAGCTCCTGTTCACATACCAACTCTTCCTTCACTCACAGTGGGTGTGTTTGCATCAACCTGGATTTTAGTTCCCAAGCCCTGGGGCCCAACAGTGCTGGTAAAGACAGAGGTGAAGGAAGTGTTGAGAACCTCTGCCATTTCAGAGTTGTTGGTGAGTAATTCACCTCACCTGTTTAACATGGGCCAATATTTTCCTTCTGTTTTTACTTGTTGTTTACATACCTGAAGAACCCTTTCTTGTAGTTTTTGACATCTCTGGCCAATTTCAATTTGAGCTGAGCTTTTGGTTTTCTAAGAGCATCTCTGCATGCCCTGGCAATGCCTTTGTAGTTCTCAATGGGTATTCATCTGCTTTTCCATCTCTGGTACGCTTCTCTTTTGGTTTTGAGCCAACTCAGAAGCTTGCAGTTAATCCAAGGGGGTCTCTTGCTCCACCTACTTCCCTTAACTTTACGCTTCTCTTTTGGTTTTGAGCAGACTCAGAAGCTTGCCGTTAATCCAAGGGGGTCTTTTGCTCCACCTACTTCCCTTACCTTTAAAGGAGATGAACTGTTTTTGTGCTTCCAGGAGAGCGTTCTTGAAAAACTCCCAGTACTTGCTAGCTCCTTTATCCCCCATAGAAGTTTCCCAAGGAATCCCTCCCAAGTGAGCTCTGAGTGAGCTGAAGTTTGCTCTTCTAAAATCTAAAAACTTCATCTTAGCACTAACCTTCAGCGTGCTCAGCAGGATCTCAAACTCCACAATATTGTGATCACTGCAGCCAAGGCTATCACTAACCGAGATATTACAAAGCAGGTTTTCTCGGTTTGTGAGTAGCAAGTCCAGCAGTGCCTCATTCCTGCTTGGCGCATCTGACGTGTATGAGGAAGCAGTTCTCTATGCATTCCAGGAGCTTGATGGATGATATGTGAGCTGCTATGTTGTTCTTCCAACAAATGCCTGGGTAGTTGAAGTCACCCATAAGAACCAAGTTCTGTTGACCCGAAGCTTGCTTAGGTGACTGAAATATTGCTTCATTTGCCTTATCGTCTTGGTTTGGAGGTCGGTAGCAGATGCCTACTGTAAGATCCCCCTTGGAGATGACCCCTCTGATCTTGATCCAGAGGCATTCGGTGGGGCTTCCACAATTGCAGTAGTTGACTTCTATACATTCAAGGTTCTCCTTAACACAGAGCACAACTCGTCCTCCTCTTCTTCCCTGCCTGCCTTTACGAAATAGCCTATAAGCATCCATTGTGATCCTCCAGTCATGTGAGTTGTCCCACTGTATTTCAGTTATTCCTATGATAACATAACTTTCTGACTGGGTGCAGAGCTCCAGTTCCTCCTGTTTGTTCCCCAGGCCACGTGCATTGGTATACTTAGACTTGAGGTGGTTGGTCTTCTGGTTTTCATCTTGGGAGGCAGCTAAGGAACACTTGTCGCTGCTCTGGTTGGCCTGGCTTATTCCCCAGTTGGTTGCAATGGCATGAGCGTTGCCACTTTGGACCCTGCCCACCAAGTCCTTCAGCTTAAAGCCTGCCTCACCAAGTGGGCCAGCCTGCTGTCAAAGATTCCCTTGCCTCTTCTAGACAGGTGGATCCCATCCCTCCCTAACAGGATTTAGTCATCGAAGAATGTCCCATTGTCATAAAAGCCAAAACCCTCATGACGGCACCAGCCACAAAGCTAGAAGTTGATTTGCATTATACATCCGTTTCTGGCTGCACCCTTTCCTCTAGCTGACAAAATGGAAGAAAGGATGACGTGGGGACCAATACTTTTCGCTTGCACTCCCAAGGCTTTATAGTCTTCCTTGATTCTGCCCAGGTTCTGGCTTGTAGTGTCATTTGTGCCCACATGAAAGAGTAGCAATGGATAGCAGTCTGTGCTCTTGACAAGTTGTGGCACCCTCTCAGCAACATCTCGGACCTCAGCTCCCGGAAGGCTGGTAGATGGGCACCTCAGTGCCCCTTAATGGAGAGTCACCCACTACGAGCACTCATCACTTCTTTTTGCAGTAGCCACTGTGTTAGTGGTGTATTCTATACTCTATAAACAGACTAGCTTTTTTAGTTTGATAATCATTCAAAATAATTCAGTTTTTCAAACTTGTGTTATAACATGAAAATATTATTAACAATGAGACAGCTCTCAAATTAAATTTCTAAACCTGGCGTATGACTTGTATGGAACATCTCTGCCAAGGCAGGGGGCAGCTGTAGGTCCAGACCAAGTAGGCAGTTGCCTAAGGCAGCAGCAGAGAGACACGAAAATCACAGTGGTAGCAGAGCAGCTCCCCCAGGCACCACCTGGTGTGCTGAGATTATACTATCTTCTCAGTCTCAATAATGAGAAAACTTATCCCACTCCCTGGCCTTGGTTTTCCCTCATTCTCCTTCTGGTAGGCTAAGGAGGTCTGGAAACATGGCAACATGGAGCTGGAGAAGGACTGCTCTTACCTTTATCTCCCTTCTCTCAGGCAGTCATGCTACTTTGGGTCAAAAAGTCCAAGCAGGTGTTTGTATTTTATCCTCATTAATTTTGATTCACTGCTGTGAAACCTCGAGTCTGCCCTTGACAAAATCATTATATTGATTTCTGTACCACTGTACTGGTTTTGGCTGGGATAGTTAATTTTCTTCATGGTATGGAACTGTATTTCTGGTTTGTGATGAAAACAGTGTTGATATAACACAGGGATGTTTTAGCTATTGCTAAGCAGTTCTTGCACAGCATCAAGATCTCTGTTTCTCCCGCTGCCTCACCAGTGAGTAGGATGGGGGTGCACAAGAAGTGGGGAGGGGACACAGCCGGGACAGCTGACCCCAACTGACCAAACAGATATTTCATATCATATGACATTGTGCTCAACAATAAAACCTGGGGGAAAGAAGGAGGAAGTGGGGGATGTTCACAGTGATGGTGCTTGTCTTCCCAACACCATTGGCAGGGTTTCCTAATACAATCCATCAATTCATTACCCGTTTAGTTAATGTTTATATTTCATTAGCATTTGATGGGATCTAGCTACCTGGTTGAGGCTTTTATGCTTAATGCTGAATGGACATAGTAGATACACTCTATCACGTTCTGCTGCAAGAGTTTTGGGTTTTTTTCCTAGAGGATGTGAAGGCTCTTTTTAAGACGCAAAGTGTACAGACAGAAGGAGATGGAGAAGATGAAAAAGAACTTTCACCTGGATGCACATGAAGGAGATGAAAGGTAGTAAATAGTCTAAGTCTATTTCCATAGGACTGTTAATGTTCTCAAAAAATTTTCCTGAAATGACATGAAGATTGCAAAGCTTTGCAATCCATTAAAATCTTTGCTAAAAACCCCAGCAATCACTAGATTTTTAAATCAGTCACTTGTGTGTCACTTGTGGTTGCTTTGAGCAACCTCATCTAGTGAAAGATGTGCCTGCCCATGGCAGGGGGGGTTGGACTAGGTGACCTTTAAAGGTCCCTTCTAAATCAAACCGTTCTGTGATTCTATGATACATCACATTCTGTTGAAACTGGGTAAGGCGTTAAAATTGTAAAGAAAAGACAGAGAGTACCTTGCTGTTTTTTGAAAGCTAGGTTAAAACCGAGTCTCTTTGGAGGAATTTAATATCTAAGACAGGAGAAAATGGAGTGTTTGAATAGACAGGAATGTAAGAGAATAATTGGTTAACTTTCTGTTGACTCAATTGCGACCTGTACAATGCAAATGAACAGATGAGAAGAAAGTGAGAGCTATTTTGGATAACAACTAAATAACAACTAAACTTTGTTGACTTAGGGACAATCCCAGAAAGCAAGAGCGCATTGGCCATACTGGTTAACACTGGACTGAACTGGCACTTACTGGTAGCAACTTCAATTTCCTTTTCAGGATGGGCAAAAGAGCAGTTGCAAACTTAATTATCAAGACTCAGCCTGTGCTATAAGCATGTATGGGAATGGTAGACTTAGAGACATCTTGCTAATGTGAAATAACTTTTCTTTAAAAATGTAAGTAAGCAGGGACTTACATATTTCACTTCAGCAAGAAAAAGAAAAATTCTAATGAAATAAAATCTTGTCTTGAGAAAATGCTTATTTCTTATCATTAGTGCAATTAGAAAGGTTTTCTTCTGCAGTTTTGCAACAGCTTTTGTAGTGCCATTTATATCTCAGCTTCTGTCACAGCCCTCACAATTTAAATGACCAGTTATCAGATAACAGAGGTGAAGATACATTAATATATGCCTGCTGCAAAGAAACTAGGCTTTTTTCCTATTAGTTGGTGAAAGGCTCTTACATTTCTGCTTTAGATGAAAATACATTTGGAGAAGATGAGAAATGTCTTGTAAGACTATTCTTTGTCAGAAGTGTTATCTCAAGGCATCAGCTAGCTTATTCATATTATATTTTGCCATTTGTTCATTAAAAGATTTAATGTGAGCTGAGAACTAATTTCAGTTTCCTGCTCTTTTTATGATAGTCATGTTTAGCTACTTCTTACTGGTTGGATTTTCATTATACCTGCTGTCCTGGTATTTCTGATGAGTATTGAAGTAATGAAGAATTTGATATATCACATCACAAAAGAAAAAAGTATGATATACTTAGAGGTAAATAAATAATAATAATAATAATAATAATAATAATAATAATAATAAATAATAATAATAATAATATCCTCATATATAAAATTGGCATTTGTGAGAAAGGAAAGTATGACTTTCAAAGTTCTAGTTTTGTAGTGAACAATTTTGAACCTTTATGTTCAAGTTTTCAGGAAGGAAGTTACCTTTTAGTAAGCATAATCCAGCTTACAGATGAAAATTTAAATGATTGAACGTAGTTCTGAATATTAATTAAAAGGAAGATGATTTCTGAAAACATGTTTTGTATAACTAGGTTATAGATACTGTCCCTTGCTGATAAAAACAGGAACTAACTGTTAAATACAGATTTTTAATATTTTCTTTTCCCTTTTTTTTAAATCCAGAAACTATGTTAGAACTGCCTCTGAATAATTAATATACCTTGGGCATTCTCAAAGCTTTGTTAGACATACCTTAAAAACATAATATCAAAGACATTTCTTGGTTTTTTTCTTCTTTGCTAAAAACCTACACTGTCTACAATACATTATTTGGGCCTTCCTTTCAGAATCTGGCCTGAAAAAATTCATGTCTGGACACAGGCAACACAGCTTACAGCTGGGAGACAGTCTTGTCTCTCATTAGATAATTACAGCTTCCTGAGCAAGACTGATGCTAACTACACAAGCATGAAGTTCTCATGTTCCCTTCCCTCTCAAAGTCAAAGAGGTCAGCTTAAGCCATCAGCTTGGCAGACATCAGAACAAAGGAAAAAGAGCTCGCTCTCTGCTGGGATGTGCATCTGTCTCCGCAGACACCTTTTGTCTGTTTGGCTTCTCTTGTAGAATGTAAGCTTCTACCTCTCGGTAAAGCAGAGTGAAGAACAAATACATACACAGGCAAGGTGCAGCCTCTCCAAGGAGGCTGAGCTGTCTGGTGTTACCGCCTCACCGAACACGGTGTCAGTTGTGAGAAGTCAGTTTCTCGTCTTTCCCAGTTTACATGAGCTGTATGCGACCTATACCTGTCTAACTTTCTGCTGCTCTGTTCTAGAGCTCACTACTGCGTCTATTGACAGTTCATAAAGCTGATAATGCTCAGGCACAGGTAAGCTAACAGTATGCTGTCTCTTATAACAAGTTCTCTCCCTCCAGATCCCCAAGCTCCTACTTACCGTAGAGAAACCATCTTTTATTTTGAGTCCAGGGACATACAGAAGCAACCTGAATTCTAGGTAAGGGGAAGTATCTGACTATAAGACCTCAACTGAATGACTGGAAGGTGAGCTAGGACTGGAATCAGTGGTCCCACCAGGCTAAATGCCGAAAGTTAAAATATTAGTGTTAGCCTAAGAAGTATCACACTGGCACATGCAAGATGATAGCGCACTATATGTAGGAGCTTTCATTTGTACATTGGTTTATACCTGTACAAAGACAGCTAACTCTTCTGTTAACATTAATTTCCTGTTTTCAGTAGATGGGAAAATGTAATATTTTATGAGTTAATAAATGTAAATATTTTTATTGATGACAATGGACTTTTTTCACAGAGCGCACAACGTAAAATGTTGCTTTGTAAAGGAAAAGTGATAGGAAAAGCAAAAATTTACCTGCCACAGAAAGTCTTCATATCACAGAGAATTCAATATTGTATTTGTAAAGGAAAGCAACTAGAGAACGACAGCTATGGTGACAAAGTAACTTTTCCTAGTCTTACTGAAGTTTTTGCTTAAAAAGTCATTCCCCTTGGATTTGATCCAATTCATGCTGGTAAATTCCACTGTTTCTACTTCGTGGGAGAAGTGTCTGCTATTTAGCTTTAAGAGGTGGTGGCATTAGACACCTGCATGCACCTTAGTTGTCAAAGTCCCATATTCAATTGCAGTTTACATTCACTGAAGACCTACTCAGCTGCTGTCTAAGTTGACTTTCTCCTACTCGCCCTGCCTGTAGAGTCAGTATAATTGATAGTTGAAAGGAGTTGCTAATAGTTGCCTGGCCTGAATGCCCAGATTGCACTGGCTGCTTCAAGCGATATTTTCATGTCGATGAACATATATGCTAACTATTTTAACTACTGACTCTTCAGGAAAAAAAAGGCAGAAGAACTATTTCCTTCCTTTCTTTCCTTTTCACCCATTTTTGGTGAGAATGAAAGGATAAGTCACTTTGGCAATGACATCCACAAAGGGGGTTTATGGTTGTGAGTACTGAATTGGAGAAATAACTAACTCTTTGGAGAACATGGTCTACTTTTCTCTTTTTGGCATTTCACACTTGCTAGTCCCTGTTAGTCTCTCTCTCTCTCTTTCTCTCTCTCAATCGTTAGAAGATCATTGTGAATTGCGCTAGGCAGCACAGACAAAAAGAAACCAAGCACTGCAGTGGTCGGCATCCCAATACTCCCATGAGCCTTGTGCATCCAGCCCCCCAGATTCAAAATCTAACAACTGAGAAAATTATGTGTTTTTTGTAAATTCATTGACCACCAACTGTACACAAGGCTTTCACAGCTGGTTTATAAAACCTTGAGCAGAGCTGATGTAGGGAACCATCATTTTTATCAGGATTTGAAAGTATCATCTAGCTTAGCAAACAATTTCTAGTAGTGTATTCCTTGAAATTTTCTCCAGAGGAGTAAGCAGAATTTTAGTAGGACTGGCTATGTGCAAGAATTACATCAGTATTTCATTTGGAAAGTTCAAATGCTTAACTGTCATTACTCTGTGGTCTGATTTTCACCTCTGCTGTTTCACATGGGGAGATTCTATATTCATATCCTTCTAAAATTAAGTTTTCATAAAGACTTCTGAGACCTGTACTCTATACATTTTGCCACCTCTGTTTCAACCTTCTTTGCAATTGGTTCTTTGGCAAAGTCATGAAAATTTGTTGCTGGAAGAAAGAAGTCTCAGTTTCCAACCCAGCTACATGTACTTCTGTGGCGTTCGCAGATCACTGGAATTTATCTTCTCCTATCCAGGGAATTTCTGGATGTTTCTGAATCAGAGAATTTTTGTCAGCTCTCATTACCATGTCCTTCCTATGTTGAATCTGATGTAGCAACAAAACCAGCAGCAGCTGATTTATGTTCAAAATGCTTCAAATAAGGGGAGTATATATACATCTGGGATTGACTCACTACTAGGTGGCTAATTTTTTAGAAAGATTTTGCATACAATTCTTTTCCTTTTCATTTGTTATTGTGCTGTGGAAAAAATGTATTGCTATTTAGTGGTGAGAAAATTATCTTAATAAGAGATCAAATTTAGAAAGATTTATAAATCAGTAAGAAAGGATTTATCTGGCCAAAGTGCTGTTTCGTAATATCTTCGTAAGATAGGAATTCTAGAGAAAAACTATTGTACAGTAATTACAAGCTAGACAGAAGCAGTACAGCAGTGTGAATGTGGTACATCGCATGAACTGATTGGCTTTTCTGAGAGGTTAGCCGTTTCTAACCTGAAGGTAACTTGCTCCAAAGTACAGGCAGAGTGAGACTGGGACTGTCTGCACAAGGCCATGTAAACATGTAGCAGAAACATTGAGGCAACTTTGCTTAAATCCTCACAGGTGTAAGTAATCTATCTTTTTGTTACTGAAGGGAATTTTAATCTTATCACTGTGTCGGTCAGCATGAACTGCCCTTCCAAAGACAAGAATTTATAAGCTTCCTTTTTATACAGGTTGCTTTTTACCATTCTAGTGTATTTTCTAGGGGTTATATAATCACTATACAGCTTTTAAAAAATCCTGCTTATAGACTTTTCATTAATTTGAAGACTTTTGGGGACTTGCTAATTGTTTAGGATTAGGGATAACCTCATTATTTTAAGCACCTTCTCTTAAATCCCACAAATGAATAGCACATTTGCTTTCTAAAGATTTTGAGAAGGCTCACAGACTTAATGCAACGTACAGTAGAAAGGAATTTTCATTAATGAAGACAGTTAAAAAGGGAGATTTTGCAGTGACAATGATCTATTGCAGATCTTCATTATATAGCTTGAAGATTTTCTTGTAACCTCACCTACCTTTTGTGCGTCTTGTTCCGCACAATACAGAAAGGCAATCCTACCAGTCCTAAACAAGAGCAGTGTTTTGTAGGAAAAACCAGCAATCTAACTTGTGTTATATGTATATATATGAAGATGGTAAAACACAGAATTATTGAAAAGATCTGCACTTCCTACCTGAGAAGAGAGGTGAGACTGAGGAAAGGCTGACATAGGAAATGTAGCAATATAACTGCATGGCTTTTAGAAGTATGCAAAAAACTCAGTGACTGAGGACAGATCTACAGATCTGCAAATTAGTTCCGTTTGGGGAAGATCTGAAAGACCACTTAATTTGTTTAAGAAAGCCAGTACCTTCCCACCTTAAATCATTAATCTAGTTTCCAAAGGTGGGAGATCTGAGGAAAAGTAAGGGCAGAGCTATGACCCAGAAACCAATAGCACGTAAGACATCATCTCTAATATATTGTGTTAGACAATCAGTCAATGTACACTGCAGCAGAAATCAAAGAATTCAGCATCAAATGAAAACCTGAGGAGTAGACTTGTCCTTTGGCTTTGCCATTTATTTAGACTTGGGATTTCAGTTCAAAGAAGAATGCTGCATCTTGGTCATATATGTCTTTATTCAGACATCCAAGACTAAAGTATCAGAATTTGAAATCATGATAGATTCTTATACTATAGTGTTATTTAGAAGCTTTTAACACATTGTTCTGACTATTCATCAGTGATAATACCTTCGTGCCAGTTTTGACTAAAAAATTAAGGTTTCACTAATTAGGAATTCTATACCTAAGTAACTCATTAGACGTCACTAAATACAATGTGATTATACGTAGTTAAAGTTGGTCTGAAAATTTGAGAAAATTTTTATGAGGCCACTAGATGGTGCCACACGTGTTATTATACGCCTCAGAAGTCAAAGTTCTGGGGAAAAAAACCGAACAAACAAATCAAACAAGACATAATACTTCTTCATGAAATAGCAAGGATGTTTTTAGATATTAGTTTCCATCTTTTCCATCCTGTCATTTCTCTCTACTACCTCAAACTGTACTGTTCTTTCTTCTATGTATTGGATAAGAGTATATGCTTCAGAGGGATCATCACAACAATGCCAGTTCAGCTTAGGTATGAGATCAATAGCCTTCTATTTCTCATTGTAAATTTCTCAGAGCTAATTTCTCTAATATCTTCAGATATTATGAGAAAGCAACAGGTTTGTAAATTTGTTTAATGTATATTGTTACTGCATAGTTGGTATGGCTTATCTACGATCAAATTTTCCAGATCAAGTCAGCCAGCATTGGCTCCTGCATAGCACTCAACTGTGTAAGGCAGCAAGTCTCCTGGGGGTCATATCCTCTTGGGTTTTGCACCGGAGTAAGCTGAACTATTCTATGAGTTGTGTAGTCAGTGCTTTTAAGAAAATAAGCCTGGTAGGTGTTTTTCTGGCCTCACAGGCAATTGTGGAAAAGTACAGAAGAGCTATGGCATTTGAATGGCACAATATTGCCATTGAATGCTCATAATATGCAGCAATCATACTACAAGGTAGTGAGTTGTATTAAGTTGCCATATACGTTCCTTTCAGATCCGTCAGTTTGAACTGAGATCACAATTACATTTAAAGAAAAGGGTTACACTTCTGCATGGCACTTAAGATGGCCCACAGATCATTGCCATCACCTAAGATGGGGATGGGCTTTGCATATGGTGGCAATACTCAAGGTATACTTAGATTTAATTCTGCAGTGCAGATAAATTTCTAGCTGTTTAGTTCACTTTTGAAGTTGGCATTTCATTGCTTATTGTTAGTGTCCGTGAGATCTTCTGACACATGACATCCAGCATTGACTTGAGACTATTCCAGAAGTTGTACACTTTCATTTCTGATCTACTTTTCATTTTGAAAGTTTTGTTTATTTTTTCCTATCCAAATTCTATTTTTACATGCTTACTTTGGATAATGACCAGGGAAGTTGGTGAAGCTATAAACAGAGGAAAGCAAAAGTGATCAGTCAGGTTAATTGCTGAATATTGAAAAGGCCGAAGTAATAAAGTGTAGCACTATAATTCATAGAGTATGCGAGGCATTAAAAATCATGCAGGTTCAGCTTTTGATCAAGATTTATTTGAGAAAAAAGTCAACCACAACATGATTATTTTTCATGACAAATACAGTAGAGAAGATAATAAAGTAGTATAAATTTACTGTGTTCTAAAAGACTTAATGAAATCAGGCTGTTCACTTGCTACTCTCCATCAGACTCGGTCAAGGCTGACATTTAATGGAAGACCTTCTCTGTGCTATAGGAGAGTGATGAAGGAAGTGATTCAACTAGTACCATTATTTCTAGCCCCATCCCAATACAGTCTTACATGATGTTGCCATAAGAAGTGCTTTTTGTTGGATTGACTGAGGATTAAGCCAGATACATTTCCTCCCAGTGTCTCAACCATCCCCAACTTAAGCAGTTACATATAATTTGTGTATGAATTCAGTTAGGCATATCGAAGTAGTGGAATAGAATTATATTTCACTTAGTGATGTACAAATAGGTAGCACAAGGCAGTCCTTGGTTGGAAGGCCTTACTGCCTAATTTAAGACAAGACAGTCAACTCTTTCCTTCCATCGGGAACAGTAGAGTTTTACTGTGGAAAATGGGCCATACCATCAGATGATATTTTCCTAGTAGATAAAGCTAGGTGCGAATTTAGATATTTTGCCTTGGGGATGAGACAGGATAGTAAAAAATTAAGTGAGAGGATATTTGCAGAGGATAAACATACTCATAGCCCTCATCTAGATGAAGTATAAGGAAGCTGCACCTTTGCCAGTGAATTATAAAGCTGTAGACATACAAATCACAACAGGAGCCCAGAGTTTCCATTATCTGCTTTATAAATATGTGATTGGGCATTTTCATTACATATAGGCGACAGTAAGTTGGAGCTTAAAAGTATAGACAAAGAAGATATATTTGCTGATGCAGAGAAAAAGTTGTCAGCTGAAAGCTGTGAAGAATTGTATCAACAATAATTCAGAGACTGTTAGTAACAGAAGGCAAAACTGAAATGGTCCTACATACAGAAACTAGAGAACCAGAGCATTAAAACTATATGAGCAGACATAAAATTAATTTCTATATATTTACTTCATAAGAATTTTTCCTCTTCCTTAACTCCTGCTCTGTCACTAATGGCAGTGCAGCATTGCTCATACTCCCCAAACCTTGAGGTGACTACTGGTACAAATATGTTTGTCCAAACATTTTGAAAATTCTCCTTTCCAAGACAGTCTTTCAGTTTAACCATATGTCCCATTATGTTGTATCTGATCAGGAATGTGAGTTAAATGGACAAGTGTCAGTCAGTTAGAAAGGACCTTCACCCTTCGGTGCCTGACTGCTGTTGATTCATTAACAGTGCTACTTAGTAAGTCTTAAGAGTATGAAGAAGGCAATCTTCTATTATATGTAAGCAAAATGTTTGTATTTGTTTATACTTCCAAAATTTGGGGAAACACAGAAAGGAAGTACCAGTTCTTTTACTAATGACCCAAAAAACAGATTTAGTTTCTGTAGCAGAATCTCCACAGCCCTCCTTTAGACAGACTTAGGAAGACAGCAGCTGGTCCCCTCAGCCTTTTTCTTGAAGCTCAAGAAATCCAGTTCCTTCACCTCCTTGTCAAAGAGCACGCGTTGCAGCCTCTCTCATCATCTCAGTTGCTCTCCAGAAGTCTTTCTGCACTTTGTATCTTTTTGTTGTGAGGTCTCAGCCTGGACTGGGTACACCAGAAGTGGCCTCCTGGGTACCAAGCAAGCAGCAGGGAGCATCCACTTCCCTGGACCTGTTGGCTGTGGTCCATCTCTGTGCCTGGTACACAGCTAGCACCACCACCACAAGAGCGCACTGCTGACTCGCATTCAACAAAAATGAGCCATATGATCCATTGAGATCCCCTTGGTTTGATCAGAGATATAACTTCAGATAAGCAGAAAAGTTTCCAAGGAAATGCTTCTATTTTGGCCAGAGCTTTTCCCACTACAGCTTCTGATGCAGCTGTGCATCAAAACAGGTACTGGCTACCTGTTTCCGTGCCAGTGACTATTTAGACTCCATGCACAAAACATGAGCTGTAAATCAAGCCTGAGGAGTAGTGTGTGGGAGGGAGCCCCTGGAGCAGTCATATCTTAATTTTGGCAAACCAAAAATATTTTTAGGAGGCAAACATTTTTAAAGTGATTTTAGGGTGGTCTGGAGATTTCCTGTGGTTTTGCATGTAGGGACAGAAAGTTGATTTTCTCACTAGGCTTAGAATATACTGTAGCTTAATATATACACTGGTATCTTAGTACTAGGCCAAAGTCCAAGAGAAGCATCCAAAGCCTGAGGCAGCTCTCTTGGCTAGAAACCATAAAGGGCCTTCTATTTGTGGTCTCACAAAGTGGGGGTTTTTTTGCAAACCACTGTCTTTTTAGAAAGTCAACCCTAAACAGAGACACAAAATTAAACTGAAGAGATTTTCACTTGACCAGAGTTTATAACAATAATAAAAATAGTTATTAAATTCAAAAGCTATGAATCAAGAAAACGAAGGTCCACTTTAAACTCCCAGTCTTCTGAAATGTTCCAAATACTTGGATTTGCTACAAGCTATTCTCATTACAAACTGGCTGGTAGCTGTAGGATACTGTCCCATGGGAGGTGACGTCTGCGTGAGGGTTAAAATTTTAAGCCTGGATGGGGCCATCAAGATTCAGCCATGTGTGACATACTGAAAAAGGTCTGCACAAACAAAACCTCTTACCCAAACAAAACATCCAACTTGCTCTCCTATGTTTACTGTGATTTTTTTTCTCTTTTTTTTGAAGAGAATCCAAGCATGTTCCACAATTTTTCATCCTGCTGGCAATAATGTGCCAGCTCTTTTCAGGACAAATACGTTATTTTGATGAGCCTGTTACCATTCTAGAAATGTTGCATTCTCCTGAGGCGTAATGTAGTCTTGTTTATCTCAAGTGTTAAAAATGCCATAAAGCGGCCTTTGGCCCCTTCAAAGCCCTTGCTTTATGCCATTTTACTGAGCTTCATTAGAAAATGTAAAGAGTCAGGAAAGTACATCTCAGGCTGCCATCTTCACACTTGTTACTTCTTCTGTCTGAGCTGTCTTTTTTACATTCAGTCTTAGGTGTTTTCCATCAGCTGACAACAAAAATATGCTTTTTTTGCTATTACATAAAGCTATTCAACTCCTAGATTATTCTGGATAATTTGTCAAATATCTGCCTGTATGTGTATTTTATTCCTGATCTTTATCACACAATCAGCTACACCAAAAATCATCTCTGTTTGTTTATTTCTACATGATCTCAGGAATTGAAACCACTTTAAAATTATTACTTCCCAGATTACCACCTATTAACTCTGTACTTAAACAGAGGGAATGGTGCAGTATTTCTGCATTTTGATATTATGGTTTAGCTAAAATTGCAATAATAGTAAACAGATTGTTTTGATGTCCAAGACCTCATAATAACACTAATTATGTAACAGCATGCAAATGTTCTTGATAAGCAAGCTACCTTGTTTTGAACTCCCCTTATTTACCCTTTCCAATGCAGAACACCTTCCTAGTAGTTTCTTTCCAATGTCACTCATAAATGTTCTCTTATATACAACACAGCCTTCTCTAATCTGAAAATTTCACTTCTCTTGTAACTTTATTATCCAAACAAAACAGTTCTGTGTCAGATTTCTCCTCGGTTATTGCCAATGAGAAGCATATGCAAAACATTTGCCATAGGTGCTTGAAGAAAACTTTAAAACGTGAAAGCCTGCAAACTCGAATCTGATTATATGGCACAGACATCATAGTTCTACGCATCCCCCCATTCCCAGACTTGGTTGGGACAAGTTGCTGGAGAGCAGATGACACAGGAAGATCCAGGAAGCAAAATCTGACACTAGCAATGAGTAGCTCAGCAGCCGAGCAGTGTGAGTTAGTGCAAGAGCAGATATGCTGCCTCTTATCGTTGCTATCTTGGGGATAAGTCTAGAATTTATGGGGTCTTTCATTGAGTGCTTCTCTACTGCTGATATTATAAAGGTGTGAGTAGCAGTTTTAGGATTTTGATGAAAAACAAACAGTGGCACAAATGTTCGGCACGTGCATCCAGCAAAACTTTATTAGGAATGGGAGAAAGATATGTGGGAGTAAGCAGGTTTGGGATTACTGTGGTTAAGCAGGATAAAGCCAGTGGAGTAAATTAAATCAATAGCTGAGATGATGGCAGACTGCACAAAACAGAGGGTAAGGGTAGCACTGTCACAAAGTCAAGAACATTTATAGTTTGAATGGGCCTTGGAAGGCCATTACTGGGTGCTGAATCACTTTAGTCATATGCACACATTCCTAGCAATGTCATACAACTGTCATAATGCAGCAGCAATCTTCTAATTTACAGTTATTTTGATAGCTGATGTCAGTGCAGCAGCTTGCATGAGTGAAGATCTCCATTCAAAATCAAACTGCAATCACATTGCACCACACTATTGATTTTAAATTGATGGAAATCAAACAAACACTTCTGGTTACCGTATTACTATATTGCATATTCTTCTCACACTTTGGCCCCTTAACATTCAAAGTTCTGCCTCTCTTTTCTTTTGTACTTTTATTATCATACTGCGTATCACAACTACATTATAATACTGCAGAGGGCACTAGCACTATATATGAACAGCTGTTGAGCAAACCCACAATTTCAGCTGCATAAAATTAGGACAGCAGATGTCCACAAGTATGTATTTATTCATTTACTAGTGTCAGACCTATTTGGTCTATTGATGCTAAGCGCCTGGTGATGCAATCACACCTGACCAAATAACCTTAGATGCAAAGAAATTAGAAATAAGATAAGATTCAAGTAATCAAGTAGTTCAAAGTTCTTGCATGTTTTAAACTTATTAAAAAGAACATGGCAGACAGAAAAAAAACCCTTGCCATGTAAATGATAATTAAACAGAATCACAGAATCACGAAGGCTGGAAAAGACCTGTAAGATCATCAAGTCCAACATCAACCCAACACCACCATGCCCATTAAACCATGTCCCACAATGCCATGCCCACATATTCCTTGAACACCTCCAGGGATGGTGAATCCATCACCTCCCTGGGCAGCCTGTTCCAATGCTTCACCACTCTCTCAGCAAAGAAATTTTTCCTAATATCCAGCCTAAACCTCTCCTGGTGCAACCTGAGGCCATTTCCTCTTGTCCTGTCGCTTGTCACTTGGGAGAAGAGACCAACACCCACCTCTCTGCAACCTCCTTTCAGGTAGTTGTAGAGAGCGATAAGGTCTCCCCTCAGCCTCCTCTTCTCCAGACTGAACAACCCCAGTTCCCTCAGCTGCTCCTCATCAGACTTGTGTTCCAGACCCTTCACCAGCTCCGTCGCCCTTCTCTGGACACACTCCAGCACCTCAATGTCCTTCTTGTAGTGAGGGCCCAAAACTGAACACGGGATTTGAGGTGCGGCCTCACCATCGCTGAGTACAGGGCCATGATCACCTCCCTACTCCTGCTGGCCACACTATTTCTGATACAGGCCAGGATGCCGTTGACCTTCTTGGCCACCTGAGCACACTGCTGCCTCATATTCAGCCGGCTATAGACCAACATCCCCAGGTCTTTTTCCACCAGGCAGCTTTCCAGCCACTCATCCCCAAGCCTGTAGCATTGCATGGGGTTGTTGTTGTTGTGACCCAAGTGCAGGACCCGGCACTTGGCCTTGTTGAACCACGTACAATTGGCCTGGGCCCATCGATCCAGCCTGTCCAGATCCCTCTGCAGAGCCTTCCTACCCTCAAGCAGATCAGCACTCCCAGCTAACTTGGTGTTGTCTGCAAACTTGCTGAGGGAGCACTCAGTCCCCTCATCCAGATCATTGATAAATATATTAAATAAGACCAGCCTCAGTTTGTTTAAAACAGTTTGTTTTACATCTTTGTGCATTTTTCCTTGGGGCATCATAGGTTTTAGATGCCATGATTTCTGTGAACTCATACCAAATAATTATTTTAATATTTAAATGACAGATCAACTTTTAAAAACTTCACTTGTGCTTTAAATAGATATACTAAACCATGCAACACACTTGATGCATTCTCTGATGAACATTCAAAGAGAAGGATTGTTTCTATTTCCAGATCTGTTTCTGAATAGTACTTTGACTTTAGGCAAGTGACTACTTAGTTCCTGTATGGCTGTAAATTGGGTGTGATTGCTGGTAAAACGATTTGTAATTCTTGGATGGAATACCTTTTATTAGTGTTAATTTTTTTAGGAAAATATTTTGGCTTCTATGGTCATAGAAATTTTTGCTGTTAGGCTGATTTCTGTTGTGTTTAGAACAGAGGTTTTGGATGGAAAATTGAGATTTGGACTCTTCGGAAAGCTTCACTGTTCAAGTAACTTGTCTCTTGCTTCCTCCTGCAGAGATGAAGTAAGCAGCCAGAGCCATAAATCCATCCTGGAGGCATTCTGCTGACATCAGATGCCTGCCATACCTACTTTCCTGATGCCTAAAGGTGCCCTTTACCGTAACTATCATAAAAAGAGTAGAAAAACATTCCTAGAAGGAAAAAGTTCTAGGAAATATCTGTTCACACTAACTCCAAGAAAGTTAGGGGATGATTTGATCATAATGTCTAAACAGCTAGATGGTAGAGAACGACTTCTCAGACTAGCCTAAAAACGTGTGAAAGGATCCAGAGGCTGGAAGATGAAGACAGATAATTTCACAGTAGGTTTATTAGGCTGGCTATTAGGAAAAATTTCTTTACTGAGAGAGTGGTGAAACACTGGAATAAGCTGGCCAGGGAAGTGGTGGAGTCACCATCACTGGAGGTGTTCAAGGAACGTGTGGACGTGGCATTGTGGGACATGGTTTAATGGGCATGGTGGTGTTTGTTGATGGTTGGACTTGGTGATCTTACAGGTCTTTTCCAACCGTAGTGATTCTGTGATTCTGTGATTTTTAGAGAGGTGAATAACTAGCTACTGGAATGACATGTCAAGATGGCTTTTCCATCATTATATTAATGAATGTATTTATTTTTATCTTTGAAAGATATGCTCTTCTAAAGTTAGAAATTAATTCAGGGAGATTCTGTACTGCTCCACCAAAATCAATCCCATCTAGATTCAGATTTAGACCTAGATCTGCCACATGATCCTAAAGGAGGGAGCGCAAAATATTTTACAAGTCTATTCCCAAGCTTCTATGTGGCTTATGTAAGGTTTATGTTATATGATTGGCTCCTGACAGCCATTCATAAAACTTGCAGCATTTGCTATCCAAATAGCTTCCAGCTACTGACATTATATCCTCTAGCATATCTGCTTACATTCTGCTGTTGTCCTACTTCCAGATACCATTCATCTTTGAGTGCACAGTCTCAGTAGATGCATCATTGCTTGCTCTGCTGATATCTTCATTGAAACCGCTCATATTAAAAACAGCAGGTGCCATTTAAATAAAATATCCATGTGATTTGATATCTTAAAATCCTGCAGGTCTATACTAAACCTGCTAATCTTAAACATATCGGTGAGATTGTTTACTCACTGACTGTTCATATTGCTTTTACCAGATTATTGTAAAACTATTTAAAAATTATTTAGCTTGAAGGAACATTAACCAACAGCCCTAAAGATGTCCATATTAACCATTTTACAGTTCTACTGTTCAGGTGCCCGAGATGATCTTTTCACAAACATTAAAGCTGCATAAATCAGCACAGTCAAATAGGGGAGTGGACCCAGCTGTTCATTCCTGTTTCTGTGCCTCTCCAACCCATCTTATCTCCCTTCCTCACCTTTATGTCCTATGCCACATTTATAAGACTATGACTCTAAAATTGGGGTGGGGGAACTGACCTGGGTTAAAACTAATTCAGCACAAGACATAGATAATTGAATGGTTATTGCAGTTTGTACTTGCTCCATATATTCACTATGCAGCTCCACAAACAATTATTATAAGGAATAAAAACAGCATAGGGATGAAAACAAATTTGAAGAGCAGTCAGCATCTCTTTTGGGCAACTGCTCAGGCTTAAAGCATTTGTGAAAATCCTTGTTTTGCCCTACCTTAGACATCATTGCCCGGTGTGGCCTCAGCTTAAGGTTTAGGAATAATACATTTGAAGTATTAGATATCTTTTTACCAAGGTACCCCATCAATCAGCATTTTATACATGCAGACTGTAAGACTATTTTAATAATCTGTTTTCCCTGAAAACTTCAACAGGAAGTACTTCCATTTGATATAGAAAAAGGACATATGCAGCAGGAATTTTTTTATGAAGCATATACAAATCACTTTCAAGATACTATTTCACATTAATTTTTTAGCAGTGAGTGAGCAAATAAAGTTAGGATTATGCATCACTGAATTAATTTTGTTAACGACTTCACTGGCAGTAGTGTGAATATCAACATCTTGGAAAAAAAAAGCAAAGTTACATTACATTCAATATAAAGTATTACTTGTATAAAGCCCAAATAGGCTGTAAAGTAGAAGAAAATTATGCTTAAATCTCCTTTAAGGCTTGTTTCTTTTTGAGTGATATAGAAGATAAATTGGAATTTTGCCAAGAGGGATCCTGAATTGCTGTTTTCTTTGTTGGAGGTCCTTACAACTTCCTTATACTTAGCACTGTTATATTATAATTTTACTTGGTAATCCTTGCGCTATTTTTTTTTCAAGCAGGTTAAGTACGAGTCATATTGTTATAACACAACTGTATCACTTTCCAGGCTAAGATGTTGAGCTTGCAGAACATAAATGAAATCTAGCTGGAAAGAAACAGTGAGTCACCTAATCTAATAAACATATTTTTTAAAGTGCTAGAAAAAAATATCTCCAACACATTAAAAGTATCTACAGAAAGGGTAGTGTTCAGTGAATAAATCACAGAGCTAGATAATCTGAGACCAGCGTAGTTCTACCTTTGCTGCACGCAATTGCAATGTGACCTTAAAGTCCGCCTGCATAGTACTTTCCATTGATTACCTATAACTGACTAATTCATCTCACTGAACATCAGCTGTTTAAAAGTTAGGTAGCTGTTATAAGTTACTCATCTGGATTGCATCTAACTATTGTCAATACAGACATAAATACACAATCCAAATGGTATGAACCTTCCTTGGGAGCTCTCTCCATTGTCAGTACAGAGAATGTACCTTGAACCGGACGCATCCATTTAAGCCAGGTAAAGTTAGGTGAGCTAAAGATTACCCTAGCAGCTCCCTGGTTAATATTAATTTTCTTTCTGGACAGTTCCTCTAAGAATGTCAGGTGTTATTGAATTAGGAGCATGAAGTAGCACTGGAATTTAGACTGAGTACTTTGTCTTTAGGAATCTTTAACATCTCTCTTTTTTATCTCTCCTGGTTGCAAAGTAGGAATGGTGTCCACCTACTTTTCTAAAACAGTCTCTTTTGCAATATAAGCAATAAATGCTAAATAAATTAAAAGCTAGTGTGATTTAATTGACATGGAATTTCTTGACTATCAATTCTACACTGATATTAATCTGTATATTGACACTGATACATGGTAATTACTGACATGCATTTTGTTGCTGTACGGCCACAAAGACGACATACTACATTCTTAAAAACAGGCTGCATTCCTACCCAGTCTAATTGAGATTTTGGCTAAGACTGCAGTGCAGAATAGGTCCCCAGGTCTATGTTTAGAATCAATATGAATATTCATTTTAAAAAAATGAAAGAAAGAAATGCACATGTGCTGAAAAACAAAAACCTCGCTTCTAACTGAAATAAATCAGTTGCTTTAGCAGTTCATCCCTTTGGGACACCTAAAGGCAGTAGTTCATATTATGGAGTAATGGGCTGCAAAATTTCAGTGTAATGACAGAATTTTGTTTCTGGCAGATTGACAGAATTTTGTTATTTTGGGGAAGGCTGTAGGGGTAACCATAGCATAAAAGTAAGGTCAACTCCAGTCAGACAATTTTTAGTAACTGGAAGATTGTGCTGGTTGCCTGGCAACTACAGCAGATATAAACTAGCATTTCCAGGTGACTTGGGAGACTTATGGCTTTTTCTCTTGGTATATTGAGAAGATTGCCTTTTAAAAGCATCTGGCAGTCAGAAAGGTAAATTAGTCATGGTTAACATGGCCCATGGTAGAGGCAGAGACTGGCTGATCTGGCTTCTTCCCAGCACATTTTTCCATCTTTCCATGAAGTGTTAATATATCATCTAACTCTTGAAATTAAGAGACACAGGCTTGATTCCTTTGTTTCATTTGGATAAACTAACAAGATACGTAGGCTCAAAATGTATCTCTAGCTTCCCAGCATCATCCCCTAAGCATTTCCCTCAGCCTGCAGAGAGCACTCAACAGGTTCTAGGTAAGACCCACCCTATGCGGAACTCTGTCTTTACGCCATTTGTTATGCATCGGGGGGGGTTGGGGGGGGGGCGGAGGCAGTGGTGGAGCTGCACCCCGAGGAGGAGCCCATGTCGGAAGAGAAGGGGTGCGGTGAGGGAGATGAGCGGGGGCAGGGTATTATAAATTTTTACATTAAAAAAAAACACAAACAACCAAAAAAATGGGGACGAGTGGCTGGAAAGCTGCAGAAAAGGACCTGGAGGTGCTGGTTGACAGCCGGCTGAATATGAGCCAGCAATGTGCTCAGGTGGCCAAGAAGGCCAACGGCATCCTGGCGTGTATCAGAAATAGTGTGGCCAGCAGGAGCAGGGAGGTGATCATGGCCCTGTACTCAGCGATGGTGAGGCCGCACCTCGAATACTGTGTTCAGTTTTGGGCCCCTCCCTACAAGAAGGACACTGAGGTGCTGGAGCGTGTCCAGAGCAGGGCGACGAAGCTGGTGAAGGGTCTGGAGCACAAGTCTTATGAGGAGCGGCTGAGGGAACTGGGGTTGTTCAGTCTGGAGAAGAGGAGGCTGAGGGGAGACCTTATCACTCTCTACAATTACCTGAAAGGAGGTTGCAGAGAGGTGGGTGTTGGTCTCTTCTCCCAAGTGACAAGCGACAGGACAAGAGGAAATGGCCTCAGGTTGCACCAGGAGAGGTTTAGGCTGGATATTAGGAAAAATTTCTTTGCTGAGGGAGTGGTGAAACACTGGAACAGGCTGCCCAGGGAAGTGGTGGAGTCACCATCACTGGAGGTGTTCAAGGAACGTGTGGACGTGGCATTGTGGGACATGGTCTAATGGGCATGGTGGTGTTAGTTGATGGTTGGACTTGATGATCTTACAGGTCTTTTCCAACCTTAATGATTCTGTGATACTGTGAAATTATTACAGAAAGCAAAGCCTTCTCTTCTCATCAAGGAAGGATACTTATAAGAATAGGAAAGTGACTGAAATTTTAAAACTGCTTTGTTTTGCTGGGACATTCCCATTCTCTGGGACATTTCTCAATGCTTTACTTCCCACTGTTTTGTTAAAGAAGTAATTCACCCTTCAGATTGGCAAATTGGAATTCTTTTTTAACAAAGGTCGGCTTACTGTTTTGTTCCATCCATAAGCATAGCACACATTTTAGCATGATTCTCCATACTGAGACCTTGCTGGATAAGCTCTAGAACTGCACAGAAGGTATTGATGGACCTCATTTGTTGTACCTAGTCACAGCAGGTATTGCTGTCTCTTCTGGGATCCTTTTCTCCATCTGAAGAGCAACACCTTCCAATCGTGATTTGCCATTGGGTGTTCTTGTTGCTGCCTCAGCTCCTCTAGTATGTTCAGACTGTCCATAAGGTAGTCATGGATAAGAATTTAATAATTTTCATAACTGATTCCCATAAATGTCGTCATTCCCATGTGGAGGATAAGTCATCTGGGGAGAAATTAACTGTATCCACCTTCAACAGAATCACAGAATCATAGAATCATTAAGGTTGGAAAAGACCTGTAAGATCATCAAGTCCAACCATCAACCCAACACCACCATGCCCACTAAACCATGTCCCACAATGCCACATCTACACGCTCCTTGAACACCTCTAGGGATGGTGACTCCACCACCTCCCTGGGCAGCCTGTTCCAATGCTTCACCACCGTCTCAGTAAAGAAATTTTTCCCAATATCCAGTCTAAACCTCCCCCGGCACAACTTGAGGCCATTTCCTCTTGTTCTATCGCTAGTTACTTGGGAGAAGAGACCAGCAACCACCTCTCTGCAACCTCCTTTCAGGTAGTTGTAGAGAGGAATAAGGTCTCCCTTCAGCCTCCTCTTCTCCAGACTGAACAACCCCAGTTTCCTCAGCCGCTCCTCAAGATAGAAGATATAGTAGGCTATTGTCTAGCTTGCTTTATTGTCAGTGGAAGATCGCCACTACCTTGTACCTACCTTAGATACTCATGATACAATGGGTGTCCCGCTGATTGGTTTAGACTAACTACTTTCAGAAAGCTATGGCTAGGTGTAATGTATTCCATACTTGAAGTTGCAAGCCCCAGTGTCCTGACAGTCTCACAGGCACCATAATCCTTTGGCCAAGACAAACTGCTTATTTCCACAGGGTAACAATTTCACAGATGATGCAGAAATAGGTCCGTGGTAAGGAATGTTACTGCTTAATATCTGCTTTATTTCTTTTCTCTTCTGCCTGTTGTTCAGTATCTCAAGCCCAGTTTTCCCACGTATATGATCCTTTCTTTACCCTGTCAGTCTAATCTGGATATCAGCTCTTCCGAAAAATATTTCTTCTAGTATTGTTTTCTGATAATACTGCTGTATATGAAACTAGATTATAACAATGGAATTCAAGTATCCTTGAGGATGGAAATGAAAATTCACTCTGGTAACTAGGATACACATCATAATCAAGACAATGCTACTGTACAAGGACCTTTTGAGTATACAATAACCTATTTAATGTGTGCAACGGTGTGTAGTGATATATGATTTGTTGTAGAGAAGTATTTTGGAATTTAATCAAGACTTCTTTCCTAAACTAACTTTAGGTGATTTTAATACTAAAAAATACACCCCTAGGAGGAGATTTTAAATGCAAATATAGGTCCACCTTAGCAAAATGAGTTACATTAAAATTAAGACATGCACAGATGAACTTTAGTATGAGTGACCAATCAGTTATTGTGACTCTTCCTTTGTTATTGTAAAAGACCCTGTATGTTTCTGAAAGATATGCTGGCTGTGTTAGATGCCTAGCACCCAATTTTGCAAAACTGAAATGAATACAAATATCTTGACTCAGTGTGTTAATTGGCATTTTGCACACAGGGTGAAGAATCCTGATTTAGGGACAACAATAGTGTGTATCATTGAAAAAGGTGATGTTTCATCATTCCATGGTTCTAGCTGATATTTTGTACTTCTTCTGAACCCTTCCTCCTAGGTAACTGTGCTATACAATTTCTGAGATACTATATATATTTTTAATAGGGCTCCAAACTCTCTGAGGCTTAACTGCTCAAAACTGTATGGTTTAAATACCATAAACCCATTTTTGGAGTCAGGTTGGACTTGTTGCATTGTTTCTTTAGGAAAGTAGTCAAAAAAAGCTTGATTTTTTTTTTCATTTTGACAATTTATCAGTTTGTTTTGTTGTTCTGTTTGATCATTGCATTAGATTCCCTGTAACATGCTCCATAGTCTGGTTGCAGCATTATGAATTTTATAGTAGCATTTTGCATAACATTTTCTAGAAACACTTGATCAGATGTTGATTTCTCATTACAAATGAGAGTTTCATTACACATGCCTTGTTGCAGGCTTAGTGCAGAATATTTAATTGAAAATCGATTACCATAAAATAGTTTACCTTCAGTATAAGTGAGTTCATGGATTTTGTTGGGGTTGTTCTTTATACTGTTTAATCAATGCGTATGGAACAAGTAACATTTCAAAAGCAATAAACAAGCAATCAGTCTCCGTACTAGACTGCTAGTCCTTTTACATGAACGAGATGCTGTGTCTTTTATCACTTCCCACCCTTTTTACTTTACCAGTTATGTCATCAGATTTGACAATCATTTACAGCTCATTTGTGAAGAATGGTAGTTAAAGTAGTATCTTCTCAAAGACCTGTATGCTGTTTCACTTGTCAGTGCATGTACTTTTTTTCAGCAGAAGTATTTAGCATTTCCACAGGATTTTTATTCATGCCTCTCTCATTTTTTGCTGGAAATTGTTCATGTATATGCATCTTCAGAGTATTGTCCTGAATATAGCTTGTGTTAAATGTGATGCACTAATCCATCACCTATTTTGAAGATAAGGTATTTGGACAGCTGCTAACAGTTACAGTACCTAGTATTACAGAATGTTAATTCTTTTTAGTGCCACCAGCTGCTGTTGTTGAATAACTATTGCGTAAAAATAAAAATAAGATTAGTGAATAATACGTACCATGTTCAAGGCTTGGCAAGCATTTTTTTACCAGTCATGTCTGTGTTGAGCAGACAAATATATAAAAATTCATTTCTGGTCACAAGAGTGTTGGCAGAATTAGAGACAGTTGCATATGCTAACACAAGCATGCTTCCCTGAAAATATCTTCACTGTAAGTCTTCACACAACTGTGGTGGGAAGCATTGATGAATTTGGGGACCCATCTGGAGGTGAGACAGGCAGTAGGCAGGTGGTTGTAGAATAATTGCTGGAGGTAACTTAGAAATTAAATTTATATTAAAGGTACAGCACTGAAGAAATCTTCAGGGTGGAGTGTGGCGAATATGCAAGGAATCCATCCCACAGAAGTTCCCTAGGCAACCTTAGATGTTGGCAACACCAGGGGAGGTTGGTGTGCTGACCCTAAGAGAAACTGCACGGAGGGTGGAGCGGAGTGAAGACACCGTGGCCAGGCTATGTGATAAGACGGGAATTAGAAGGTACTATGGAACTGACAAGCTGCATATTTACTACCCTGAGCTGCATATTTACCACCCTGAGCCAACAGTCTGTCATTTTTTGACAAAATACTATCTTTTGGGTGAACTTTTCTCATTATAATCTCATTATAATACCAGAAAACACACCTCCATCCCAAAGCTACCCACCTCCAAGGTGCGACCACCCCTCACTGAGCTTGTGCTCTGGATTTTTCTTAGTCTATACCTTTAAAAGCAGAACGAGAAACTTGTACACCAATTACAATAGAGGTATGTATGACTAGAGTCACTCAAGCTCCACCTGTAAGGACAAATAATATAAAAATGGCTTAAGAGAGGAACGATGCCAGGGAAGATACCATCACAGACCACCTCTGACATCTGGGATCAGTCAATGGGCTGAACCTCTCTTCCCCCCCGCAGGGACGCCTTTGGGTAAGATTCGAACACTTGGTTATACCGAGTGCTTCCCCGGGAGACTTAGAAATCTCTGTAGAGTTGCTTTATAACTTAATGCATTTGTAGCCAGGATATATTACTCATATTCTTGGTATTTGCACATGCTTTGCAGGCAGTAATTTTATCACCGGCAATCCAAAAGAACTTGTGCATCTATTGCTTCAATAAACTGCACTATTCACTAATCTAGCCGTGAGAGTTCTCCTTGAATGCCACCAAATCCCTTAAGTGTGGCTGTGCTAGTTCATGGAACGCGACTAGACTGAAAATGTACAGTGTTACGAGTGCATCCGTAATCGTTGAGAGTTCAATACCTTGAACACGACTGGACTTGTAACACAGAAAAATTGGGCGTCACTCAGAATCTAAGCCTAGCCATCCCCAGCCCCTCTGATATCTGTGGACAAGCTGGAATGCAAGGGGGTTTATTTTCTGCCAAATTGCCTTGCCCTTTAACGTGACAGTGTCATAAAGACTAAGTTATGAATAGCCCTCATTCAAAGCAGTAGTTTACAAGTAATCTGTAAGTCGTAATAGATTCACATATGGCCTTCATTACATTACTGAAATGAAGAACAAACTCAGATTATTCAGGAACAAAAAAATCTTAGTTATACATACTGCCCACTAAGTGCTTCATCTAAGATACACTTAGACTCTGTTGTAGAATTAGACTTTTATTCCTCATCTGTAGTCTAAAATATGGCAAATTTTACAGTTAATTCAGTACTTTACCCTCCTTTACACATATTTCAACAAGGGTAGTTGCAGTCCCTATGTTAGAGAAAACACTGAGACAAGTTAGACCACACGGGTAAAGTCACCTTCTCTTGGGCTGTGTATCTTGTTCTCTGCCTCCCATGTTGGACATCAGGGAGTCGGCACGAAGCAGTGAAAAAATTTGTTCCCAGTACCACTATAGGGAACTAGAAGGTGAATGTAATGGTGAGACCAGAACATAGCTTTTTGGTTAATCGACACATTGTCAGTTCACCAACCGCAGTCATAGACAAGAGCATAAATTGTAGCATATGATGTTCAGCATTTTAATTGGAAGTTCATGTGAAGACAGCTCAAAGACAGTTCATCCAATGTCAGTTTTATTTCTCTAATACTTTAGCATTAAGCATTAAGCATTCTCTTAGCTCAGTAATGTGTCATAACAAATTACTTTTCTTATACCAGTCTACCTAAAGAACCAAGAAATATTTTTTGCATTAAACTGGAAGGCTCAACTTGTTTTTCTCCCCTCATTTTTTTCTTCCCATTAACTTACAGCTACATGTAGGCCATGTTTTTTTTAGTATCGGACACTAACACATGTACTCATATATTGTACCATAGCAAAATATTAAGTAGATGATGCTCGTTTAGAATTCTGATTATGTCAGAATTTATCTGTGTATGATATACACTGCACCATTTGAGGGAAAAAAGCAACAAGTAAAAGAAAATGAAGCAGAGGGAACTTTAGGTGCTGGAATGTACTTTAGTACAGAAAAAATACAGAAATGTTTCAGTATAGATAAGTTAAAAATAGATTATTTTGAGGAAAATGTAGACAATGTAGAAAAGTTCCTCCTTCCTACACTCACTTATTCCTGTAATGAATGTGCAAATGATCAAGGTAGAAAAGATTTCAAGCATAAAGGAAAAAAAAAGAAAAAAACAAAATAAAAAATATCAAAAGGCTCCTATGTAGGCACATTTACTGTGTTAACTGTGTGGTAAAATTAAGAGGTCCCGCTGGTAAACTGTCACAAGGTGAACATCCAACCTATGCATTCGTAAAACTACAAATGGCACAGTGAAAAGGGTTGTTCTTGAGTCTCCCATTCATTGCGTGACTGACCACATGGTATGGCAGCCTATTACACTTGTCTGAGAGCTTTCACCTAGCTTTTCTCCTGTCTATGTGATTGTCTTTGTTTCAGGAGCATGAAGATCTTGTGATTCTTGTCAGAATTAGCTGCTCCAGAAATGTTTACTTAGAGCTGACAGTTACTGAGGAGGAGCATGGTATGCCATGCTGCATACAGAAACATTCATACTAAATACTTTCTAGATATTCATCAAAAGAAGCCCAAGCACAAAACACACAGAACTGGTACTTTGGTACTTGTACCTGGAATCCAGCTACACTGATCTGGAGACAGCACCCCTTGTTCTTTCTTTTCCAGCCTTCCGTTCAGTATCGAGCAGCTATCATTCAAAGTTCTCTTTCACAGATGATCTCCCAGTCTGTCACACAGTTGATATTATCTGCCTCTAAGAAGACAGATCTTTGCTAGCAGCTTGACAAGAAAGAATATGACATTTTCTTGCAAAATCTATTGCTAGGCCACTTAAAAGTAATATAATATTCCTGCAGTGGAGGTCCTGCCTTTTTCCCAATCTAATGTTCACTGATAAAATTTACTCAAAAAATTATTTAACTAATTTTAGCTCTCTGTCTGTAAGCCTCTGTACACAGACTATGGTTTCTCAGAAGTAATTGTTCAAATAATTTGCCAAATATTACGTATTTCTATATTTTTTCTCTCGGTGGTTAAATAACATTGTATAGTTTTCAGTGTCAGTGTACATATTTAGTTTTCTCCCCATCTACAAAATAACTCTTCTAAGATAAGATAAATAGGTAAAAAAATGATGTCAAATGGTAACTCTGAATGACCTCTCACAAACATTTCTCTTTGAGTTAAGGGACAAATTGAGCGACACAATGAGGCATTAACCTTAGTTTTTCTATGGAAAATACTTACTTTAAAAACAGCATACTCTATAGTGTGCTTACTTAAACCAGCTGACCTTACCTTATTTAACATAGTCCTAGATATAAACTCAGTCACTTTTTGTTAACTTCAAACTTCTAGCTACTCCCTCAGATTGTCTCATGACTATCTGAGAGCCTCAAGCCAGAGCCATGGAACTGACAAACATTGCAAGCACTGAGTGTCAAAGGACGCCTTTCATCTACACACAGAGGCGAGCACCAAGGATGCTGCAGATTTAGACTGAAAAATAGACATCTCGAGAAGTAATTTGTAATCCAGACAAACTCTTCTGTACTAAGGACATAGGTATTCTTGTGCCAAGGTGTTAAAGATTTATGAAGGCTTTTAAGGAGATATGTTGATTTTCTGAATGCTCTTGAAAGTAAATGTTATCAGGACGCATTGATAGGTTTTGTCTGTTTCTAGTTTAGGAAACATACTGTGCTTTTCACCCCAGATCACCTTGCAATTCTCACATTCATCCTTATGTGACATAATGCAGCTGAAACAAGCCCTGGAGCTATTATGCAATGCTAATGCCTTTTTTGTTTATAGTGGAAATCAGCCATTTTCTGTGCAGCCTGGATGTTACCATTCTGAAGTGTCCTACAAAATGGCATAGATGTTTTCTCGGTTCATTCTAACAGCCTTACAAATCCAGTTTCATAGAAACTTGAAAAGAAGGCATTATCCTAGTTAATGCTGCTGATTTTTTGTAAACTAGTTATTATTAATAATTTCTTCTGTTATGTTTGAGGTTATAGCTTCCGTACTTGGAAATAGCAATAAGACTGATACGCAGACTATTTTGTTTGAGTATTTGTTGAATAACTGGTGAAAAAATAGTTCTTTTGGAAACATTAAAAATGTTATGATGATGCCAGAAAGACAGAAGCCTATGGCAAGAAGAAACTATAACTAGAATTTACAGTTCTTTGCTCCTACTGAAAATTAAGGGGAATTTCACCCTTGAATGCAGCAGAAAGGAAGGTAGGCCACCAACAAAATGCTTTTGAAAATCTCCATCATGTGTTTCAGGGAAACCTACAAGGAAGGTAAAAAGAACAGCACTCTGCAGGTGAATGAGCAGATGAATTATTTACCTTAGAATGGAAGAAGCTATTCCTAAAACACTGATCACCAATGTTCTCCTTCTAAGGGTTGTTGCAGTGATATTACTGAACATCTTTAAGTGCTGTATGTCTGCTCTGCTGCAGCGGGCCAGGGAGAAACAATTAGCACAATGGGCTCTTTTCTTCAATAAGGAGTAAGCTTGCTGAGAATATACTGGGAAGAAAAAAACACCTGCTGTTGTGCTGTGTTGTTCTCCTTTCATGCTAAAATACTTCTTTTGTGGTCATTTTCCCAAACTAGTCTAAGTTACTGGGCTCCATCTGATGTGTAAGTGACATATTATTTAGACATGATGCGTTACTGCATCTGTCTTTATGCTAAGCTGGAACATGCTCCTCCATTTAGAGTATGGGGAAATGCAGATACAATGTCTTTCCTGACAACACAGCATTACAGAGAAGGGAGGGTATAGACAGAGAATTTTTTTATTGTTGTTGTTGCCAATTACACAAGAGTTCAATTCAGTCAATAAGCAGCTGTTTGGATTCTCTGAGTAGGGATTATTTTATGCAAATTGTATACATTTTTAGTCTGTTCTCAGCTAAATCTATGACTATATTCATTTAGCTAAATAATTTATTTTAAAATGTTTTCATTGTCATGTGACAGTTATTTCATTATTTTGAACTTTGGTGTTTGCATGTACACAATTTTTCAGTAGAAATTTCTAAGTTTTATAACTGTATATATGGTTTGAGAGTTTTGCAAGAGAATGTATGAATTTGTCCTGTGAAGTCTTCATTCATGTTATACCATAGACACTGTACAGCACTGTACACTTCTTTATTTTATTGTGATTTCATCATCCTTTCATTTGAAAGGAATTTTAAAAAAGGACTTTAAGACAGCACAGGGAACAGCATCTAGATGGTAAATTTTACTACAAACAAATGTTTCCTGTTTTATCCACAAATGTAATCTAATTCTTAAAAACAGATTTTCATTATTGACATTGCTAATCATCTGGGCAATTGTCCCCTCCTTTAGATAACACATTCACATTTTACTTTGCCTGCAGAAGTCTTGGGCACTCTAGCAATAGGATAGAAGACTATATTTTCCAAATTGTGATTCATTAGTCATGGTTTCTGGCTGACAAAAGCATGGAGTCTAGACATTTTTAGTTACTTAAACTTGCTTTAATTCTCCAAGGTTTCAAGAAGTGATAGAACTTGTCAAAAATTTAAGAAAAAAAAAGGCCACAGGATGGTGAGCCCACAGGGTGTTAAGACATATGGGCATTCATTTCAATCTGCTTTTAATCATCTAGAGTTAAACTAAAAAGCAGGAGTGGTCTTTCAGGCATGGGATTTGTTGATTCTGAAATATTGTACAATTAATTTTTATTGTCAGTTGATTCTTTACTGTGTTATTTATAGTAGCTCTATGGCTCAACATTAACCTGTTTAATAGGTTAGCAATTCATGAAGATTGGTTATAAAAATGCTAAACTTCTTGTTAGGTTGGAAGCAACATAATGGTAATTATTACAATGACGGGTTTACAGTTTTGCTGCTAGTAGACAAATAGCCTCTAATGGATCAGTTGCTATGCTAGGGATATTGCCTATAGTTCCATGTTAAATCAGAATATCCAAACAAAGGAGTGAGAGAACAGGGATACTGAACAGTCTTTATGGTTATCTTAGTAGTGTGCAGTATTTGCCTGTCCTTATGTAGGTAGTAAAAATGTTATTCAGGTTCACATGATACATTTTTACAAATTGATCTCAGCTGCACATACTTAATATTAATAAATATGAAATTTATTTAAGAAAATTGAGTCACTCAACAACATAAGCATTGACTACAGGTTTAAGCACATTAGAATATACAGTTCTGTGTAAGAGAGAACTTTTCTACAAACCTTCTTTACGATTTGATCATTCATTAAAATTAATTGAAAGTTTTCTAGGAAATCAAAGTGACATTGGATCATTAGACTTGGACAAAGATCTTACTCTTTAGTCAAAAGGCTTTAATAAAATGAATTAAATGTAAGATATCTCCACCTTCAGGTATTTTATGCCTTACATTTCCTTCAACAAGGAGATCTCCAAGGAGCCTTACCCACTGCAAAAGGTAAAGCAAATCCTGTTTGTGCAGGGCTAAGAGAGATCAGTGAAAACAATGGGAAACATGAAGAATTTATAAACTGCAGGTAGGGGACTGTTGGGTTAGTTTGTTTACATGAATGGTAAGGAAGATAAGTGGTGTAACTCAGTTTAGAGAGACATCACTGAAGAGAAAGTGTTTTACAGGGAAAGGCCACAAATGGTACTTCTGAGGAAGAAAATAAATCTTGCTTTATTTCTCAGGTTCTTTGTGATTGTTATTACAATACAAGGTCCCAGAATTCTGAATTTCTAACATATTTTTTTATTATTATTTCTAAAGTGAAGATAAATATTGGCAGTTTTCATATTTTCAGGTTTCTAAAATCTGCTTTTGTTCATAGCCAGAAAATAGCAGTAGTTCATGGCTGGGATGGGAGGGGTCAGGGAAGAGGGAGTTGTTGTTTTTTTCCATTCCCACTAACAGGGAGGAAAGAAAACCCAGGGATAATGTTCAGATGTTTTTAGAGAGTTGTAAGTCATTTACAAATGAATCAATTATTATTGTATGTAGGGCAATGAAATGGGAAAAAAAAGCACCACACCTTGCAGTGGCATTTGGTCATATGACAAAATGTGGAGTCAGCTTGGGTCCTTGTGGTACAACAGAAAGAACCGAGAAGCATTAAGAACATGGAGAAAAAGGTAAGGACTGCTATTAAGTTTGTATCACTCATGGTTCCTGTTAGATAACTGATTTTGCATTATGAGATGTAAGAAGTATAACTTTTCCTTCTGAAGAAAATGAAAAATGACAAATGATGTTAGCTGTTTTTTGAATAAAAGTCATCCCTTTTATTTCAAAAATTATTTCATAATATACCATCTTTCACTGAAGAGCTTTTAGCCAGCAACTGTTTATAAATTGGTGGGTTGATGCTTTTTGTTACAAATCTTACACAGATTAAAGTAGCTGAAGCCTAAAGGGATTGTGACTGAGAGATACAGCCCAATCTTTTTACTGAGGAGAGATACCAGCTTTGTCTTGTCTTTTCTGCATGGGCCATATGGAGGTGTTCCTGGGCCCTCTGTAGGAGGCATACATCCCCATCCATCCATCTCTCCGCCCACGTGGAGGAAGCCGTGACAGCTCTTCTGAGGAAGAGGCAGTTGGCCAAGCAGAATCATCCCTTGGGCTACATCCAGCTCACAGGATACTAGAGATCATCCTGGCCAGAGCTGCTCATGTCTGCATTAGTTTGGGTTCTGAGACTACCATGAACCTTGGCTAAGCCCAGAAACTTACATTATATAGAAGAATGTTCTTGTCCTGTTACTTGTCTGGGGAAAAAAAAAAAACCCACAAACTTGTTAATTCATCTGAATTTCTTTAATTTGATGTTTCAGACTGCACAGCTCCTGTGAAAACTTGAGTAAGATGAGTGCATTTTGGAGGGATTTCCTTCTACAATTATTACGAAGCATGTGTCTATTGCTTTTAGTTAATTGAGCAAACAATGCCCTTGATAGCCATTTCCTTTCACCATAGTCAAAGGCAAGGTAATTAGTTAATTGCCAGAAGGGGTTGTTAACTGCTGGTAATGAACCACTATTGAGGAAATTACTACTACAGTACCATTAGATACTGTGAACACGTGTAAGGGGGAGAAATGCTATTTCTGATATTTCTGTACTTTTTCCTGCAAGAGAGTTGTAGCACATATATTGCTGAGAGATAAAGAAAAAAAAAAAAAAAAAAGAAGGGAGGAAGAAAACAATTACCATTTAGAGCAACAAAATTATCCCACTGTTAAGAATTATTTTTCATATTCTTCATGTGGCTAGTAATGACATGAATTTTCAAGACAATAGTCCAAATCTATTCTTAAACTTTCATCTTAAAATATTGATCATTTGATCCAGCAGTATATAGAATAACGATACTTTGCTAAAATTTACATGATGAAGTACAGTGTAATGTATTTTTATGCCATTTGCATGAAAGAATTTAAAAAAAATACTCTCATTCTAATCTACGCGTGATTCTGTAAATAGATTTGGACCAGACCTAAAGGATGGATGTTCTCATCACAAAGATTATCACAATTCTCACTAATGACTATTCTTTGTTGTCAGATTTAGCAATACCCCTGGTATGTATCTCAAAAGAAAAAGGGTTAGGTTATGCTTATATCAAGTATATGAAGGTCAAAACAGTTTTTAGAAGGCTAAATTATAGTGTAACTGCAACAAAAATAGGAATTAAACATTCAATCAATTTTTCAAGAATTTTTAAAATTCTTGATAAAACACTAAAAACGCACCTCTTTTTAGTCTGAATAAAAATGTCCCTGTGTACTGTATTTCAGATGTTCATGCAGAATCCTGTAATAAAGAAATTCAGTGTATTAAACACAAGTCCATACAAGAACTTTCTGTGCAGAGTAAGCCCGGAACAACATACATTATACTTCATGAAAATTAAGTTTCCAGGTGTACTGTGAGTTCACAAAATCATGGAATCACAAAATTACAGAATGGCTCAAGCAAGGCCACCTAAGGCTGGTTGCCCAGGACCACATCCAGATAGCTTTTGAGTGTCTCCAAGGTTGGAGACTCCACAACTTCTTTGGGCAACCTGTGCCAGTGCTTGGTATTTCCTGATGTTCAGATGGACCCTCCTGTGTTTCAGTTTGTGCCCATTGCCTCTTGTCCTGTCACTGGGCATCACTGAAAAGAGTCTGGCTCCCTCTTCTTTATACCCTCCTTTCAGGTATTTATGTACATTGATAAGATTCCCCTGTGCCTTCTCTTCTCCAGACTGAACAGTCCCAGCTCTCTCACCTTCTCCTCGTAGGAGAGGTGCTCCAATCCCTCAGTCATCTTAGTGGCCTTTCATTGGACTCTCTCCAGTATGTCCATCTCTCTCTTGTACTGGGGAGCCCAGCACTGGACACAGTACTCCAGAGGTGGCCTCACCAGTGCTGAGTAGAGGGGATCACCTCCCTTGACCTGCTGGCAACACCCCTCCTAATGCAGCCCAGGATACCATTTGCCTTCTTTGCTGCAAGGGCACATTGCTGGCTCATGTTCAACTTGGTGTCCACCAGAACTCCCAGGTCCTTTTCCGCAAAGCTACTTTTTAATGACATATCATAAGCACATGCACATATGGGAAGCTGTTAAAAGGGACTCACATTTATACTATGTCTGGGAACAAAAAATAGAAACCAGCAAACTGTATGGCAGCCTCCACCTCTTCTGAGTGATTCTGTCTGTATGCAAACAATCCACAGATGTCTCTCTTTGTCTGAACAGGCCTTTGAGATGAGTTTTATATGCCATACGTATACCAGCACAGTCATCTACTAGCTATCCATGTCTGCTGTGTAAAGGATTATCAGTTCCTTTTACAAGAAGAAAAGTCCTTCCTCTTGCAAAACAAAGTGTTCAAAGAGTTGACAAAAACTTCACCACCACATCAGAAGAAAGATTAGTAGAAAATCCAGCAAAATAGTACCATTAATTATGAAGTTCCTAGCAAGCTGCAACAATATAAATAGTATGAGTTTCTACAAATCAGTATATATTGACAAAAATAGTAGCTACTGTATCCTATTTATCTCTTCATCACAAATATGTTCCTATTTATTAGTAATATATTACCATCTATCTAGTAATATTAGATTTTTTATAGATTATATTGTAGCTAAAATTCTGTGAATATTTCCGTTAGAATTACTTTGTATAATTACTAGCTAACTGTAATGTATTGATGAGTGCTCTCTAAAGATTAAAATTTAATACACAAGTTCTCCAAAGGAAAGCATTTTAGTCACAGAAAAAATGGGATACTTCTGGATAATATTATTTGTCATTCTTGTTTTCTTTGCAGAATAACTGAAGCATGTTTTAACAAATAAGTATGAAGTTAAAGTCAACTTTTATGTGCAGGCAGTACATAAGAGAAGGCACAAAAAGAAAGGTACTATATTTCATATAGGTAGCAGATTGCATATTAGTTCACTACATGCCTTTAAAGGACAGGAAGGAGACACTGGGAAGCAGAAACTGATGTATAGAAACCAGAAACTATACTGACTGTGACCAGATCTCCCATTTGTGATCTATTTCAGGCTACATAGACAACACCTACTTAAGGTATCTAAGTTCAAATACCTTAGTTCCAAGCTTCCCGTTAAGTATGGAGGAGATTCAGAGCAGCTAAGCAGAGACTTTGGACTGGCAGTGGATACTTTCCTGTATTTCTGTATGAGAAACATAATTGTTTTACATGATTAGCTCAGCATAGTCCCAAGCCAGCAAGGAACATAAGCAAGTACTGAAGTGTCTCAGTAGTTGCATTGGCACATGCTTTCCTTAGGTCCAAGCCTGTGGAAATAGCTATCCTCCCCCAACAGAAGATTAGCTCCCTACCTCTCCCACATAGCTTCACAAAGGAATTTAGATAGCACTTTAGCTCTCTAAATTTAGACTGCCACTTCAGTTCTCTAAATCCAGCTGTGAGACCCTCAGAAAGCCCTGCTTAGCTGCTACTTAACCTGAAAGGCACTGAAATGATCTCAGCACCAAAATACTCCACCAATAAATTCTTCTAGGTGCCCACATTTCTGATGCTGGATAACAATATCCTGTGCATATCCTGAAGATGCCGAGCAGCTGCGAATGTGAGCATGGCACATTCTCAAATTAGGCATTCTGCTGCTTGGATTGTCTGTTGGGACTAATCTCATAGACATCCTTATATGCCAAGAATCAAATCAGATTTCAGAAGTCTTATTGCCAGAGGAAGGGATGTTAGGTTATCTCTGAATAATACACTTCTAGTTTGTTTTTTGCCAAGGTGGGAGAACTGCTTTCAGATTCCTCTTCCAAATCAGGCACACAGGGTAGGTAAGAACCTGAATCTTTTCACTGGGATGTGGTATAAAAGGAAAATGTAATTTCTGCCTGTTTTCTCAGAGAAAAGCCATTATAAGCTAGGATTAATAATCTAAATCCAAATTTCCCCATACTGCAGAAAGTAATTTCCTTCTAACTACCTTATCAACATTGCTGTTCAGCAGCCTTTTCTTTTTCTTCATTGGTCTTTCTTACAGACTGGCTTGGGTGACTTTTTACTCTCCTAGTGCCTGCTATGGGTCCTATTCTTAGGACCGTGATGCTTTCCATGTGGAAGAAATTCCTAAATCTGGACTGACAAGTTCACTAGAGAACAAGTACCTACCAATCACCATTATTAAAGCTAATCCCACTTGGAAGTTCTTGCTGCTTCATGTCCCATGTTTCTGAACTCTCAGTTCAGTACTGCCTACTCTCAGTTTTATATTGTTGTCTCACTGTGATAATCCAGTCCCTGCAACAGATAACAAGGTTTGTTCCTCTCCAGTTTTAATTCAATACCAAATTCTTGCTGCTTTTAATGATACAGAATCAGATACGGTTCAGGATCACAGTTCTTTTGGACTTGTCACAAAGAGAAATTGAGCAGGTGCAGAACTGTTTGCAAGCCCATAGCCTCAGCTGTAAACTCCTTCAGACAAGCATTGTCTTTCATTTGCTTGCAACATCCCATGCACACCTGCAGCACTTAAAAATTTATAGTCATAAGAGGATGGAGGATGAAAGGAGTTTGTTAGGAGTGACCATAAATAGTGAATTAAAAAAATATTCCACTGGGCTTAATATGCCATACAGAAAATGGATTTAGCCTGGAAAATCAGCTTTTGTCAGGATTGTCTAGACAATTGGCATCCAGTTAAAGTGGAGTCCACTATATAACCTCTGTAAAAGTATCAACTCAAGGATAAGCCTTATCTGAGATTTCAACTTGCTAGTGATCTAAAAAGGTTACTTCACAGAAATTTTTTACACTCAATAGCATCTGAAAATAGAAAAGAAAGAAATTAAGACCACTCTATATACATTAGAGGTGTTATGGGAATCTGCAGATTTTCTATTTTTAAATGAATTTCAGACAAAAATGTACACGTTTTATTTCTGTAGCTGCAAGGGTAAACCCATAGTTAAGAAAAATAATCATTCTTGTTGCAGATTCTCAAGCTGGGCACTTAAAGTGGGTGAACATAAAGTGGAACACAAACAACTGAAAGCCAGATAAGGTGTTTGCATAACATTGGCCCGTAACAGCAAATTATGAATGTATTTTCAACTGTAATTATTACAAGCCAATTTGGCTGAACAATATTTGGGGGGAAAAAGGGAAAATATTCTTTTAGAATAACATCTGGATTTAGCAGTTTGCCATATTTAAAGCACACTGGAATCTTATTTTATTTAAACTCTAACATGTCCTCATAATAAAGAGAATAGCTAAATTTGTTTCTTTATACCTTTAATGTTTTAATGTCTCTATAATTTCTTAAATATATTATTTTTCAGAATTTATATGCTTAGTTGCAGACCAGAAATTAGATTGGGCTTGTTTTTTTTTTTTAAATAGATCTACCAACCTTTTGATATACATAAACTGAACTAGTACTATTATATTTCTTTGCAGTTCCCAGTGAGATAGAATAGACAAAACATATATTGAGATTAAATAATGAATAGAAAGATCTTATGAGAGATGTTTTAATGCTCTTGCTGCATAATTTGCAGGGTCTCACAGATCATTTGCTTGTTGATTTCATCCTGAAGAAGACAAAATTATTTAAATATTTCCATACTGTGTCATGGGAGAGATTTGCAACTCAACTCCAGACTGGTAAGGAATGTAGCTGACTTCAGTGCCATGCAGTAATGGAGTTAGTCAAGCTGGTTTACAGGTCTGACCTATTAGCCTGGATGCAGAACTGAAGTACCACAGCTGTATTACTTTCAAATATTAATTGATAGCTCTGTGTTAGCTATAGCTCTGCATTGTACTGAAGGACTATATCAGCAAGCCTGGAGGTCTTCAGGATGAAACCACGCGTTACTTTGTTTTGCCCTAGTCAGAAAACAACAGGTTTTGTGAGCATGTGGGAGTTAATCTTGCGAAGCTTTTTAATTTTCTTGAGGAAATAATAGCTATAGGAAGAATCTGTAACATATATTATTACCACTAGCTAAATTGATACTTTTATTTTCTGCATTTTCCTTATCTAATTTCAGCAACATGCTACAAGCCCTTTGCTTACAACAGAAACTGATCTGCCACACAATAGGATCATTTTAAACAGGTGATTTTATTTGATTTGGACAAAACATAATGTTCACAGAAATAATATACTGTGAGCTATGAATGTGTTTACTATTTCATCCAGGGTTCATTCCTGTTCTAATTCAGTTTAATAACAAGATGTTATTAAATTCAAATGGATAAGAAAGAGACTAGTATAAGCAGCAATGCTCTATTAAAAAAGTTGAAGGCAAGCAAATGATTTCTGTAAGGAATTTGCTACTCCTCATTACAAAATTGTATTAGGCTTGTGGGGAATGTCCTATACATTATTCTGTATTTTATGTTGTAGAAAGAAAATTCTTCCAATAAGAGATTTCCATTATACAAATAAAACTTCAGTGGCATGAGCTGGCAATAATTCTAAGTTGTGAACACATACTATGAAGCACGGCATTTGAAGAAGATAATTTTTCACTATAAATATCACCATCGTACATAGCTTGTGACATTTAGAGAAAAGGAAAAATCAATTAAAAAAAAAGCCAGAAAAATGTTCCAAGGATGGAATTGCTTTGTCCAGTTTATATTACCTAAAGATTAAGTAGGTTTGAGGTTCCTCAATAATAAGTCGCTATTATTCAGTCCTTCAGCACTGTCAAGTTTGATATCTAGTACTCTATGACGCTGCAGAACAAATGCAAGCTGCATGCTGCTGGAAATGGGAGGGAACCCAGCTTTTAACCCTGGGGTGTTATATAAGAACTGCATCACTGTGCCTGTCCGAATTCTGCTGGCATCAGCTGAAATGCTGCAGGAGGAGCTATCCACCACCTTGACAACCCATGCGAACCCATAGCTAACAGCAACCACTCCCTGACTAAACAGGTCCCCTCTGCAAGAGGAAAAAATCAAAGCAACTGAGAGTGGAAGTGGAGCAAATACATTTGATAGTTTATATTTAGCGAACTGCATGTAGTGACTTTTTTCCTTAAAATTCAGCTGGTCTTAGTTCCATCACTTCTGTATTTAATTTTTCTCAGGTTTTGACTTTCTAGAAAATGTCAGTAACTTTGCAGATGACATTTTGTTGACAATATTATTAGTCTAGAATGTTTTCATTAGAATAATTGCATATGGTAAGTATGGGGAGGTCTTTCGGTTTTCTAGTGTCCTTATTATAGGGTTGCTCTATGTTTAATAAAGCTGTTAGATCCTAGAGAAATGTTAATATTAATTTATTTACTAACTGTTTAATGTATCAGTATATGTTTAAGAAAGCATCTGTATCATCTTATGTGAATATGAGAAATTATCAGAGCAATAATTTGTGCAAAGTCCCATTGCCTGCTATTTTTAGTTAGGTTTTTTTCTGTCATGCACTTCCCAACTTATAAGAAGCAAAATGAGCGGGCATACAAAATTATATGTCAAGACTTCCATTCTATTGTGAACAACAGAAGATATTTGAATCTTAGAACAAATACAGTACTAAGAGAAGTGTATTTACATATTAAAGCAAAGGGTTCTTAAAGCTGTCCAGAGAAAGACAGGAAGACTGATTTTTTTAAATTGTGTTCTAACATAGAGGAAAATGGGTAACAGAAAAATAAAACAGAAAAAATGTCCTGGTGAAAATAAAACATCTTCAATGTTGAAAGAAGAAGTTCAAACTTGGTTTATTTGATTATGACCAGGAACTCACTAGCTTTGCTTACAGATTTGAGAAGCTAAAAATTGGGATAGTGCTGATCGGTAATGTAATGTTAGTATATTGTATTGATGTTAAGAACATCCTGTCTAAGCTAATGTAAATAGACAGTATTTTGTGGGTACAACTATATCACTGAGATTTAACTATTTGGTTTTGTCTAAGATTTACAAGTTCTACTGAAGAAATGGCTCTCCAAAGCCACAGACTATGGCTGAAAAACATGTTTCAGTCTTGCTGTTTGCCATATATCATTTAAGCCAGAGATAAATGACAGTCAGTAGAAGGTGTTCAACCAGAAATCCAGGAGTACCACATGTTGCTGTATCGTTTGTGTTCCTGGAGAACAGAAACTGCTAAACTGAAAATCTAAAAGTAGGCTTAATCATATACAGTATTCAAATGTTGTAAGACCAAAAATATCTGTCTCCATAATTAGTACCATGCAGCTGAGAAGAAACAGGTATTTTTAGACTGAGATAGAAATGAAGTCATCAGACGGAGGGGAATGTGTTAGACTACAAGCTTGAGTCGCACATGACAATACAGGCTCTTCTTAGTTGTAATACAGTCCTGCCAAAGAGCTGCACTGATCATTGATCTTTGATGTTTGGATTAGAATAAATATTCAAATGGTATTGGGAGGGGCGTGGTGTGATTTATACTGTTCCAAACTCCCCCCTTGGTCTCTGCTCCCTAAAATGTATCAGCCTATTCCATACTGATCTGTTGCAAGGAGAAAAGCACAATTTGAATCATTGCCCAAACAAAAGGTGAAACAGTGAATCTTCTTCTAATCTTGCCAGTACTGTTCCTGAGGAACTGCAGCATAAAATTTATCACAAACTCAGTGGCTGCCAAGGCTAAGGAAGATGGAAACTTTTGTGGTAATCCAAAATTTTAGATGAATAAAGGGCAGCCCTTGGATATGATCTAGTATACTGGCCAAAGGCTATAGCATCAATTTTATTTAAATTTTGAGAGAGATTAATATACAGAAAGGCGGTTTACTAATGCTTTACCCATTTGTAGATTAAACAAAGGCTCATTAGCTCACATGAGACAGTTCAGTTTTATTTTTAGCTACAGTATGGCTGGTGCAATGCCTCCTCTTTTAGCATTTTCATTTTGCATTGCCTTCAGTCCTGACATGAAAGTTAACATTAATCTGCCAACTCATTCTGATTGGATTGCTTTGGAAGTCACTCCAAAGTCACAATGGCTAAATGGGATGAAGCTGTAAGACAGAAATGCATTGCAGTTAATACCTCTGCAGTACTGAAGCTAAGCCAGGGCCAGCCCTAATTCCTGAAAGAAAACAAATCCACAATAATCCATCCCTTAATTCTGAACAGGGTGGCACAATGCCAAAAAATATAAAACATGTATCCCTTACTAAAACACTGCATCTTATTCCACCATGGTTTCTCTTGGCCTTTTATTCATGCAGTTTGAGGTCAGCAAGCAGCATACATGTGAAGGTGTTATCCGTACTGACACTTCCAGCATTCCAGTGTTCTCCTGAAGTAAGAAGACTTGGGAAGAGAATGGTTGCTGAAACAAATAATTTCATTTTCTGTTACAACAATTAGAAGGCAAAAATTAAGATACGTCCCAATCCCACAGACACCCCCACCCAGAAATCTTCTGAGAATATTTAATCCATCTAATGTTCTGTTGGGTAAAACTACAACTGGTATTGTTTTTTCATAATCTGGGTCAGATTTTGGTTCTGCAAAAAGCAAGGACGATCCCATTCATGTCTAATTAGTTTCAGTTTGGAGATTTTTATTAGCAGCATGCTAATTTTAGCCCAAACCTAGATAGTGTTATTTAGAATTTATTCTCCCTAAAGTGCTTTTGTGATGATAACTTAGTGTGACAAAAAGAACCGGTTTAGACATTTCTATCTTCATCCAAAAATGTGTCCTCATGTAGAAATAAGCCTTAAAAATGTCTTACTAACATGAAATGACCCACAGAAACAGATAAGCACGTTGGGATGAGTTAGATGGCTAGCAAGTATTTCTAGGGGTCAGGCCTAATTTAGAACCCCTTAGGATTCCTTTGCAACAGCCTTTTTTGTAACGTAAGCCTCATACATTATTAAAATATATTTTTTAAGCCTTATGTTAAATCAAACTGTGAAAGGAATTTTATTCATTACCTGGCCAGAGCTGAAAAACAAGAACGAAGTGGCAAAGTGCCCCGCTTGTTTCAGGGTTGGCAGGCCTTGCTGTGAATTAAAACCTGGTAACTACTCTGAGGTCTTGAAGTTACACATCTCTACAAAGTATGGAGGTATTTCAAGAAATTCACTTCAAGGTATTTAATAGGATATTGAAGAATAATCTGGTTTCAAGCATTATATATACATATATATAAATATATTTGTGCACTATTCGTTATGAAGCCAATTTAAATTCCTTTCTCTGTCACATAGTAAACTTTGCATTATTTCTGCTATCTTTGGTAAGATTGTCAGATTGTCACCTTTGCAGCAAAAAAAATCTGTGTGGCGTACAGAAGTTACTTCATATATGAAGAGCACTTACTGCAAACTTTTCAGAAGCCCAGATGAGACAAGGAGGCAAAACATCTCCTTGCTTCCACCCTCTGGCATGGCTTCTCAAACACAGGTGCAGAAGGCTGTACAGACAAAGATGAGCTTTCCCCTCCCACCACGTTTTAACCCCTGTGATATACCTGGCTTCAGTGCTGTTGTCAGTATACGGCTGGATGGCTGGAGAGTGGTGCATAACGGTAAGTAGCCACGAGCCAGTCGCCCGTAGCCTGGCAGATCTGCATTCAGTGCTATGGGATGAAATGGCGTAACTTTGAAAAGCAGTACAACGTCGTGTACAACCCTACGTTTCAAACAGGCCTAATCAGCTCATCAGTACCATGCTGATGCAGCTGTTTGCTCCTGGTCAGATGGCTAGCTGCAGCTCTGTAGTAGGCATTCACATATATATGCATGTAAGATAGCATTTCTGCCTATTGTTAGCATCTATTTTTAAAGGTTGAAAACCCTACTTACCTCCAGCAAATGCTGCAAACAATTGACTCACAAGTGAACTATAAAAAATGTTCTCAGCACATAGCCCATGCAACATACTGCTCTAGCATTACTGAATATTCAGAACCTGCTGCCTCTGGTAGCTATATACGTCATGTTCATGACAGGTTTAGGCTTCAGTAGCCCAGAGCCTAAGATACGGCATGTGTTTTGGAACTAGAGCATTTGCAGATTAGTGAATACCAGCCACAGGGCCAGGTATGATGTGGAAACTTGAAAATACAAAGTGTCTGTACTGACATTCTGAATACTATGACAAAATAATAAAAGATATAAAGATTGGGAGGAGATGAGGGGAATGACTGACAAATGCTGCCAAGCATAAAGCAATTTAAGCAGCTGCAGGCCCAGCTTCCGTCAGGTGCAAGGCTTCTGTTGTAGGCAGATTTTGAAGGAAAGACTTCAGGCATGGAAAATGGGATGAAACTGGGTTTGGCAGGGATAGAACTTAGCAGACTAAGCTGCGTTATACACCTTTCCAAGAAGGTTTATTGTCTTGGAGGCAGGAGGATAAGAGATCATGGACACAAGAGTCTAGCAGTGATACGGCCATCTCCTTACTGTGCTGCATCTCACATAGCATATTCAACCAGAACCTGAAAGCGCCGTGGTGCATATGTGTCTCAGCTGCCCCTGCATAAAGTCAGCCTGTGTTTGGTCACATCGAGCAGCTCAAGATCTGTGTGATAAGAACGTGGCTACTTCTACAGATATGGAAACAAAATCACTTCATTTCCACTGTGTTTCTTGTCAGGAAGCTTGCCAGACCAAAGCAGGCTGCACTGAGCTATCTAGGACCTGCAATGTCACTTGTGGGCTAACTGAACACTCTAGTTGACGAGGTCAATACATATATCTCTATATATCGAAGACTTGACTGTCTGTTAAAATGTCAATACATAGATCAAGCTACAGATTAAATATTTGGGTTTTGAGCATTTGTTTTGAGAGATTAAATGAAAGAAACAGATATCCTACTTCTGATTATTCTATTCTTTTAATATCCGCCTGGGCAAAGCTATCTTGAAGATCACTCAGACATTGCTGTCAAATCCCAAGGTTACAGTAAGTTTTATATCATCTCATGTGACAAATGATGTCTTTGCTTTATGGGAAAGGATAATTGCATATAGAAACTGTAATCTTGAGTTAAAATTGGTCAAAAAAAAATCAGCTATTGGAGTCCATAGCAAATTTTAAAAATATTTTTTACTTCCTCATTGTGCTGCAAAAATCCTTCTGTAGGTAACTTCCGAGAAAATGTTGAAGTTGATGAAACAGAAATGCTATCAAATGCATAAAGGGCTGAATTGCTTTTTTCTGATCTAAATCCCAAACAAGTATACGTGCATTCTTTTGCTGCCCTGACATAGCACCAAGAATTGAAATTCAAGGTCTGTATTCTGGACTGTTTTCCAGCCCTGCAGTAAGGCCAAGAGGTTTGAATGAAGATAGAGTCCTGACTTTACCCTCTGTCCTCTGCCTTACCACATTTTACTCATTATTTGGTTTCAGTCTGCCATTAAAGAATTCTTCCATCAGCTTTCAGGTAACTGTACATTACACATAAAACTGTGTAAGTTCAAATAAAATTAATCTCAAATGTGCCACTTGATTTTTAATGTACCAGTTGCTTGCAGAGAAAAATAATGTCTGAGCTGTTCTTAAAGTCAGTGAAAAGCATCAAAGATTGTCCCCTGAGATTTGTCAGTTGTGGGGTTAACATTTGCAGGAGAAGATTTAAAATCTCTGCTGATACTGGCCGGCAAAGGATTATGACACAGTCTTTTCCCAGAAATACTGTAGATTGTTCATGTTCTTTTGGCTTTTCTAGGGCATGGTTGAGGACTTCTAAACCTGTTGTTTCTTACAGGATATTGAATTTTGTTAAATTATGGCTTCACCAAGGGCTTTTGAGATATTTTTAGCAGAACTGAAATAAAATGAAGTTATTAAAAGGGCAACTAGCAGATGATTTGGCAGCACTACACGTAAAACATAAATACCATCTTGTCCCACCGTCACTTCTTGCTGCTCATGTTCCTCTAGCCTAAATATGTCTGCTATTTACCACTGATTCATTTAATGTCAAGGAAAGGGAAGAGGAAAGGGGAAAGGAGAAAGGGAAAGGGACAAAAGAGCAATATTTTTTTGAAAAAAAATCACATTTCCTTACATAAGCACTTACTAAAAATTTGATTGCAAACAACATGTAGACCTCTTGAGCAGATATTATAGGAATGATATTTTCAAACATCTGGGATTTTATTTATAAAACCAAATGTATTTGTTGTGGTTATTCATCAAATTATTTCTGCATATGGCTGAAATGGTCTTTAAATTGTCTCTATATTTTATATGGTATATCTAAAATAGAATTGTAATAATATAGCTTCAATTAAAAGAAGAGAACTTACAAAACGTTAGAAGAAACAGACTTCTGTCTAGAACATTGGTAGGTGGTGCTAGTTATAGGGAAGTTGGAAAAAAATGTGGATGTTCAACAAATATTATCAGATACTTTGGTGAATAACCTGAAGAATACCACTTCATTTTCCTTTCATTCTTTTCTGATGAACAAGCACAGGAGAAAAAAAGCCACAGACTAGATATTGTATGGTAATTATTTAGAGACCTAGAGATTTTGGGGTATTCATGTAGATTGTCTGATTTTTCATTAAAAATCTCATTTGTATTGAGATTTTTTTGCTAAACAGATCAGGAATGTGTTCTACAGGCATCTGAAATATTTCCAATAATTCGAATTGTTCCTGGTGCTTTGGATGAAAAAACACCACCAGCCAGAGTCCCCATTGCCCTGAGCCTCCAGTGGCATTAACTGTGTGTAAGACACCACTAAATTACAATAGAGTTTTCCAGTGGTTTAGAAAACTGCATAAGAGCATGGCAAGAGATAGCCTCTCTGATGATCTCCTTAGCACCTCATGTGGCCATTGTTCAGATGCAGATAAGTGACTGAAGAGCAATCACTGCACAAGCTAGTTCAAAACTGCACAGACCCAGAGAAGGGCTTAAAGAAGCTTGATGCTAACCAGGAAATCAATAGAAAGAAAAGATCTGTAATGGGTGTTTTTCTTTTATCATGTAGACTGATGGATGCAGAAAATATAATTAGAAGATAATCAGATAAATTAAAGAGTTGGTTTGCAGTACAAAATAGGAATTAGATACAAACTACCAGAAAATGCATCCAATTAATATTTTCCTATCAAAGATTAATCTGCCGAAGTTTTGGATGACCACATTTGCAAAGATGTTAAGTGCTATTTTGAGAAAAAAAATATGTTTGAGTTCCTCTTGCTGCACTGAAATTTCATTTTATTTCCTATCACTAATATTCTCTAAACATTTTCATATAGAATAATGGGCCTAAACAAAGGCTTTTAGTATTCTTTACCATAAGGAGAGAAAACTGTCATTACACTCTTGTGTTTTCAAATTTGAAAATAATGCATGCTTTCGGTGCTACAGAAATGTATGTTACAAATTCAGGTCCTCCCAACACCAGAAAAATTTAGGGGTAATAGGAGGAGCTGTAACAAAACAATGAGAGAGAGGCAAAGCTGAGAAAAGTGACATTTATTAAGGCTGCTTCAAGTGTTGGTTTTGTTGTGGCTAAGAGCTATTCTAAAATCCCTATTAGATATTTGTTAATAACTGACCACTTCACTTGCTTAATGTTCAGAATTTTCCCTGTACACAGTGTTATAACATTCAACTCTCTGGGTAAGAAAGGGCAGTAAAAGGCTCCTCATTCCTAAAGTTCCTAATGGCAAAATCCTTTGGAAAAAAAAATAAAAATCCAAACTTCTTTTCATACCCTAATGATATACAAAAAACAACCTCCCACAACTCCTTGGTTTTTTGTCTTCAGAAAACTTTTTTTATGAACAGAAAACACAGTAAACATTTATGCTTATTTTATCCCCCTTTGTTTCTTGTTTTATCCTACATGATGGTAAACCTAGATGTGGTTCCTGATGCCTGATGCCTTAAAACCCCAGATAAATATTCTTGCTGCAGTGTCAGAAGATGCCAACTCTCTTTGCTGTAAATAGCATCCCGGCATCTTGTACAGCTGTCTAACCATGGGGATGGCCAGGATTTTCAGAAGTGACTAATGATTCTGTTGCCCAAATGAAACCTCTTCATGTGTCAGACAGTGGGTAGAGGCATATCTTAAAAATATATATATATAAATGTTTCTGAAGTAGCACACTTAACATCTTTGGAAAGTCTTAACTTATCATTTAGGACAAGGAGTGAGCTGTTAGGCAATGATAAAGCAGGTGAGTGTTGTCTCATGTTTATATTGTCTTTGCCCTAAAGAACTTATCTTCTGAGGAATGTTTGCCAAGTTCCCCATTCAGATATTATACTTCCTGTGCCACAAAATTAATTGAAAATACATTGTGGCTTTTCATATCTTGGAAAAGACTCCATACCAACAGCTTTATGAGTTCAGCTTGTGGAAAGAAGCATGATTCTTTCACTTATTTTGAGTGAAGAGGTTTGAAAATTTATTTCCTTTCCTTCTATGTCAATATGATACTGTAGGAAAATACTGAACAGCTGAAGTAAGTGAAAGGATGAAAAAACCAGCTCAGGACTGCTCAGTCATAACTGTATGTTTGTTTTCCACCCTGAAAAAAATGAAAAAACAGATTTTCTGTGATTCTGTGAAAATCTGAACAATTTTTTTCAGGAACTGTGTTGCATTGTGCTATGCATTGCATAGAATATTTGCACAGAGTATTTTAGAAAATGTGGCAATGTCAGTGCAAGCAAACATGGAATCACTTGTCACGCACTTCTTTCAAGCCAATCTAACAGACAACTCATGTCAAATGATCCTTCTGTGTAATGTGAAAAAAAAATGCTCTGTGTACTCCTAAACATTATAATTCAGACATTTAGTAGTTAGGAAAAGTGCTTTTGGAGAAAAAAACCCAACAACAACAACAAAAGCCCCAATAATTCATGTGCTCTAATGTCAAACATTTCTGTGCAAATTTTCCAAAGTAGACCTAGTAAAGAACTTTCTAATTATTAGTAAGTATAGATCCTAGAAGTAAATGCACGAAGCTACTGTGCCATTAGTGACATATCTTCTTAACCAGCTAATTTGGAAAAATGAGAATAAGTTCAGTTTTGGAAAGCTGAGAAGAATACAAGAAAACTAAATATGGAAAGGGAAGCCACTTATGTGAGTATTTGTAATGCGGGTGTCCATTCTGCAGTGAAGAATGATGATGTTCTTTTCCACATGATCTAAAAGCTTATGATTAGTAATGAGATGGAGATTATGGCCTTTAGTGTGCCTTCATTTTTAAATCGAAAGGATGGTTACTGAGGGTGCACTTGTGTCCTTGAGGAATGCCGCTGGAAAGTGCAAAGTAGAAGATCCCCTATGTGCAGGGCTTGTTTCGCTTTCACCGTTCTTTTGGGCAGCAACGTTTGCTTATTACTAAGTATACAGCCCAAGTTTTACGATTAGATTAAAGCAGGTTTTAGAAAGAGATCTGGCTTTATCTCCTCTTTTCACTCCAAAAAGTATTTATTTGGTTTCTTCTAGCACAGAGGACCCAAAATCTAACCAGACTCATCAGCTATGTGGGTAGTTACTGGATTTGCTGTCCAGTAATTTGATTTGACTCTTCCTCTGCCTGCACTGGACTGGCTGTGCCTATTCTCACTTGATGAGATTGGAGGAAAGAAGTACTGGGACTCTGCTAGAAATCATTTGGTGTCAAAGCTAGTGAGATAGGTGCTCAAACATAAGCTGTTTTACAGAGAAAAGAAAAAGGGAAGAATCTGTCACAGCACGGTGAAGGAAGAGTCTAAAACTCATGGTGGTCTTGTGCCACCCCCAGTAACAAGCAGCAGCCCCTAATGTGTGTGGGAGGCCTCAGGAAATCTTCACTGAATACTTAAGGAATTTACTGACCTTCAGATTGAAAAAAATCCTGAGGAAGGGCAAGATGAAGAAGGTGGGTCAGCAGCATTGCAACTCTTTATTACGCTATAACAGCTGTTGCTATCAGACCAAAACCATTTCCGTTCCTCTTATTCCCACTTTGAGCCTGAACCTAATCCTGTGGGCTGGCCAAAGTAAATAGTGCACAGATCAAGCAGATTTCATCACAGCACTTTTCGTAGAGGGCAGTTATATGCATTACATTGCTTCAAATGTCCACAAAAATAATTTATCTCTCTTAATTTACTATAATGATCTACTGATCTGACTAATGATTTTTTGTGAGGAAAATATTCTCTTCCCTTACACCACAAAATCACCATAAAAATGTCCTCATCTTGGAGCAGTACACTATATATCTTGCAAAAACGTTCTCCACCAGTATAAATAAAGGCTTCAAACATGTCACTCCTTATTAATATCACAGCATTAGAAACCAGAGACAAAAGGGAAGAGGGCAGAATTGTTGTTGCTTTATTTAGAAACAAAGTACATGGGGAAAAACATGTCTCACCAGTTACAAGGCACATGGCGATGTAACATTCCACAAAGATTTTGGTGCAAGGAATATAACAGTCTGTATCTGTTAATTTTTATAACACTTAACACTAACTGGAGCAGAAGGAAAATACAGTATGTTCCTTTACTGCTGTTGTTTATGGCTAAATATAGGAATCCTATGGAGCCTGTAGGTAAATTCTTGTTATCTAAGGGATCGTTCATTACTCCGTCAAGTCTGCACAGGAAGACAAGGGCATCATACACTATTGAGATGCCTGATAGTTGCTCAAGAGTGTTTAGAAAAGTCTGACCTGAGTTCATTCCTAAGATGAGTTGTCTTCTTCA